>NC_044032.1:522545685-522857383 GCF_901765095.1 Microcaecilia unicolor
ACAAGTCATCCATTTGCTTGAGTTTGGGTTGTATTGTATTTTCACGAATGCACTGATGTTTGCCTTTGTTTATTTCAGGCCCCACTCTTCTGTTTGTGAAGGTCAACCAAGGGCAAGAGCAAGGTAGAAGATTTTATGCCTGCTCTGCATGCAGAGACAGGAAGGACTGTAACTTTTTTCAGTGGGAAAATGAAAAGGTAAGAGTCATAAGATTTCAAGCATGCTTGTTTCTCATTTGGAATTCCTTTAAGTGACTCAATAATTATTTTTGCTTATTGGAATTCCTTTGAGTAACTCAATAATTCTTTTTGCTTACTACTACTACTACTACTACTTATCATTTCTATAGCGCTACTAGACGTACGCAGCGCTGTACACTTGAACATGAAGAGACAGTCCCTGCTTGACAGAGCTTACAATCTAATTAGGACAGTCAAACAGGACAAACAAGAGATAAGGGAATATTAAGGTGAGGATGATAAAATAAGGGCTCTGAACAAGTGAATAAGGGTTAGGAGTTAAAAGCAGCATCAAAAAGGTGGGCTTTTAGCTTAGATTTGAAGACGGCCAGAGATGCAGCTTGATGTACCGGCTCAGGAAGTCTATTCCAGGCATATGGTGCAGCAAGATAAAAGGAACGGAGTCTGGAGTTAGCTGTGGAGGAGAAGGGTGCAGATAAGAGAGATTTACCCAGAGAACAGAGTTCCTGGGGAGGAATGTAGGGAGAGATGAGAGTAGAGAGGTACTGAGGAGCTGCAGAATGAATGCACTTATAGGTCAATTAGAGGTGTTTGAACTGTATGCGGAAACGGATAGGAAGCCAGTGAAGTGACTTGAGGAGAGGACTAATATGAGCATAACGACCCTGGCGGAATATTAGTCGTGCAGCAGAATTTTGAACAGATTGAAGAGGAGAGAGATGGCTAAGTGGGAGACCTGTGAGAAGCAAGTTGCAATAGTCTAAGCGACAGGTGATAAGAGCGTGGATGAGGGTTCTGGTAGTGTGCTCAAAAAGGAAAGGGCGAATTTTGCTGATATTCTAGAGAAAGAAACGACAGGTTTTAGCAGTCTGTTGAATATGTGCAGAGAGGGAGGAGTCGAAGAAGACCTCAAGGTTACGAGCTGATGAGACAGGAAAGATGAGTGTTATCCACAGAAATAGAGAATGGGGGCGGAGGAGAGGTTGGTTTAGGGGGAAAGATAAGAAGCTCAGTCTTGGTCATGTTTAGTTTCAGATGGCGCTGAGACATCCAGGCAGCAATGTCAGACAGGCAGGCTGATACTTTGGGTTTCAGGTGAGATTTCTGGTGTGGAGAGGTAGATCTGGGAGTCATCAGCGTAAAGATGATACTGAAAACCATGGGATGAGATCAGAGTACCAAGGGAAGAAGTATAGATGGAGAAGAGAAGAGATCCCAGGACAGATCCCTGAGGTACACCAATTGACAGTGGGATAGAAGTAGAAGAGGATCCACTAGAGTATACACTAAAGGTACGCTGGGAGAGATAAGAAGAAAACCAGGAAAGAACAGAGCCCAGAAATCCAAGTGAGGACAGCGTATCAAGGAGCAGGCTGTGATCAACAGTGTCAAAAGCAGCAGATAGATCGAGAAGGATGAGGATAGAATAGAGACCTTTGGATCTGGCTAGGAACAGATCATTGGAGACTTTAGCAAGCATTGTGTCAGTTGAATGAAGGGGGCGAAAGCCAGATTGAAGTGGATCAAGAATAGCTTGAGATGAAAGAAAGTCAAGGCAACGGCGGTAAACAGCATGTTCAAGTATCTTGAATAGGAAAGGGAGGAGGGAGATGGGGCGATAGTTGGAAGGACAGGTAGGGTCCAATGAAGGTTTTTTAAGGAGTGGTCTGACTATGGCATGTTTGAAGGCATCAGGAACAGTCGCAGTGGACAGTGAAAGATTGAGAATATGACAGATAAACGGGATGACAGTAGGAGAGATAGTGTTAAGTAGATGGGTGGGAATAGGATCAGAGGAACAGGTAGTTTTGAGGAGGAAAGAAGATGTGTAGTTTCCTCTTCAGTGATTTCAGAAAAGGAAGAAAAGGAGGCAGGGGTTGGAGGGTTGAGAGAATGGACTAAGGGAGGGAGAGGTGGAGGTGACCTGGTTGAGAATTCAAGTTTAATCTTGTGAACCTTATCATGAAAGAACTCAGCCAGAGTCTGGGGGGAAAGTGAAGTGGGGGTTGGAGGTGAAGGCACTTTGAGGAGAGAGTTCAGTGTGGCAAAGAGACGACGAGGGTTTGAGCCAAGAGAATTAGTCAACTGGATGTAATAGTCCTGTTTGGTAAGTAAAAGAGCAGACTGGAAGGAGGTCAGCAAGAATTTGAATTGTATGAAGTCAGCATGGGATTTCAGCCAAAGGCGTTCGGCAGAGCGGGCACAGGAACATAGGTAGTGGATTCTAGATGTCAGCCAAGGTTGGGGTTTGGTACATTTTACAGAATGGGGAATGAGAGGAGCGAGAGTATCCAGAGCAGAGGAGAGAATAGTATTATAGGAAGAGACAGCCTCATTGACAGACTTGGATAACATATAGTGGTAGAGAAGAGATTTGAAACATTGGAGGACAGAGTAGAAGGGTCAATAGCCTGAAGATTCCTAAATGTAATGGTTAAGATTGGACGGGATTGGGGAGGGGGGTGTTTAAGTGTGAAAGTTATCAGATGATGATCAGAGAGGGGAAGAGTTGAGGCACAGAAACTGGAGAGTGAGCAGTTAGTGGCGAGGATAAGGTCAAGACAGTGGCTGTTCTGGTGAGTGGGGGCAGTGGAGCACAGTTGAAGATTGAAAGAGGATGTTAAAGCAAGAAACTGCGAAGCATAAGAGTCAGAGGGATCATTAGCATGAATGTTAAAATCCCCAAGAATAAGGAAAGGAGATGAAGGTTCAAGAAAGAAGGAAAGAATACAGCTGTATGATCTGCTGTAGTCTATTCTTTAGTGGTTTGCATATACCAATCAGGGTGCATGGGTGTTGTGCAGTGTGAGAATCCGTGGCAGGTGATATTTAATTTGTGAGTACCATTTTCAGTTAAGTAACTTCTTTTTTTTTTTTTCTGTACATGTACATTTTGCACCTATACATATATTTGTATTTTAAAATGTTTGTCCTTATCACAGGTGTCGGAAGTTAGACGTTTAGCACGGGAAGAATCTAACAGAAGCCGTCAACCTTCTCTGTCACACAAAAAGTATATGGAAAGGTGTGTTATGTCTTATTTCCATTGTTCAGAATATATTTTACACTCAGTCACTCACTCACTCACTCACTCACTCAGCATTGTATTTATTTGCTGATCCTTGACTGCATTTTCTGCCTTACACAGCAGCGCTTCCACTTCGGTACCTACTGACTTGCTCAGATCTCAAAGGTTATCAGTCCATCTAGTCTCATGTAAACCAGCACTGTAGGGTTTTGGAATGACCATTGTCTGGAAACATATCGCAATGCTTTGCATCAGCTTCCTTCTCAGTAGATCATTAAGGACCTTTTTTATCAAGCCACGCAGCATTACCGCACCGGGATAAGAGGTCCAAAATTTATATTGACCTAGGCATTGCATAGACACTGGTGTTGAGTGTGTTTTTGTGGAGTAGGGGAGGGAGCAGTATCTTATGTCCTCACCAGTACGCCAGTCTTCTAATCCTAGAGTTCCACTGAGGCTCCTTGTGATCTTACATAAGTTTCTTAAATCTCCGTTGCCTCTAGTACCAACTTAGATCTATAAGCCAGAGGAAGGCAATCTATAGCTCACAAGTCTAATCAAGCCCTTAGGACCCTTTTTTTCCAACCCACTTCTCATTACTTAAAATACCACTATTGATTTATTTACAGGCCTACCAGTGCTGTAGCATTGTGTGTATTCCTGCTGATTTCTGTAGTAAAAGCCTGATTTAATGCATGAGACAAGTCACAGGTGTTATAGAGGCGTGGCTGGCAATGACAGATGTCTTCCCCGGCACAACTGTCCCCCACCCCAATCAAACATCTTATATACTTCCTGATCTCCATCGTTTCTCAGGATTCACCTGGGGTTCCCTGGTAGTCTAGTGTCATGACATCGGAGTGGTCCTCTTCCTCTCCTGTCCCATCTGGCTCCAGGTGTCAGAATGGCACCAGTGGCCCCTGGCAGTATTCATATACAATTGCCCTTATATGGAAAGATGGCCCTCTAGTGATAGTAACACAAAACTATCACTAGGGGTCATCAGCACCATTTTAACACTCGGTCACATGAGATGGGACTGTTTCTTTCTATCCCACTAGACTACCAGGGAACGTCTGGCTGAGTCCTGGAGGAGAGGGATTGGAAGGGGATATTTGTGCTGGCAGGGGATACCTGTGCTGGGAAGGTGATTGAAAGGGGAGGATACTTAGGCCATTGAGAGGGATTGAGGGATCAGAAAGGGGGGATACTTGTGCTGGGGAGGATCAATAGGGAGGCACTTGTGTTTGGGGGCAACGGGAAGGAGGGATACGTGCTTGGAAGGGTTGGAAGGGAGGAATAATTGGGGATATTTGTGCTTGGGGGGACCAATCAGGAAAGGGGGGGGGGATACTGGTGCAGGGGATTGGGGGGTACTTGTGTTGAGGGGGGGATTGGAAAGGGGTGAACTGTCACAAAGGCAGCTTCATGTTTTTTTGACAGTTGGGGCAGCACTTGGGCAAAACGGGGTTACATTCACTAGCAGGTAGCATAGGTACACTCTTATTGTCTGCAGGTGCATGTACTGCAGTTGCCTAAATGGTGTCTGCCTTGGGCATAGGATTGAATGGGCCCCAGGTGGGAAAATTTGAGATGGGCCCTCCTATAACACCATTGCTTCCAAAGTAGTGGGAACCGAGGAGGGTGGGGGTAAAGCTGTTACAATTAATTTGGCTCTCCCTGTTTCTCACCTAACCCACCCCACTCCACCTTTTTCCTGTGAGACCGTCATTGGAATTCTTTTATGTTTCACTTAGTCTGATATTTGTCAACACTTGCTCATTTCTGATCTGAAGAAGCTAATCAAAAATGTATTAAGTTAGTCCAATAAGAGGTATCATCTTACTTTTTTTTTTCTCTGTTTTATGTTGTTATATTTCTATTTATTACCTTTAAAAGTGGACTAACATGTTTACCATACCACTTTAAATACTTTTTTTCTACCTTTGTGTCTGAGTTTTGCTTTGGTCCTAGTGTCTCTCTTCTTTTTCTCAACTCTCTCCAGAGTCTCTTGTCCTTTTAACATTTCTTCTCTGTGTCCATCATCCATCTTATATGACTTTATCCGTCCTGTCCAGCATCTCAGTTCTTGTGTCTTTGTCCCTGTTGCTATGCTCCCTCCAGAACCAGCATCTCTTTTGTGTCCTTGTCCCTCCTCATGTCCATCTTCTCTCCTCTCTTTTCCCCTCCTCCTGAGCCTCTTGATTCCCTGATCCCCCACTCCACTCATTCACCTACCTAGCCATCTACCTACCTACCTACTTTCCTTCCTTCTGTAGTCTGGTATCTCTCTCTCTCTCTTCCCCCTCTCCCAGTCCAGCATCTGCCCCCTCTCTTCACACTCCCATTTGCTCCAGATTTCTCTCTCTTTCCTCAGCATCCCACCCAGATCCAGCATCTCTCTCCTTCTCTTCTCATTCTCCTTTGATCCAGGCTGTCTTCCCTTTCCCCCACCACATGCCTGGATCTGGCATCTTCCCCCTCCCCACGCACCCGCGTGGTTTTTCTCTGTCCAATGGGCCCTTTCCTCTGCCGTGTTCTGCCCACAGAAAGTTATATCAGAGAAGCGGTGTGCGGCAGAGGAAAGGACCCACTGGACAGAGAGCAGCCTTCAGTGCTGCCTCTTCTACGACCTGCCAGCATTTGGGGGGGGCAGGGGGAATGGAGGTAGGCATGGGGGGGGGGAGACGCTGGACCCGAACATGGGGGTGGGGGAAAAGGGGGCTCCAATTTCTGATAGCTCTGGCTATTTTGCCAGGCTCAGTGGTAGCTACACCTCTGTACATGAAATTTAAAATCCAAATCAAGTCTACATTCAAGAAAAGTGTTAGTTATTTTTTGTTTGTAATTTTTGAACTGCTGAATACAACAGCAATGTGGTTTCTGCTTTCAGGAATTGCATTAATTGTTTCAGATCATTTAGTAAATTTGTTTTTGCTGGTTTCTTTCAAGATTTCGGGATGTCCTTTTGTTACCGTTGGCACAGAGGAAGTTTTGCCAGGACTGTCAACAGCTTCTGCTGCGGGAGGAGTGGGGTGAGCACATGGGTCACCAGGTGGCAGGCGATGTCTCTGTCACGCAGTTGCAGCAACCCAGTCAGCTGCTGTACCCTCTGGAGAACAAAAAAAGCAATGCGCAGTACTTGTTTGCTAAGCGCAGCTGCCATTTTCTGCTGGAGGTTATTCTTGCACTGGGATTCAGGAGAGTGCTCTCGGTGGGCACCCCAAGGTATGGTAACAGCTGGCCAGACTTTGTGTTGTCACAAACTAGATTTATTATCCAGAGTAACAATGAATTTACCATAAAGATACATACTGTAAGTGTAGATCCATGTACTTAAAAAAAAAAAACCAAACACCCCAAAAAAATCTACACATGCATATGTTTGTGCTTTTGTGTTTTTTTTTTTTTTTTTTTTGCCTATTAAAAATATAATTGCAAGGGTTGTTTTCCCCCCTATATACTGTTTATTTATCTTCCAAGAGTATTTTGCCCTAGCTGACTTTTAGAACCCTTAAAGCAAGAATACTAGCAAAAATGTTAATGCAGTTAAAGCAAAATCATTAAGATCCTTCCCCTTTTTATTTTGACTGACTTAATTGCTCTGCAGGGTCAGAGGGCTTTTCTTTGTCTCAGAAGTTTTCTCCTGACCCTTTGGGCTTCCAGCTCATTCAGGACCTAATTTAACTGGGATAAGATTCCAGGAGCTTTTATTCAGAGTATTTTATTTTCCTCGTGATCCAGCAGAGCTACCATAGTGACAGTCCTCCACTGAGAGAGACAGGCTGTGGCTTCCTTCTGAAGGTTGCTTTACAAGTAGAAACCCTTGGTTAATTTTTTTATGTTTTTTTTTTCAAATGCTCTTCAGTCTCATCAAAGTCATACTCTTAATAAATATATTAGTAAATACTACAGTGCTCAGTTGTGCATATTAACAATCACTCCGCTTGATTGACTATAATATGTAATCACTCATACATCAGATCTTCCCAGAGCACATGACCATTTGAGTGGTTGAGGAGAGACTTGAAGTGGGAATGACTCTTTTATGAGTACACAAGTGCACTTTCACATTTAATTTTCACTCCAGCATATGGATTGCAACATGCTGTCACGAGCAGTGCCCCAGGATACCGTCTCCAGATAAGTACTTTGAAAATCAATAATTGATTGCCATATTTGCGATACAAAAAATGTTTTTTCTCTGATCTTGGAGGCAGGTAGGGACACAGTGCAATGATGTATGAGTGATTACATATTATAGTCAATCAAGCGGAGTGATTGTTAATATGCACAACTGAGCACTGTAGTATTTACTAATATATTTATTAAGAGTATGAGTTTGATGAGACTGAAGAGCATTTGAAAAAAAAACATAAAAAAATTAACCAAGGGTTTCTACTTGTAAAGCAAATTTTTGACTTGTGAAACCAGGAGAGTACTAGTTACCCCAGATATTTTGCATTGTTCCTTCTGAAGGTGTCAGAAGAATGCTTTTGAAACCAGTTGGTAAGAGTTGCTGTTGAGTGGTGCCTCACTTGAGAACCCCTTGCTGCAGCTGGCCCAAATCAAACCCAGATATCCTGCCTGTCAGCATCCATTGTTACTACTGAGTCATCAGTATTTAACCACTAGCACCTTTCTGAGTGTCAGTAAATCTTGACTGCTGTCAAATCCCCCTGAACACCCACTAAAAGGTGCAAGTGTGTTATGCCTAAAAATTATAAAATTACGTTTTAAATAAATTAAATCCCAAATTAAGGGCCCTGTTTACAAAAGCTCGCTAGTGTTTTTTTAGCGAACGCTAACCATGTAGATGCCCATAATATTCTTATAGGCGCCTACACTGTTAGCTTGCGCTAATGTTTAGCCCGCGCTAAAAACACTAGCATGCCTTTGTAAACAGGGCTCTAAGTGCAAAAGATGAGGTAAGAAATAGACACATTGGTATTTTTGAAAGTTGTGATTTGCTGGTTCTGTGCACAGTTGGGATCACCTTATCCTCCTCTCACGAGTCTATGTAGTATATTTGTATGTAGGAATGTGTAAACATAAATCCAGAAAGAATCTAATATAATAAAACGCACCCTCAACGTTCTGAGGACAACGTTCTGAAGTCACTCAGACTCCCAGAACGGTTCGTAAGTTCGTGGTGGTGAAGCCACTGAACGACTTGCTGCCCCGCCCTCGCGTCAAACGTCATGACGTCGAGGGCGGAAAACCAACAGAAAAATGAAAGAAGGGACCGCATCAAGGAAGGGGGAGGAGTAGGGAAACACGCGGAGCGTGTTTCCCTACTCCTCCCCCTGCCAAGGAAACGCTGGCTACCAACCTAGAAAACCACCCAAAAGCTACATAGATAAAATGGAGCCCCGCCAGAGAATGACCGAGGTCCAACGCCCCCCGCCCAAAACAACCAACAAACCTCAACAGAAGAAAAGAAATCCCACAAAAAACAGGAGGTGCAACACCCCCCCCCCCCCCAAGCCACCCACCGTCGTGTACCTTTGCTGGCGGGGGACACGAAACCCCGCCAGCATAAGTCCTGTCTTCAGACTCCGGCGTGATGTTCAGCATTACTAGCCTCTGCAGGCAGGGCTTCTGTGCGTCTGACGTCATGCAAGTACAGGACGTCAGACGCACATAACCCCGCCCAGCAGAGGCTAGCAATGCTGAAGATCACGCCGGAGTCTGAAGACAGGACTTATGCTGGCGGGGTTTCGTGTCCCCCGCCAGCAACACTACGCAACGGTGGGTGGGATGGCGGCGGCAGCAGTGGGACTATCGTGCTGGGTGGGATGGCGGCGGCGGCGGTAGGGGGGGGGAACATCGCGCGGAGGAGGCAGTGAAGGCAAAAAAACAAACCCCTGCAATCTAGCAGCGCTTCCAGAAACCCCTGCCCCCACACACTCAGTCACTCACTCATCTGGCAGCGCTACCAGACCCCCCCACACCCCTCTTCATCCAAGTTGAACACCACAACACACCCCCCACAACCCTCCAACACACACACTCTCTCTCTCTAAAAATCTCATCTGCCAGCGCATCCTGAACCCCCCTCACACACACATACACTCTGTCTCATATGGCAGCGCTTCCAGAAACCACGTACACACACACACACTCACTCTCATCTGGCAGCGCTTCCTAAAACCCCTGCCACACCCACACACAGTCACTCACTAATCTGGCAGCTGTTGCTGAATCCCCCCCCCACACACACACACACACTCACTCACTCTCATTTAGCCACACTTCCTGAACCACCCCACCACCACCACACACACACACTCACTCTCATCTGGCAGCGCTTCCTAAAACCCCTGCCACACCCACACACAGTCACTCACTAATCTGGCAGCTGTTCCTGAACCCCCCTCTCACACACACACACTCACTCACTCTCATTTAGCCACACTTCCTGAACCACCCCACCACCACCACACACACACACACACACACACACACACACACACACTCTCTCTCATCTGGCAGCGCTACCTGAACCCCCCCCCCCCCCACACACACACACAAACTCACTCTCATCTGCAAACGCTTGATAAACCACCCCCCACACTCATCTGGCAGCGCTTCCAGACCCCCCACACACCCCTCTTCTTCCAAACTGAACCACCCAACACACCCCCCACACCCCTCCAACATACACACTCTCACAAAATCTCATCTGCCAACGCTTCCTGAACCCCCCCTCCACGCACCCCACCCCCACACAATCACTCTGTCTCATCTGGCAGTGCTTCCTGAAACCCCTGCCACCCCCCCCCCCCCACACAGTCACTCACTAATCTGGCAGCCGTACCTGAACCCCCCCCCCCCCAACACACACACACACTTACTCACTCACTCTCATTTAGCCCCGCTTCCTGAACCCCCCCCCCTACACACACACTCACTCACTCTCTCATCTGCCAGTGCTTCCTGAACACACGCCACAAACACTCACTATCATCTGGCAAAACTTGAAAAACCGGCCCCCCCCCCCCCCCACACACACACTCATCTGGCAGCGCTTCCTGAACCACCCACACCCCTCTTTTTCCAAGCTGAACCCCCCCCCAACACACCCCCCACATCCCCAAAACACACACACCCACACTCTCATCTGGCAGCGCTTCCAGAAACCCCATACACACACGCACTCACTCTATCTCTCATCTGGCAGCGCTACCTGAACCCCCCCTACCCCCCCCCCCCCCCCACACACACTCACTCTCTCTCAACTGGCAGCGCTTCATGAAACCCCATACACACACACTCACTCTCTCTCTCATCTGGCAGCGCTTCCTGTACCCCCTGCCCCCCCCCCCACACACACACACTCCCTCACTCTGTCATCTGCCATTGCTTCCTGAACCCCCCCCCCACACACACTCACTCTCTCACTTTCATCTGGCAGCGCATCCTGAATCCCCCACACCCCTCTTCTTCCAAGCTGAACCCCTCCAACACATCCCCCCCCACCCCACACACACACTCTCTCTCTCTCTTCCTCTCCTCCAGCACACCAATTGCTTAGGTGCAGTGGCAGCAATCTCAGACACCAGAGAAAGAGGGGGGCCTGATACCATAGAGAGAGAGGGAGGGAGGTATCTCTGTCACACACACACTCTCTCTCTCTCTCTCTCTCTCTCTCATACACACACTCTCTCTCTCCCACAGACAATGTGTTTCTGTCTCTCACTCTCATACACTCTATGTCTCACAGTGTATCACATTCACTCTCTATGTGTCACACAGTCACTTACATACTCGCTTGGTCTCATACACTCAGTCTCACAGACAATCTGTGCCTCACACACACTCTCATTCTCGCACACACTGTATCTGTGTGAAACACACTCTCTCTCTCTCTATCACACTGTGTCTCCTATACGCAATTGCACACACTCTCATTCTCACACACACACTCTCACACAGACACACTCACACCCAGACTCACTCTCTCTCTCACACACACACACACTTGCACTTTCACTCTCTCTATCACACCCAGTCACTCTCGCATACACTCTCCAAAACATACACATTATGAGGAAAACCTTGCTAGCGCCCGTTTCATATGTGTCAGAAACGGGCCTTTTTTACTAGTATTAAATGTTATGCATATTGGGTTATCCTTGCAACAATAACTACATAGGATTCTGCTAGAGACTGGATTGTAAACCTTTGCTCTGATTAGTGCTCTTAGTATAAAGTGAAATGTTACTGTAAAATAAAGATAAGCCAATGTGGAAGCACGTGCACAACCTGCGAGGGAGGCAAATACAGTGAGAAATAAGGCAGACAAAAGTGAGATGTGTGGATTGCTAAGCTTAGAAAAGAATGATCATCTTGTGCTCATGCTGCGCAGTCCACTTTCCTCTCCTCTTCCCAAAGGAAGCAGAAAATGAGGTATTTGGCAGTGGTACAGCCTTTCTCTTGGTGCTTGCTTAGTAACACTGCTAGAAAAGAATATTCTTGTTGTACAAGTCTTATTTTAGGGGTTCTTATGTGCTCCTTGATAAGTTTATCCGCATGGGGTAGTATACTGCACAGAAGGCCCTTGATATGGCTTCTCTCTCCATTGATGCAGATACTTCACTGCTTTAAAGCAAATAGATTTAACTCCTCTTTATCATGACCTGTAGTATTCGAGTCCCTTTTTATGTTTTTGCTTGAGCATTAACAACTGGTCTTTGAATACACTGAGCTAGTCAGGATATTTTGCAGGACTGTGGGTCACTTAAGATTCTCTGTTTCTTGTTCACTTGAAATGTTGCAGGCTTCATGAGCTGATTAGACTGAAGGCATCAAAAGACCAAGGATTTTGTTTGAAAAGTCTCCTCCTAGACATTGATTTCAGGTATTCTTTATTACTACTGGCAGGGTTCACTTGCTACTTAACAAGATAACTGCCAATTCTGTGTTTTGACTTCCTTTTGAGGGTTTCCATCATTTTACACAATTGTTACCAGCTTTGTTTTCATCTTTTTATATTGAATTGACTGTAAAAACTTTAGGGGGTCATTTACTAATAGTTAACATGAGAGAAGTGTTAGCATAGGCTATCTGCTGCAGGTCCCATTGCACAAAAAGACAAACCCGAGAGCCTGTCGTGACGGGACATATTAACTGTGGGCTGGGACAACTTGCCAGGGTGAGCCCATTGGTTGGCAGTTCAGGCGGGGCGGTGCTGACAGGTTCCAGGCAGAGTCAATTGGTCACTGGGGACTAGTGTCGGATGCCCGCGAACTTGTTGGCGGGGTGATTAGGCAGGCACAGGAGGGAGGTGGGTTTTTTGCTGGCTCATAAAAGCAAGCTCCCTCTGAGGATCAGGCATTTTCTGCTCCTCGGAGGTGGCTTCCCTCTCACCCACCCCCTAGAGTGTAGGCTCGAGATGTGAGGTTGCCTTTCCCTAAGTGGGTTTGTGGTGGTAGGCTGTTTGGCTTTAGATCTTAGCAGTGGGGGAAAACCCAAGCTACAGGGCTGGTGGCTCATTGGGGGATGAGCCAGGATATTAATTGGAGGGTCGGGAGACCCGGTTCACGGGTGTGGAGGTACACACCTGCAGCACCACTGCATTCTTTTCTGTTGAATGCAGCCTCTAGTTAGGGAGTCCCTTATATGAGGATTCATAGTCCAGCTTGTCCTTGGAGAAAAAAGAGTTGCTTACTTTTAGCAGATGTTCTTTGAGGTCAGCAGGACTTGAATCCTCACCACCCTCTCTCTTCCCCAAGAAATTCTATTACTCTAGCTAGTTATAGGCTGAGGATGTCCCTCATGACAGTGGCAGGTGTTAATAGGCACGCATGCACGATGAAACAGGCCAAATTCTTCTAGAAAAATTGCTGGAATACTGTTTCCCATGCAGTGCTCCATTGGTGATGTCACCCGTCCATGAGGATTCAAGTCCTGCTGTCCTGAGAGCATACCTGTTTCAACTGAGTAACTTTGTTTAATTAGTCAGATCTCTACAAGTTTGCTACAGCATTTTGGAAAAACTGCCCCAGGAAACCAGGAGGTTGTATTTGTAATATTTGTAAATTAAACTGAAATCAGGGTTTTACATTTTGCTGAGCTGATGTACTACAATTGTCACTGCAACAGAGCCATAATTTTTAAAATGACAGAGGAAATTCTTTTACAGATATTCACAGTTTTATACAGATGAAGAATTCTGCCATTATAATATGTTTAACCATCATTTCTTTGGTGGTGAGGTAAGGATTGTGCTACTTCAGCACCATATGTTTCCCCCTAGATTCTAGTTATTCCTTAGATAAATTAACACTTTATTGCTTTTCTGGTGGTGGGTACTAGTGCTGTTTTTCTGGTCTGTATTGGTGTCTGTGATATTTAAACCCAATAGAAGTACTCAAGATTTCATTCTGTCACTTTATTCATCTTTAGTTATCTCTTGGAGTATATTTAGGGAGTAATTTTATAAAGGATTGGCATATATGCCTGTATATGTGTAAGCGCCTCTCATAAAGTTACCTCATGTATACAAGTATGCACTCATACAAGTAGGCATGTGCATATATATGACCTAGTGTAGGCCTGTTAGGAGGAGGAATTTGATTGGAGCACAGGCAGAGTCAAGAAGTATACATGTACTTCAGCCATGTATATAAAGTGTACACCCAGTTCACTTTCAGAAGTCTCAAGAGCAGTACACTTCCATACGGACATTAGCTCAGCAGGAGTTGGATGCAGTCTCAACTGGATCTGAATAAATAGACTCATCACAGAAACTATTGGGACACTGGATCACTTTTATCATCACAGACTGACTTGCCTATACTTATTATGACTGACCCTCCAAACTGACACCTTTTATCCTAAATTCCTTATAAAAATCTCATATGCACTTTCTTTCACAGTAAGAGAAGTCTCAGATAATATACAAGCTTCCCTATTGATTTTAAAGTCCTTGTATATTATCTGAGACTTCTCTTACTGTAAATGAGGTCAGATATCACTTACAGTTAATCAGATTTTCCAAGATTGTGATTGAACCTATGGTAAAAACCTGCTATCTACCCACCCACTATCAAAAGGTCTGGGCAAAAAATATAACCCCTCCCCCACAAATATTTAAATACTGTGGTCAGTTGACTTCAATTGCTCAGCAAGGCATTTATTTTATACTCAGATACTCAGCAGAAGGCTATATCCAGATACCAGCACTGATTATCTGGCTATAAGGTGGCCGCCAGAAGTTATTTGAGTACCACTGATATTCAGTACTGGTAATCGGATAATGATCTGGACAAGTTAGGACAGCTATGCTCCTTGCATGGGAATGGGGAATAGCTGCCAACATCAGGGCCTGAAGCAATGAATGAGTTAAACTGTGGTGGTGGGGCAGCATCGGGAGAAATGGCAATGGGCAGGGAGGCTGCCACCACCTTGATCTGCTGTTTGCCACTGAGATGGGGAGAGAAACTTGCAGGCGGAGAAGCAACTATAGCTGGCAGAGGGTTAAACACAGCAGCAGCTCGAAGGCTTCCTTCCTTTTTTGGCCATGCCAGCGATGCAGGCATCTCTTTCTTCTACCCTGTGTGGGACAGGAATTTTGCACAAATTCTTTGCTGCACAGCTGTGCAGAATTCCCCCAAGAGCAGAATATATGAGACAGGCAGTAGGTCCTAGCTTGGGTCAGTTTTGGGAGCTAGAATTGGCTGGAGACAAGCAACAGGGGATAACACTTGGGGTGGTGTGGCAGTAGCTACATTGAATTCAGTTTTGAAGGTTACATTCTGCTTATTCGGTCGCTGGAATAGTACAGAATTTGTGGCAGCTGTAAATTCTAAAGGCCCTGTTTACTAATCAGCAGTATAGGCGTGTTAACCTTTTTAACGTGCATTAACCATGTACGTGCCTACAATATCCCTATAGGTGCCTTCATGATTAGCTCGCTCGCTAAGTATAGGCGCGCTAAAAACTCTAACGCATCTTAGTAAACAGGGCTCTAAGTTGGCTAGTGACTTGTTGGTACTGGTATTTTTACTAGGTGTACTGTGAGAGAGACAGAAAGTGGTTCTATCAAGTACTGCTGTTTGTGCCTCCTCTTGTGGCTTATTAAGTATCAACGTGAGTGATCATAATTGGTAGTTTGTGGGAGATGGTCAGAACTACAGCATTTGAAGAAAAACAAATCCTGCCACCTCTGTAGCCAGTTCGTACTATTTTATTTATTTATTCAGATTTATTAACAGCCTTTATGAAGAGATTCACCCAAGGCGGAGTAGCAGGATGACTTAGTAAATAGTATAAGGGAACAAGACAGGGGAGAGCAAACGCATGGGAAAGAGAGGGACAAGTAAAGAGAGAACAGTCTGAGGCACTGCAACTCTTGGACTTGGCATAGAGAGAACCAGAGAAGAAAGGAGGATATGGTAAAAAGATGAATAGGAAAAGGGATGAAAAGCTTTATTTCCTTTTTTTAATTTATATACTGCCTTTCCGAACTGCCCAAAGCAGTGAATAACATATATTAAAAACATAAGGGCCTTTTCACTAATTCATGGTAAAGGTTTGTAGTTACTATGTGATAATTACCAAGCCTCTGCATTAACTATTGGGAGCATTAATGCACAGAAAATGCACTTAGGGGGCAATTCTCTAAGGAGCTGCCTGGTTGTAGGTGGGCCAGAAGATGTCTAAATGTCCTTCTATAGAATACCAACTAGTGGAAAAGTCCACACCATGATTTGATGGTGTGTACCTTGCTGGTGAGGGTGCGCATGGGTGGAATGCACACTAGGCGCGGGCATTTTATACCAGCTATAGGGCTGCTGTAAATGATTGCACCTTACATTTAAGTATGTTTTCATTTCGGCCACATGTGTTAATATTAAAGAAAAGTAGATGCCTACTTTTTTTTTCATAGAATAGGCTGAATATAGACACCCTATTATAGAATTACTCTTAGTGTACATTAACTGCACTGTGTATAACATAGATGCACTTAATGCCACCTATTGAGATGATGATAAATGTTCTGTATTATCTGATGCATTACAGCTATTGTGGAAATTAGCTCAACTTTAAGTGTCAAGCTGCTGCATTAAATATTAATGTGACTGTGTGTTAACAGAGCATGTTCACTGCCATGCGAACCATCTAATTCAGCTTAGTGAAAAGGCCCCATTGTCATTAAAGCCAACAAAACCTCCAAAGATAGTACATAATTCAAAATCCAACAATGAATACCCTACTCCTATCTCTGATATCCCCCCCCCCCAACAAAAAAACTCCCATCACCTACCTCACTCTTCTAATAAAACCCTTCTTCCCTTGGTTCATTAATCTCATCCTCTGGCTTTTCCTACCATCTCTATGCTGATGACTCCCAAATCTACCTTTCTACCCCTGATATCTCACCTTGCATCCAAACCAAAGTTTCAGTGTGCTTGTCAGACATTGCTGTCTGGATGTCTCAACGCCACCTGAAATTAAACATGACCAAAACCGAGCTTCTCATTTCCCCCCCAAACCCACCTCCCCACTCCCCCCGTTTTCTATTTCTGTTGATGGCTCTCTCATTCTCCCTGTCTCCTTAGCTCAAAACCTTGGGGCCATCTTTGACTCTTCTCTCTCCTTCTCTGCTCATATCCAGCAGATCGCCAAGACCTGTCGTTTCTTTCTTTACAACATCCGTAAAATCCGCCCCTTTCTTTCCGAGCACTTTACCAAAATCCTCATCCACACCCTTGTCACCTCTTGTTTAGACTACTGCAATCTGCTTCTTGCTGCCTCCCACTTAGTCACCTCTCCCCTCTCCAATCGGTTCAAAACTCTGCTGCCCGTCTCGTCTTCCGCCAAGGTCGCTTTACTCATACTACCCCTCTCCTCAAGTCGCTTCACTGGCTCCCTATCCGTTTTCGCATCCTGTTCAAACTTCTTCTACTAACCTATAAATGTACTCACTCTGCTGCTCCCCAGTATCTCTCCACACTCGTCCTTCCCTACACCCCTTCCCGTGCACTCCGCTCCATGGACAAATCCTTCTTATCTGTTCCCTTCTCCACTACTGCCAACTCTAGACTTCGTGCCTTCTGTCTCGCTGCACCCTACGCCTGGAATAAACTTCCTGAGTCCCTACGTCTTGCCCCATCCTTGGTGACCTTTAAATCTAGACTGAAAGCCCACCTCTTTAACATTGCTTTTGACTCGTAACCACTTGTAACCACTCGCCTCCACCTATCCTCCTCTCCTCCTTCCTGTACACATTAATTGATTTGATTTGCTTACTTTATTTTTTGTCTATTAGATTGTAAGCTCTTTAAGCAGGGACTGTCTTTCTTCTATGTTTGTGCAGCGCTGCGTATGCCTGGTAGCGCTATAGAAATGCTAAATAGTAGTAGTAGTAACCTCCCATCCAAGCCCATCCTTCCCCCACCGTAAAACAGAGAACCAGCTTTATCTTAAAAACTAGCCTTATGAAGGCTACCAGCCAGAAGCTAAATTTTACTCCCAAAACACAGGCAGAAGACTATATAAAGAGTTAACATGGTATACAATACCAAAGGCCAAAATTAAGAACATAAGAATAGCCATACCAGGTCAGACTGATGGTCCATCTAGCCCTATATCCTGCTTCTAGCAGTGGCCAATCCAAATTACAAGTACAAAGCAATAGTCAGGATTCCATGTTCCTTCTGAAAGCTAAAGAATTGAACCCCAATCTGATGGCAAGTAATGCCGCATGTGGTAGTAATGGTGCTACCACCAAAAAGGCCCTAGTCTGTCTGAAACTTGGCGCTGTAGATTTCACAAGATGATGGAACCTGTAACCTTCCCTAGATCCAGACATGCATCCTGTTGGTACCAACTCAGCCTATTTAATAGGCAGAATCATTTAATAGGCAGAATCATTGAGCCTGAAAAAGGTGGGAAAATGTGGGATACAAATGTAACTAATAATAATAATAATAATTCATTCTTATGGAACTAAAGATCATGATCAGCACTTTAAGTCTTGCTCCTCTATGGAATACACTGATCTCACCTGAAAGAGAAAAGAAGTGATGCCTTATCCAGCATTTTCTGAGACGCATGAGCATGCTAGAAATGACCTTCCATATGAATGGTGACCACCAAGGTGATTCCCTATATGTTTCCTTCATTTCTCCTTTGTGGTGGTGGTATCTAGCAGTCCAAAAGATGCTTTGGTGGCCAAATGGCAATTTGTGCCCCGATGTACCAGAAAACACTCACTGAATTCCTAGTGGTTAGTGCAGTGGACTTTGATCATGGGGAACTGGGTTTGTTTCCCACTGCAGCTCCTTGTGACTGTGGGCAAGACACTTAACCCTCCATTGTCCCAGGTACAAATAAATACCTGTATATACTATGTAATTCGCTTTGAATGTAGTTGCAAAAACCACAGAAAGGTGGTATATCAGGTCCCATTTCCTTTTCCCTTTCTTCTCCCTTACAAATACCAAGGTGTGAACCTGGGGCACATAATTCATTTTGGCATGTGCAACTGGCCCTTAAGGGTCAGGCCCTGAATATTACATGTGTTTTAAACAGCGATGGCTTGAGAGCAACAACAGCACTGATTAGAGGTGGGAAAATCTTTCGAGTGGTGGTAGTGGCATAAGGTGTTTGAGGGGGGGGGCATAGGATTTGAGGGGGGGGGGGCATAGGATTGACTGCAAGAACAGTGGCAGCCAGAGGTGAGAGAGCATGAAATCGCTTCAGCAGCTAGTGGGAAAGGGCTGAAAAAAATGGTGGCTTTGGGTATTTGAGAAGTGAAGGGTGCCATTGTGGGAAAGAATGGAGGAGCAGATGCTAGAAGCAGTTGCTAATGGATACACTGCTTTCTGAACAACAGTGCAGCTCTTGGGCTGCAGAGGAAACAACACTCAGATGCCACTGAGAGAGGTGCATTTTTAGATATGCTCTGGCCATGGTAAAGTGAAGGTAAGATGGCTCTGAGTGTGATGATTCTGAGGCTTATATACAAAATGTTCTAAATAATAAAAACTTGCAGCTTTCTTAATGTAATATGGATGGTGCTTCCCCTTTAAACATAAATGTTGCCATAGTGGGACAGACCAAAGATCCATCAAGTCCAGTATCCTGTTTCCAACAGTGGCCAATCCAGGTCACAAGTACCTTGCAAGATCCTAGAACAGTAAAACAGATTTTATGCTGTTTATCCTAGAAATAAGTAATGGATTTTCCCAAATCCATCTTAATAATGGCTTATGGATTTTTCTTTTAGGAAATTATCCAAACCTTTTTAAAGCTCTGTTAAGTTAACTGCTTCTACCAGGTTCTCTGGCAATGAATTCCAGAGTTTATTACACGTTGAGTGAAGAAATTATTTTCTGAGGCCAAGCAGGCCATATTATTCTCACATGTGGGTGACATCATCCATGTCGCTCAGTGCAGAGCACTTTAATAGCTTTAATAACTTTAAGAGCACACACTAGCATCCCCACTGCACATGTGCAAGTGCCCTCCCACCTGCTGCAAAAGCACGGGACCAACAGTCTCTCTTCATCTGCCATGAGGAGAGAATGTGTTGTCCGCGGCTCTTTACAGTGTCTGGTGCACGAGTTCCTTTTTGAGCATTTTTTAGTGCCTTCTCTGCAGGATTTTTCTCCTGCTTTATTTAGTTTTTCCCTTCGGGTTTTTTTTTTCTGCCTTCTATTTTTTGCTTTAGTCAGGTTTCCCCCCACTTTTACATTTCCTTGATTTTTTTTTTCGCACTCTGCAGGCCCTCTTAGGCCTGAGCTTTGATAAGGAGTTGTCACAACTCGGGGTGAGTCCTTGGGCTACAGTCAAGTTGATGCTACCTAGCCAACTCGATGGCTGGCTAGGCCATGACACCTGGGAAAGGCTGTAGTTTGAAGACGGGACTGGAGCTTGAAGACAGGGCTGGATCTAGGTAGGAAATAGGGCAGGAACAAGGCTGGAACATGGAACAGGGCTAGAACAAGACACAGGCAGGAATAGGAAACAAACTAGAACAAGGCTGCAACACATACTAGACAACTCTAGACCTGTGCATCCAGGTCATGTTCCAGGAGCACTTGGTGGGGCTTATCCAACAGAGTGCATCGTCATCCTGCCCTGTAAGGCCCTCACCCTGGGTGAGGTCTCTGACACCGGTGCTGCATGTGGTACCAGTTTGGACAGCTGCCCATGCTGGCACCCTCTCAATGTTCATAGAGGAAGTTTCTCCGGAGTCGAGTTTGGAGCCTACACCTCAACGCCCTCCATGCAGGGACGTGGTCCCTCTTTCTCAAGGCAGGCTCAATCTCAGCCCTCCCATGAGCAGTTTTTGCTGACACAGATAATGAATGCTCATGGACGTCTGATGAGGACCCTAGGTACTTCTTGGAGAACGCTCATGGAATTCTGATGAGGACCCTAGGTACTTCTCGGAGGAGTCCTATGGTATTTCATCTGATCCCTCCAGAGGAAAGGAGGGTCTCCACCTAAGAGTCTTTCCTTCCTATCTTTTGTCCAGGAAGTGGCAGCTGCCATTCCAATTCATTTGGAGACAGAGAATGAGCCGAGGTCCTAGACTACGACTCTCCCACTAGAGAGGCTGTAATGGTCCTGCGTCACAAGATCCTGCGAGACTTTCAATTGAGCAACTGGGAGTCCCCTCTGTCGGTCTCTCTCCTCCCTAAGAAAATTGACACCATGTATCGGATCCAGAGTTCCCCTGGGTTTGATAGGCCCCAGTTGCCTCGCCACTCCTTGGTGGGAGAATCCACACTGAAACGGGCCAGGAGTTTAGAGATTTTGCTTTGGCATCCCCAGGCAGAGAAGCTCAAACCCTGGACTCTTTAGGTGGAAGATGTATGTGGTCTCTATGTTCATCTCTCATATCCATTCATACCACTTTACTTGTGGAACTTGCTTTGCAGTATAACTGATTTGGCAGATTCTCTCTCACCGGAGCAGGCCGAATTACTTCACCAGCTGGCCAAGCAGCAGAAAGTGGGGCGCATATGACACTTCTGATTTCTGGAGGTTTTTGGGCAAGACGAAGAGGGGTCTCTACTACTCACAGAGACATAGGTATACTTCTTCTCATCATCCTCAACAGGCTCAGCCCCGTGCTCAGCCCCAATTCGTCAACAGCATGTGCCTAAGGCCCATCCAGCTCCCCAGTCAAAACAGGAGACGGTTTTTGACTGGCTCCAGCAGAGCATAGCCACTGTAACAGTAATCATTCCGGATGACCTAACGATAAGGGGGAGGCTGAGGTTTTTTTTTTCCAAGAAAGGTGGCCCTTTTAACCTCTGACCAGTTCATCTCGGTTACACCCTGCATTGACGTTAAGGACCTTCAAATTGCCTACCGAGAATCTCATTACAGCTCTCATTACAAGGATCTACTTGTAGAGAAACTCTCCACCATTCTAAAGGCCCACACGGTCAAGCCCATTCCACCAGGGGAAGAAGGGAAGTGATTCTATTCCAGGTCTTTCCTTGTACTAAAGTAAACTGGGAGGATGCGTCCCATCCTAGATCTAAGGGCTCTGAACAAATTCCTTGTCAAAGAAAAGTTCAGGATGGTTTCCCTGGGCACCATTCTCCAATAATTCAGGCTCAGGATTGACTATGCTTTCTGGTCTTAAAGAATGCCTATACTCACATCCTGATACTTTGAAGTCACAGGAAGTATCTCAGATTTGGGTGGGAACACATCTCTTTCGGTACCGCGTGTTGCCTTTTGTCCTCATGTCAGCTCCTAGTGTTTTCACCAAGTGTCTAGTGGTAGTCACAGTGTTGCCATGCAGACTGGGAATCTATGTATTTCCCTACTTGGATGGTTGGCTGGTGAAGAGCACGTCGAAGGAAGGTGCTCAGGAATCCATGCAGAGAACTTTTCGGGTGCTGGAGCTACTAGGGCTCATTTTAAAATAGCCCAAGTCCCATGTCCATCAGTTGAAGTTCATTGGAGCCCTACTAGACACACAGCAGGCACGAGCCTTTCTCCCTGTACAGAGGACTGATGCTGTAGTCGCACTTGCCACTTGGGTTCAGGCCTGCAAGCAGGTCACAGTTCGGCAGATGTTGAGGTTACTACTAGGCCACATGGTCTCCATGGTGCATGTCACACCCATGGCACGTCTTCACATGGGAACTGCCCAGTGGACCCTAGCTTCCCAGTGGCCTCAGGCTTCGGAGAACCTAGTGGATGTCATCCGAGTGACACCGGAGTTGGGTCAGTCCTTCCTTTGGTGGACGATTTGATCCAATTTGACTGAGGGACTTCCCATCAAATTCCTCAGCCCCAAAAAGTTCTGACGATGGATGCATCCTGCCTGGGATGGGGGTGGGGGGCTCATCTCGATGGGCTTCATACGCAAGGTGCTTGGTCAGCTCAGGAAATGGATCTTCAGATTAACTTTCTGGAGCTACTGGCAATCTGCAATGCTCTAAAGGCTTTCAGATATCGGCTGATCAACCAAATTGTGCTCATTCAGACTGACAATCAGGTTGCTATGTATTACACCAACAAGCAGGGGGTGTACTGGATCACACCCTCTGTGTCAGTAGGCTGACCGGATGTAGCAATGGGCCATCCAGAATCAGATCATGCTCAAAGCCACCTCTCTATCGGGCAAATCCAGCACCCTGACCAACAGACTGAGCAGGTTATACAACTGTACGAGTTGTCAATCAGCATGGGCGTTGCTCGCGAGACTTTCAAGTGTGTGGCCCCCCTTGGTGAGTGTCTTTGCCAGTCTATACAATCTCATAGTCCTTTAGTATTGTTCCAGGGTCAGGGCACACGACAGACTAGCGTCAGATGCCTTCCTCCTCCACTGGGGGACAGGCTTTCTATGTGCATATCTGCCCATACCGCTCATGGAGAAGACTTCACTGAAACTCAAGCAAGACCACGGAACCATGATCCTGATCGCCCCTGGCCCAGGCAAATCTGGTTCCCTCTTATTATGGAGTTGTCCTGCATAGAACCCTGGAGATTGGACTGTTTCCAACCCTCATCACACAGAACGAGGGATCTCTTCGGCATCCCAAACTCCAGTCCCTAGCCCTCACAGCCTAGATGTTGAGATCTTTAGAATTTGATTCCTTGCATCTTCCGGAGGGTGTCTCTAGAGTTTTGCTTGCTTCCAGGAAAGGTTCTACTAAGGTGTGTTATTCTTTCAAATGGAGGAATTTGCCATCTGGTGTGAGGGTAAGGCCCTAGATCTTCTGTCCTGCCCTACACATATGCTGCTTGAGTACCTTCTAACCCTCTCTGAGTCTGGTCTTAAGACCAACTCCGTAAGGGTTCACCTCAGTGCAATTAGTGCTTATCACTGTGTAGAAGGTAAGCCTTTCTCTGGACAGCTTCTAGTTGTTTGCTTCAAGAGAGGTTTGCTTTTGTCAAAGCCCCCTGTCAAACCTCCACCTGTGTGATGGGACCTCAACTTCATCCTCACCCAGCTAATGAAAGCTCCTTTTCAACCACTTGATTCCTGTCATCTGAACTACTGGACCGGGAAGGTCTTGTTTTTGGTGGCTGTTACTTCAGCTTTCAGGGTCAGTGAGCTTCAGGCCCTAGTAGTAGATCCACCATACACAAAATTTCATCATAGCAGAGTAGTTCTCAGCACGCACCCTAAGTTCCTACCTAAGGTTGTGTCAAGAGTTCCATCTTAATCAGCCAATTGTTCTAACAACATTTTTTCCCTAAACCACATGCCCATACTGGCGAAAGCATACTGCGTACCTTGGACTGCAAGTGAGCATTGGATTTTCACTTGGAGCTTTTTTGTTTCTTTTGATCCTAACAGAATGAGGGTCAGCATTGGGAAACACATGTCCAATTGGCTGGCAGATTGCATTTCTTTCACATACACCCAGGCTGGGCTGACTCTTGAAGGTCATGTCAAGGCTCGTAATGTCAGAGCCATGGCTGCATTGGTAGCCCACTTGAGGTCAGCCTCCATAGAAAAGATCTGCAAAGCTACAATGTGGTTATCAGTCCACTCATTCACATCTCACTACTGCCTTAAGCAACATACCCGACACAACAGTCAGTTTGGACAGGCAGTTCTGCAGAATTTGTTTGAGTCTAGAATCCAACTCCACCCTCTTAGGCCCATTTTATTCTGTTCCAGGCTGCACTCTCACACAGTTTGTATATTGTTTCAAGTTGCTCCATACTAGAACTCGCCGTTGCGAGTTGTTGTTTTCGGTGAGCCTGGTAGCTAGGGATTCCCATATGTGAGAATAATATGGCCTGCTTTTTCTCAGAAAATACTTAACCTGTAGCAGATATTCTCCGAGGACATCAGGCCATTAATTCTCACATGGAGGGGCATAATTGAATGGGCGCCCAAGTTTTCCTGAGAGCGTCCTCACAGGATGTCCTTGCGAAGGGGCCGGGAAACCCGTATTATCGAAACGAAAGATGGGCGTCCATCTTTCGTTTCGATAATATGGTCGGGGACGCCCAAATCTCCACATTTTGATCGACCTTAGAGATGGTCGTCCCCAGTTTTCAGCGATAATGGAAACTGAGGACGTCCATCTCAGAAATGACCAAATCCAAGCCATTTGGTCATGGGAGGAGCCAGCATTCGTAGTCCACTGGTCCCCCTCACATGCCAGGACACCAACTGAGCACCCTAGGGGGCACTGCAGTGGCCTTCATAAATTGCTCCCAGGTGCTTAGCTCCCTTACCTTGTGTGCTGAGCACCCCCAAAATCCACTCCCCACAACTGTACAACAGTACCATAGCCCTAAGGGGTGAAGGGGGGCACCTAGATGTAGGTACAGTGGGTTTGTGGTGGGTTTTGAAGGGCTCACATTTACCACAACAAGTGTAACAGGTAGGGGGATGGGCCTGGGTCCGCCTACCTGTAGTGCACTGCACTACCCACTAAAACTGCTCCAGGGACCTGCATTCTGCTGTGATGGAGCTGGGTATGACATTTGAGGCTGGCAAAAAATATTTTTAAAGTTTTTTTTTTTAGGATGGGAGGGGGTTAGTGACCACTGGGGGAGTAAGGGGAGGTCACCCCGATTCCCTCCGTTGGTCATCTGGTCAGTTTGGGCACCCCTTTGAGGCTTGGTCGCAAGAAAAAATGGACCAAGTAAAGTTGGCCAAGTGTTCGTCGGGGACACCCTTCTTTTTTTCCATTATCGGCCAAGGACACCCATGTGTTAAGCACTCCCAGTCCCGCCTTCGCTACGCTTCCAACAAGACCCCATGAACTTTGGTCATCCCCGCAATGGAAAGCAGTTGAGGATGCCCCAAATCGGCTTTCGATTATGCCGATTTGGGCGACCCTGGGAGAAGGACGCCCATCTTCTGATTTGTGTCGAAAGATGGGCGTCCTTCTCTTTTGAAAATAAGCCTGCTAAACTCCCACCTACCCTTGGAGTTGTTTGTGAATGCCTTTTTACTTTACTGCTGGTCCTGTGCTCTTGTGGTAGGCAGTGAGATGCTCACACATGCGCAGTGGGGATTCTAGCGCATACTCTTAAAGTTATACATGCTATTAAAGCACTTGTTGCAGGGCGATGTGGATGACATCACCCACTTGAGAATTAATGGCCTACTGTCCTTGGAGAATACCTGCTACAGGTAAGTATCTTTGTTTTTTCTCCGTTTTAAATTTATTACTTCGTAGCTTCATTGTGTGATCCCTAGTCTTTGTATTTTTGGAAAGAGTAAACGAGCGATTCACGTCTACTCATTCCACTCCACTCAGTATTTTATAGACCTCTATCTTGTATCCCCTCAACCATCTCTTCTTCAAGCTGAAGAGCCCTAGCCACTTTAACCTTTCCTCATAGAGATTTTGATGTTAATGTTATATTCCATCTTTTTAATTCATCGGAATGCACTATGAGGTAAATCACATCTGTTCTATATAAAAATTTATAACTAAATAAAGTTGATAAGCAAAGGCTCTGTTTCTCCTCAGTGCCACTGAAACTGATGGTCATCTTTTGTAGGCAACACGTGAAGTGTGCAGAGAATTCTTACAGCGAGATGGTGGTGAAGGGGTCATTGTTGTGACGGATCCCCCTTTTGGAGGTCTTGTGGAACCACTGGCTTTCACTTTGAAAAAGCTGAAATCAATGTGGACAGTGGAACCAGAAGGTAGGTCTTATAAACAAGCATAGGTGCAATACATAGGAAAGATGCCAGACATCAGAACAGGTATATTAAGATGCTGAATGATTTGTTGGGAGCCAATTTGTTTGCACTATGGTGTCCTAAGTATATTGCACCACATAATTTTAACACAGTGCAGAATAAAATGGAGTTAATAATTCCATTTTAAGGATAAAGGAATATACTAGTTAAAGTGGCTTGGCACACTCTCAAATTGCCTTATTAAGGGACTAGTTTGTTTTCCTATACACTTTCTACTCATTTTTGGGTGTTGATAATTAGGTGATGCTGGTATCCCCAGTGGTTTGTCATTGCCTTCTTCAGCTCATAGCACCTGATCTTCCCTGGTGGTAGCCCATCAAGTACTAGACAGGGCTGACCATACTTAGCTCATGAAATCTATCAAATTCAGGGTTTCCTAGGCCAGCGTACTAAAGTGTGTTAGGGTAATGCAGAATTAATGCACATACTTGAGCTAAAATGGACTACTGCAATAAAATATGTTGCTGAATTACATCATATGCAAAGTAGACCTTTTTAATATGGAGATAACAAAAATCCTTTTAAACAGTGTGATTCCTGTTAATGCCCCCCCATTAAATCAGGGGATCTTAACCTTTTTTAGTTCCCGCACCCCTTTAACTGATCAGTGAAACCTTCACACCTCCTTCCTAAACCACATGTCCACTAGTGACAGCTACATATGTTGCTAACTGTTAGTAGGTAATAGTGCTAACTGCTACTAACATGTCGCTAAAATTACAGTAGTACACTGTTATATTACCCTAACTGTCATAATAACTGCCTTCACTCTGTCAAGAAAGTTTCAATAAATTTGCCTCAGATTTCAAGACCCTTCTCATCACTCTATTTGACCTTTTCCCAAACCCCTTAGGGATGTGGGCACCACTGGTTAAGAGCCCCTAACTTTAGTATACCTCCTTGAGGTCTAGTTAAGTTTTTTTGCATTGCCCGATGTGGTCCACAATGTTAACCAAGCAGATCAGAGGGAAACAGCAACACAGAAGAACATGGAGCAATAATACTGTAGAGGGCCACAGAAGAAATGAGGCGGAGCCAGGATACGGAGGCAGCAACTTTATTCAAGGTCCCAACACGGCCAGTATTTCAGCAAATGCCTGCATCAGGGGTCAGGATGTTGTTAGGACAACAAAAGTCTTCTTCCACAATCACAGTGGTAAAAAGTCAGTACACCCTATGGAACCACCTTTTCTCAAGAATAGAGACAGTTTAGCACTTGGGACTTTCTTTCCGCTCTTCCTCTCAGGCTCCTACTATTCCCTGTTTATACCTATAGTGAGACCCTGTACACTATTATTCCTCCATGGTCTACAATGTTGCCAAACCCTTTTCCCCATCCCCAGACTGATAAAGGGCCTCTGATCCTAGCATTCCCCAGAAAAAAAGAGGGTGGATTGTACACTGATTCAAGGTTATCCAAGACCCATTGCTTGCTTCAGTTGACAGTAAATTGTCATTTATTTATTTAGAATTTACTATACCACTTTATTTGACTTAGCAGAGCTAAGCGGTTTACAGACTAAAACATAAACTAGAAAAGAACTCCAGGGTTAAATAGGAAAGGTCAGTCCCAACAGAATAATAAAACTTAGACAGAAAAATAAGCAGAGTAAGTTGCACCATACCAACATTCCCTACCACATACAAAAGAGAGTAAACCTGCTGAAAAAGAAATGTTCTCAGTGCAGCTTTGAAATTCTTTACAGACAACTCACTACGTATGTGTAAAGGCAAGTCAGTGGCGTTCCTAGGGGGGCTGACACCCGGGGCGGGTCGCCGATGTGCCCCGCCCCCCGGGTGCAGCACGACCCCCCCCCCCCCAGCGAAAGGACACCTCCTGGCGAAAGAACCCCCCCCCCCCGGGTGCATGCCGCTGGGGGGGGGGGGGGGTGCCGCGCGCCTCTGCTTCGTTCGTTTCCATGCTCCCTCTGCCCCGGAGCAGGAAGTAACCTGTTCCGGGGCAGAGGGAGCACAGAACGAACATAGCGGACAGGCGCGCGGCACCCCCCAGCGGCGTGCACCCGGGGCAGACTACACCCACCGCCCCCCCCTTTGTAGGCCATTGAGGCAAGTTGTTCCATAAATGGAGGGCTAGGAAATAGAACGCTATTTCTAGTGGATTCGTGTTGAGTTGCTCTAGGCCCAGGGAGAACTAAGTTGTAGTGATACAAGTTATATTTCTTCAGATTACAATAGTATTTTTATTTTATTTAGTATTTTAGCTCACACTTCCAGGAGTTCAAGGAGAATAATATTCACGTACAGTAGGTATTTCCCTGTGCCCAGAGGGCTACAATCTAAAGTTGTACCCGAAGCAATGGAGGGTTAAGTGACTTGCCAAAGACCACAAGGAGTGTTAGTGATCTCTCTGAAGGAGTAGCCTAATGGTTAGTGCAGTAGCCTGAGAACCAGGAGAACTGGGCTTGATTCCCACTGTAGCTCCTTGTGACTGGTCAAGTCACTTAACCCTCCAATGCCGAGGTACAAAGTAAGTACCTGTATAGAATGTGTAAACCACTTTGATTGTATCTACAGAAAGGCGGGTATATCAAATCCCATCGCCCCTACCTGCTGCTTTAACCACTAGGCTACTCCTTGTTTAAGGGATAAGTCAGTTATTTCCCCTTTCAAATGTTTTTATATGTAATGCCTGTACATTTATGTAGTTATTTTAAAATATTTATTAACTGCACTATCTTACAACTCTAGGCAGTGTACAAAATAATTGGCACATTAGTAATGAAAATCTTCCTTTCCTCCCTTTGAGTATAGTAGGATCTGTTGGGGAGGAAGAGGTGTTAGCAGACCTGTATTTGCCATTTCCATAGTAAGGGATAATAAATGCAGGCTGTAGACGAATGCAGTAATCCCTCTGGAAGTTTTCCAATTCACACTTTAAATGGTGGTGACATATTCTGTTATAAAATGTTTGCATATGCATTTGTAAATAAATAGTAACATAGTAAATGACAGCAGATAAAGACCTGAACGGTCCATCCAGTCTGCCCAACAGTCACTCATGGCCTTCTGGGACATAGAGGTAGAAGTCTGCACAGTACTGTCCTTACATTCCAACTCCTGGAGTTACTGTCAAAGACCACTCCAGCCTATCCGAATCGGTCTTGTCATTTGTGGGATACAGACCATAAAAATCTGCCAAATAAAAGAAGTGTTAGTATTGTATACTGTGTGCTTGAGTCCTTACTAGTTTAGGGTCATTGTAAACAATTTTTCCCTGAAACACAGTGTGAGAAGCCCCTTAGCATACCTTCTAATATCCAGTGCAGAATTGCACAAATATGAGCTCACTATAAACATCTCGTGGTTCAATAGAGCAAGCTGAACCTAGGAGAGGCTCTCTTTTACCCTTCTTAAAAAGCCATGTTTTCTCAGGATTGGAAGTGAGACGCATAGTGTATGTTGGTTTCAGGTTTGCTCAGTGATACTTGCAGTCCCGAGTTGCTACTTATGTATAAACCCATCCCTGAAGCAATGTTCCCTCTAATTTTTGATGGGCTTTGTGCACAAAATTATGCAAATAATATTGGAATTTCAAGTGTTTCTTTTTATTAAAACAATTACTTATGCTAAAATAGCAATGTAGAATTATGTATCATTTCTTAAGTAGTTTGGTTTCTCTGTTCTGCTTTATAATAGTGCAGTAGCCTGAGAGTGGAGGAGTGGCCTAGTGGTTAGAGTGGTGGACTTTGGTCCTGGGGAACTGGGTTCGATTCCCACTGCAGGCATAGGCAGCTCCTTGTGACTCTGGGCAAGTCACTTAACCCTCCATTGCCCCATGTAAGCCGCATTGAGCCTGCTGTGAGTGGGAAAGCGCGGGGTATAAAAAAAAAAAAATATATATATTAATACCTAATTAGGGTCTCTTTACCAAACCGCAGTAGCGATTACCGCCCATTCAACGTGAATGGACTTTGTTGGTATTGCCGTGCTGGGGATCACTAGTGTGGTTTGATTAGAGGCCCTAAATTTGGCTACAGTATTATATTTTTCTTGTGTATGCTATGTTTGCCATGTGCGTAGGGTTCAAGATCTGTATGTGCTGTAATGAGATGTTGTAATTTTATTATCAGCTGTAACTTGACAGTGCAGTTACAGTGCACACAGGCATAATTAGAGGGGAAGATTGCCCTGGAATCACATGTCATGGATTTCTAAGACCACCATTAGTTATGTTTCACTTTGGTGGCTTTTAAATTGCTTTCTTTCAACCCTTATGCTGTATATTGTGTTCTTCTTTAAAGTCATTAATGGACTTACAGTTCTTATTTTTTATAGATGGTACCAAGGAGTTGCCCATTTTTTGGATCTTTCCATACTTTTTTGAGTCTCGAATACTGCAGTTTTTTCCTAGCTTCTGCATGCTAGATTACCAGGTAAGAGAACGCCTTTAAATACCCTTCCATCTCTTAGTATTGTCCTATATAATAAGTGTCTGTCATACTCCCATATAAGGAATCTGATGTCTAAAAAGTCTCTCACAGACCAATCAACTTCTGAATGAGTTAGCAAGCATCCTTATAACTACACCGAAGTTAATGGCTGGATGCCTCAGTTTTGTTTCTCTTTGAGTCGCTGCTATGCTGCATTCATTCATTGCCACACAAGATAAGACAGAAGGACCATACATACAGGTTTGAGTTTGGGGATGACAAATTAAGGCTGAGGAGAGCTGCTGCAGTTAGGCACTTGGGGTGGGAATTGAAGCTACCTGGCCTGACCTTGTGAAGGGAGCATAGACCTTGAAGTGGTCATAAGTGTGTAGAGTTAGTGGATCAATGTTTACTTTTAAATGGATTGAGTAGAGAGAGTTTGTAAAATTTGTTTTCCTGTTGAAGGCCTCCACACAGAGAATTTCTTGCTAATGGAGGTTGAAACCCCTTGGCAGGGAGGAAGTGACGTCACGAACGGCATGGCTGCATGCTAGCTGAGCTCCGTATAACCCGCGGAGATCTACAAGCTAAAAAGCCTGTTTCAAGCGGCGAAATTATTGCAAAACGCGAGCAGAGGAGAGCGTAACACAGCGGGATTAAACTCCCGATGCAGACGGAGACGGAGAGAGTGAATTTCTCCCGCTTCGCATTTACATCGTTGGCGCGCGGAAGAAAACAAATGGCCTGGCCGCAACATTGAACCGCCCGGACCGGGCGATCGCGGCAGCGGAACTTGCAGAATCAGCACCCTCAGGGGAAACACACACCAATAAAGACCAGGAGGAGCCCGAAGAAGAAATGGGTCCGGAGTGGCAGAAGTGGCTGCAGGAGATTCGGGCAGACCTGAAGGCAATGCGAAATGAGCTGGTGAATATGGGGGCAGATCTCAAAGGTGAAATAAGAGAGCTAGGTTCTCGCCTGGAGGAGGCAGAAAATCGGCTTGATGCCCAGTCAGACGCACTCGAGACCTTAGATCAGCGAACCACGGAAAGCCAGCTAGCCCATCAGCAGGTCCTCGACAAGTTAGAGGATCTGGAGAACCGTAGTCGCAGATGCAATTTGCGGTTTCGTGGCCTGCCGGAGTCCCCTGCCTACATTGACTGTGAGATACTATACAAAGGCTGACGAGTGATCTGCTAACAGCTGGAGGTACAGCAATAGAACCAACCGCGATCCTTATTGAGAGAGCTCACCGGGCATTCAGCTCTCCACGAGCCAATCTGCCTAAGGACATAATAGTGTGCTTTTAGAGACTTTAAGATGAAGGAGCATGGTGGCAAAAAGCGGCACGACAGACCCCAAATTTTAAGTGGGATACATACACAGTTGAAGTGTATCAAGATCTGGCAGCCACTACACTGAAGCGCAGAGCGGAAACTCAAACCAGTCACTAGAAGACTTCAAGAACTGGGGATCCGGTACAAGTGGAGGCATCCATTTGCGCTAGTATTCTATAAAGAGGGTAAAATGCAGCACATAAGAACACTTGCAGAGGCGAAAGAAGTGCTACCAGAGGAAGTCTACTACTACTACTACTATGTAGCATTTCTATAGCGCTACAAGGCATACGCAGCGCTGCACAAACTAGAGAAAGACAGTCCCTGCTCAAAGAGCTTACAATCTAATAGACAAAAAATAATAAAGTCGAGATGGAGACATCAACCCCGACGACAGCAACAAGAGAGGCCCAACACGGGTGATACCGCCTAAATGGCAACGAGTAGGCAATGGTCAGCGACGCCTAAAACGTCAACAGTCGGCAAACAAAGTGACCTGAATGAGAAGCACTTCACTGGGAAGCCTCGGTTAAGGAGCAACTGTTGAATCGGCAAAAAGACAGAAGTTGATTGAACGTGCGCTCAGTGGCAATGATGCAAAAAAAAAAAAAGTTGGACCTTAGGAAGTGATTGGGTGATGTATGTGTTTTGTTAATACTATGCAAACACCTGTTATGTTGTTCTGTTGTCACTTAATTTTATAGAAAGGTTAAAATTGCAAAGAGACAAGGCTTTATTCAAAGATGCAGGAGCCTCCGCGGAAATAGGACTGAACAGCTTACACTTCCTTCTAGAATGCCCTTAGTGATATACAGGGGCAGCTTTCTAATGAGGGGAGGGGGGAGGGAGGGAAACCCTGGGATAGGGACAAGGAAAGAGGCCTATCAGGATGCTAAGGGGGAGGGCTCTATCAGAGGAAAACCAATAGGAAATAGGCAAAGAGCATAATGACTCAGAGATTAGCAGGCCCATAGAGCAACTTATTATGACATCTCATGGCAGATATTAACCTACTACTGATTAATGCCAGAGGGTTGAATATCCCGAGAAAGCGACAACTCCTGTTTAGAGAAATGCTCCGTTTGCGAGCAGATGTGGTCCTGGTGCAGGAGACCCACTTACTATCCAGACATGAATATTTGTGCTACCATAAGAAATATCCCCATATATATTTTGCGTCCAATAGCGACAACACAAAGAGTAAAGGGTAATGATGGCCATTTGTGTGGTGATAAACCCTGGAACATACTTAAAGTGACCAGAGATAAGGGGGGAAGATACCTCTGGTAGTGGTGTCGCTATTAGGACAGATCTTTACTATAGTAAACGTATATGGGCCGAATGCACAGCAAGAAGGTTTTTTCTCAGAGTTGGACCAACTGCTCCAGAAACATGTAGAGGGCTCCCTATGGTGTGGGGGGGGGGGGGGGGGGGGATTTACCTTACCATGCAGGCTCATCTAGACAACTCCTCGCGTAGCATACAATATGGCCGAAGAGGATAGAGCAAAATTGCATGAATTTGTGAATCATTGGCACCTAATAGACTTGTGGCGGCAAGTACACCCAAGAGAGCGTAGCTATACCTACTACTCCTGCAGTACACAAGTCATCCTCCAGGATTGACTACTGGCTAGGAGAAGCAGCGATAGCAGGATTGACAGGGACACAGCAGATTTTACCTAGACACTGGTCAGACCACTCTCCGGTTCTGATGCAGCTGACATTACCCAATACTGCGAGGGAGACAGAAAAGCTGGCGTCTGGATGATGCTCTTTTGCAGGATCCGGCTAATCTAGTTAGCATCGAAACCAATATTAAAGAATATATCCAATTCAATGATAATGGGACAGTTTCACCGATAATAGTCTGGGAGGGATTTAAAGCAGTCATGCGGGGTCACACTCATAGCGCTGAAGGCACACACTAGGAAACAGCGAATGTCAAAAGAGGCGACTCTTCGGAAACAACTAGAACAGGAAGAAGCCAGGCTTCATAGTGGTGGATCGGAACATAAGCAGGCGAGCTTAGATAGAGCTCGCCGGCTGCGGGATCAAATCTGTGATTTGGAGCTAGCGGATATCTCCGAGAGTCTTCAGAAGGCTCAACAGACTCACTACGAATTTGGCAATAAGGCTAGCCGTCTTCTGGCCTATAGGCTAAACAGCAAGCGAACCGAAACATAATTGCGAGCCTAAGGGATGAGGGAGGGGACACCCACACAGACTCTGATTATATAGAGTTAGCATTCAAGGACTTTTATGAGAAGTTATATACCAGAGGCGAGGAGACAGATCACATAGAGATAACAGATTACTTAGAGGGGTTAGAGCTTCCAAGACTGACATCTAGTGCCACTCAGAAGCTAGAGCACCCCATTGAAATGGAAGAGGTTATTCACGCTATTAAGGAGCTCCCGGCAGGTAAGGCTCCGGGACCCGATGGCTCACTGGCAAATTCTATAAAACATTTGGAAAGCTCCTGGCCCCATTGCTATTGCAAGTGTTTAATTCCCTAGAGGACAAGTCCGGGGCTCCCCCCACCCTGGAATTTGGCTAATTATTAAGGTCATCCACAAGCCAGGGAAGGACCCCAGCAGCTCTGTGGATCTTGATAGGCCTATCTCACTGTTAGGGATAGGACTATAGATCTTCACAAAGATTTTTGGCAACACGACTGTGCAAAAACATTTTACCCTTTCTAGTTCATGAGGATAGGCAGGCTTGCGTGCATAGGGAGACAGACCACCTTCGATAATATACGTAAGAGCACTACATTTGGTTTACCCCTACGCATGCACAGGACATCGCGTCTCCATTATGAGTCATGGGGCTGTCACTAGGATGCCGAAAAGGGGTTTGACAGAGGTGAGCTGGCTCCTTCTTGGTTGGGATACTAGATAAGGATTGGTGATTCACTGGGCCGTTTCCCTCCACTGGCTTCGGCTAATCTATAAAACCCCTCAGGCTCCATTAGAATACAATGGCAGACTGACAGAGCCCTTCAATTTATCTAGAGGAACAAGCAGGGATGTGCAATGTCCCCCCTGCTTTTTGCCATTGTAATGGAAGCCGTTTGCGGGTTAGGCTTAGGGCACATCCAGAAGTAAGGGGACACGATTGGGCAGAATCGAAACGCGGACGCTTCTCTTTGCAGATGACGTCTTGCCTTGATGCTAAAAGATCCTGAGACCCCTCCTTTCCGAAAATACTAGAGATGCTAAATGCATACGGGAAAAGTCTCGGGGTTTAAGATTAATCTAGGACAAATCTGAAGTGCTTGACATAAATATTCCCATTGAACAAAAATCCCGTCTACAGCAGGCAACTCCGTTCCGATGGGCATCGCGATACATTCGTACCTGGGGGTTAATATTCCCAGAGACTCAAGGAGTTATACCAGGTTAATTTCCCCGAGATAGCGAAGCGTTTGCTGCAAGACCTGCAAAGATGGGGGGGTTCTACAGTTGTCCTGGGTTGGGAGGATAGTGCAGTAAAAATGGTAGTACTCCAAGGATACTGTATCTTTTTATGGCATTACCAATTTCCATCCCAGATAGCTTTTTACGAGGCCTCCAGAGGGACATCTTCTCATTTATCTGGAAAAAAAGACCACCGCGAGTTAGAAGAGAGTTATGTACCAACCAAGGCAGCAGGGAGGTGGGGGGTCCCCCTCTATCACCCTATATTACCAGGCGGCACATCTTAGAACCAATAGCGGCTTGGTTCACCAGAACAGAAAAATTAAGTGTCAGATGGAGCAGGGCTGGGGGGGCCCTTCCCGCTTAGGGCTATTCCATGGCTAGCTAAACAGGAGTTGGATTGAACTCATCAAGGGATGTCAGCCGCTGATGCAGTGGCCCTTGCGCACCTGGAGTGGGGTTGCGAGAGCAGTTTTTTCCAGGACGTAAGTTTTTTCGGCACATGTACCTTAGATTGCTCCACACTTTACACCAGGAAGGCATACCAACGGCCTACTGTGGCTGGGAAGAATGGGGTCTGTGTACGTTGGGCCAAATGTGGGAAGAGAATAACGACAATAGCGTTTGAAGAGCTCTGCAGGGAACAGGTTTATCCTCCTTACAGGCTTTCCAATATTACCAAGACAGGACTTTGTAAAGCGAAGGGCAAGAGATGAGCCTTAACTTATCAGAAAACTAAGATAGAAATTGTGTATGATGAAAGGGGGAGGTAATGGGAGCAATATAAGACTCTAGGAAGCATTGCTTCTATACTCCAAACCCCGTAGAACATTAATTAGCTAGTATGGAAATGAAGCCTTGAAGGAAACATATACTTGTCAACAATGGAAATTAGCATTTAAAATCTCTACTTAAGGGCTCGATTTCTAGCGCTATGAGTGAGAAATGGACATAAGATATTATAACTGCTGGTACTATAACCCCGCATATCGCAGTTGCAAAGATGGTTAGAGGATGCTCAGCTACATGCTGTGAGACAGTGCGATGGAATAGGGGACATGTTTCCACATCTGGTGGGCCTGCACACACGCTCAGACATACTGGACAATGCTTTTGAAATTTCTGACTGAGGTCACTGGGATACCTACCCAATGAAGATGGACTATTGTTTGCTACATTTTAAACCCGAAGGAGTTCCAAAACCCAATACATCGTTTGCTGGACAACTGTTTGTGGCAGGCAGCTGGTATTAGCAGCGGCTTGGAAACAAACCATCACTGCCGGGCCTTCATAAAATCCTGCAAAAATTAGACTATATTTGCCTTATGTCCAAACTCACAGCATTACGGAATGGACATTTAATACAACATCAAAAAGACTTGGAAGCTTTATGAACAGTGGTTGTCCTCCCGAGACACTAAGAGACAGTAAATCTTAGGCACGAATGAGTAGATCGAGGGGGGGGGGGGGGGGAGAGGAGGGGAAAGGGGGGAGGGGCTCTGAGAAATTGAATGAGTGGAAATTAGAATGGGAACAGTCCGGCAAGGTGTCAAGCAATATGGTTGTATTAAAATTATTCTCTGTTTTGATATGTTTATACATGAAAATAATAAAATAAATGGTAACAAAAAAAGAAAACCCCTTGGCAGTGAAAAAGGATTATAAGAGCAAGACAAAAAGCATATATCCAGTAGGCAGAGAATGGTAACTGCCAGCCTGGAACAAGAGGTAGCATTTGGGAAGCAATTCCATATTTCACCCCTCATGACTGCCCATAAAACACAGTGGATTCAAGCAAGTTCTCATATACTGGTGCTGGCCCATGAACAGTGAAAAACAAAATGGTGCTGGGGATTTGTACTGAAGGAAGGAGGAAAACAGAGATTCCTTTCCTGGTGAAAGTGAGTAGGATTCTTAGTCTGTGAAAGAAATACGAACCTCATTTAAGGAGCTCAGGCAAGACCTGATGATAGTGAGGGTAAATATCTGACTCAAAACGCAGGTTTGAGAAATAAGGTTAATGATATGGGCTGCAGAGTAGAGAAAGTGGAGGGGGTGGCTCAATGACAGATGGGAGTTGCTGGAGTAGTTGGAAAAGCATATTGAAGGGATGGAGAATGTAAAACATAAGCATAGCCATACTGGGTAAGACGAGTGGTCCATCTAGCCCAGTATCCTGTTTCCCAAACTGTGGCCAAGCCAGGTCACAAGTACCTGGCAGAAACCCAAATCATGGCAACACTCCATACTACAATCCCAGGGCAAGCAAGTTGCTTGCCTCCAAATGTCCTGCCTCAATAGCAGAATAGGACTTTTTCCTCCAGGACTTTGGCCAAACCTTTTTTAAACCCAGATAGCTAACCACCATTACTACATCCTCCAGCAAAGTTCCAGAACTTAAATATGATCATGAGTGAACAAATATTTCCTCCTATTGTTTTAAAGTATTCATGTAACTTCCTTGAGTGTCCCCTAGTCCTTTGTACTTTTGGAACGTGTAAAAAAAATCGATTTTCTTTCTACTGGTTCTACCTCACTCAGGATTTTGTAGACCTTAATCATATCTGCCCTCATCTGTCTCTTTTCCAAGCAGAAGAGCCCTAACCTCTTTAGCATTTCCTCATATGTGTCACGTCTGTGGTCGTGACCCCTCTCAGACTTACCTTGTTTCTGGGGGTCAGCTTCTGAGCTGGCTTCCATCTGTCCTTTCTGAGTTAGTTCTGTCTCTGTGTGCTGGCTGCTTCCAGCATGGCTCTAATTACTCCATTATACTGCACCTGTGTGTGTTGCCTGAGTTAGCTCTGCCTCTGTCTCTGTGTGCTGGCTGCTTCCAGCATGGCTCTAATTACTCTACTTTGCTGCACCTGTGTGTGTTGAGCCTCTCTATGCTTCAATATGCTTTCTGCCTGCTTCTTGGTTTGTGCTCGCCTCGCCCTCTGGTGACCAGAACCGGTGGCTGCCATAGACTGTCTTGCTGTCCCTACCTGTTCCAGGCTTCAGCGCAGTCCGGTCCGGATCTTCCAGGCTGCCAGACTTGTCTTTCTTGTTTGTTGCAGAACAGCACCCGTAGTTGCCTTGAGATTGCTGCAGCTGAGCCTCAGGTGCTGATGGGCTTTATTAATCACCTAGAAACTTCTGTGTTTGCCTTTGCATCGTCTAAGGTCCCTGGTATGTTGGGGTGTGCTGTGCCCTTCTGCCCAGTCCAGTTCTAGTCTGAGTTTCTTGCTTGTTTCTAGTTAGCTTGTGTGCAGCTTAATTCTAGTTAGTCTGTATGTAGCTAGTTTTGGTTCTATTACTTTTTTCCTAGTCTTGCCTGTGGTCTGTATTCTTGGCTTGGGTTTCTTTCTTAGTGGCAGCTTTCAGTATTGCTGTGCTCCCTGCCTGTATTTCTAGCTACTGGAGCTTCAGCCCTAGTTCTGTTCTCTGCCTGTATTTCTCAGCTACTGGAGCTCCAGCCATAGCCCTGCTCCCTGCCTATATTTTGTAGAAATGTGCTAGCCCTTGCTCTCAGTAAAATACAGGCCAAGGCTCAGGCTAAAGAGCTAGGCCTCTTAAAATAAAAAATCATCTCTGATACAAAATATATTTCACTGTAGCAAGTGCTGAAATGAGGTAATTGAGAGCTGGCACGGGAGGGGGCATTTGCTCTTGTAAACAAAGCCTGGGACTGGCACCTGCGAGAAGTCATGAGCTAAGATATTTTGATTAAAATGAAAGATAGTAGAGGGTCAGATGCAAGTAGAGGGAGGGGGGAGCTGAAGAGAGCAAAATGACCTGTGAAGTCATCTCACAAGATGAGCTCTGAGCATATCGTGTTTATACTTAGAGCTTGAGAATATGTGAAGTCATTTCTTATCAACTGATAAGGACCAAGAGCCCTGGTGAGAAAGTTAGGGGCCATTGGAATCAATAGGGCCAAAATAGTATAAAAAGGGGAGTCTGAAGGGTATTAGATCAGAAGACTTCAGAAGACTCCAGAGGGCTGTAGTCATGTTGTGAAGAGCTGTTCCACCATATGAATGCCTGATTTGCCTGTACTGCTATTGGTGAGATTGTAATAAACTATCTTCTTATATCCCAGTGAGTCCTTCTGATTATGGAGCTTGTCAGTGCCCAGTTTTTATTATTATATCTACTGAATACTGGGTTTCTTTCTAATTAAGGAGCCTGCTGCTGCACTGTGTAAAACTGTCATGAGGAGATGTAAGGTTGGGGTAATTAAGTATCTAGAGGGGATAGGCAATTCTGTCCAGGGTAGTAAAAGGGCCATGGCTCCGCTGCGCAACAGAGATGGCAGACCTAATAAATAATTTCTAGCTACAGGAGCTTCAGCCCTGGTCCTGTTCTCTGCCTGCATTTCTCAGCTACTGGAGCTCCAGCCATAGCCCTGCTCCGCCTGTATTTCTAGCTACTGGAGCTTCAGCCATAGTCCTGTCCTCTGCCTGTATTTCTCAGCTACTGGAGCTCCAGCCATAGCCCTGCACCCCTGTCTGCCTTGCTTTTGTCTAGGTGCCTGTGGGCACTTCTGAATCCTGATTCCTGGTGTTCCTGCCTGCTAGTTCCAGTACCAGTTTTCCTCCAAGCCCTGCTGGCTGCCTGCACCCGGGGGCTCAACCCCTGGGGAACGGTGGCTAAATGTAGGTGAAGCCTTGTTCCGGTCCAGTGGGTTCCAGTCCGGTGCGTTCCAGTTCAGTGTGTTCCAGTTCAGTACTCCAGTCCGGGGTTCCAGTCCTGTTTTGCCTTGTCTCTGGTTTGGAGGTGATTTTGCCTGCCACTGCCGCTCCACGGCAGGGGTCCAAGGGCTCACAACCTAGTGTCTCTGGGAGAAGCCTGACAATATGAGAGGAGTTCCATCTCCCCTCATCCATCTTTTTTCCAAGCTGAAGAGCCCTAACCTCATTAGCCTTTCCTTATATGAGAGGAGTTCCATCCCTTTTATCATTTGGTCACTCTTCTTTGAACCGTTTCTAATTCCGCTATATATTTTTTTGAGATACGGCGACCAGAACTGAATGCAATAGTCAAGGTGCGGGTGCACCATGGAGCGATACAATGGCATTATAGTGTTGTTGGTCTTATTTATTTATTTATTACATTTATACCCCGCACTTTCCCACAAAAGCAGGTACAATGCGGCTTACATAGTAAACAGAATCACAATTGTTAGAGTCAGTAGAATTTAGCTCCATTATTAAACTTGGGCAGGTGTTCCGATGAGAAGAGAATGAGTGAGAATCTACCTATAGCAGAGGAATGGAACCAACAGAATATGCGAAGCAGGAGAGAAAGCTTTTTAAAGAAATAGATCAGCAAACAAGGAAAAACAAGTAGCAAATGCACAAATACAGTGAAAAGTACTACTCCAGGAACTATACTCGAGTCAAACCCAGACACACGAATGGTTAAGATGAGAACTGAGACCTAAAGATGAGAGATTAATAGTTGCAGCTCAGGACAGTGGATTACAGATGAGATGGTTCACAACAAGCATAGAGAAACTGATTCAACAGATATTTGTAGATTTTGTAAGAAAGAGCTGGAAATTGATACTTATCTCGTGAATGGCTGCAAAGTGCTGATAACAGAAAACATTTATGTGGAAAGGAACAACGAGGTAGCACGTCTCATTCATTGGAAACTCTGGAAACATTACAACATCCTGTACCAGAAAAGCATTGGGATCATGATCCTAAGAGGATTGTGGAAAGCGAGGAGATTATGATCACCCGGGACATCCCCATCTCATGCATGCAACATGCAAGAAAACCAGACATAGTGGTAAGAGAAAAACACTAGAACAGCTTTAATCATAGAGGTGTCAGTCCCAAGTGATTTGTTTGTAAATTCATGCAGAGACAGAAGATCCTGAAGTCCCAGGAAATGCGGAATCTGATAAAATGTGGCAGAAAGATACAGAAATATTTCCCATTGTTTTGGGTGTCACAGGCCTGAACAAAAAAAATTTTACAAATACACTTGTATAAGTTTCCTATACATGTTACATCTTATGAACTCCAGAGGGGGGCTCTCTTTGGCACAATGCAAGTTTTACGGTGAGCATTAGCAGTAAATTTGAGGGACAGATTATACTCTATTTACCCTGGTTTAGGAGTGAGGTAGGAGTGAGGCTTATTCCTGTCATGGTATGTGCAGCACTAATCCATTTGGAGAAGTTGCCCCTGATGTGTTTATCTCTATCATTTTAGAAATATAAATGACCATCTTAGTTTGCCCATTTTCCTTTCCCCTTTTCAGCCAAAACCCGAACCCAAATTTCAGGTCAGTTTCAGTTGGCCTCTATTTCTAAGCTCCTCTTAGGGTAAAAAGAACATCCTGACCATGACTATGTATAATTTTAAATCCTGAGTATTGTTATTCAGGAGTGTTCTTTTCAAACATGACCCCTGTTTTTGTTTTATTGTGGTAGAGCTAGAAGTCATGTGAGAAATACATTTTTTCCTTACGTGAAAAGTGCATCAGTTCTGCCCTTGTCTGGGACTCACTGTGGATTCATGTACAATATTACTCCCTTTTTCTAGGTTGACTATGATAATCACACACTGTATAAGCATGGCAAGACAGGTCGGAAGCAATCTCCAGTTCGTATTTTCACTAATGTTCTTCCCAAGGATATTATCCTTCCAGCTGAAGAGGGCTACAGGTAATGTGCTGAACAACAGCAGCTGTTAGCCTGCTCTGGCTGAGTTAGGCGACTATTAAAAAATGTTCTGAACAGGCTGCTGTAAATGTGTGATTTGTTTCTGAAATGATTGTTGGTACAAGACCCTATTCTTTGCTTCCCCCCCCCCCCCCCAAATATACTCATAGGGCCAAATTCTATAAATGGCGCTTTAAAAATTGGTGCCGAAAAACCACACGGTTATCGTGATTCTATAAACTGTGCCTAAAGTTCAGTGTAGTATAGACTATGCTCACAAGCTGTTCTTGCGACTAAAACAAGGCCTAAATACCTGTGCCTAAGTTAGGTGCAGATCAGGCATATTTCATAATTGGGCGCATAGTTTTTTTGTTTTTTTTTAACGCCCACAAGCTGCCCATTCCATGTCTTTGGCCATGCCCCCTTTTGTTTTTACTTCACTCATAGAATGCGCCTATAAAGTTATGCACATAAATTCTAATTAAAGGCAGTTAGTACAGCTAATTGTTTACCAATTATCAGTGCTGATTGGCTTGTTAATTGTGCGCACAATTTGGTCATGTGGCCAAATTAGCATGCACAACTTAAGGCGCCATATGTAGAATGAGGGATAGTTCATAGTTCATATTTATTTGATATACCGCCTATAAAATTAGTTTATCTAGGTGGTTTACTATAATGCAAAATAAAGAAGAATAGAAGAAGAAAGACACAGGAGACCTACATAAAGAGGCCTAGGTTGCAAAGTTAAATTAATCAATAAAGTATAAGAACTTAATTATACTCAGTGCTTTTTTTGTGCCGGTACGCAACGGTACGGCGTATCGGCACCTTTTTCTCCTCCTCCCCTCCCCTCCCATTACTTCCAGTGATTCTCCGCCTCTCTCCTGCCCTCCCATCGACGTGCAGCGATTTTTCCGTCCCTCCCCTGCCCTCACCTCTCTCATATCCAGCGATTCTTCGTCCCCCAGCGTCCTCCTTCACTGCCTGCCAGCCAGTCGGACTCAGAAGCGAACGGTGCAGGCAGCGATTGGCTGGCAGCGTCGTAGCTTCCCTCTGCAAGTCCCGCCTATGCGTAAACAGGAAGTTGTAGGCGGGACTTGCAGAGGGAAGCTACGACGCTGCCAGCCAATCGCTGCCTGCACCGTTCGCTTCTGAGTCCGACGCTGGCTGGCAGGCAGTGAAGGAGGACACTGGGGGACGAAGAATCGCTGGATATAGGAGAGGTGAGGGCAGGGGAGGGACGGAAAAATCGCTGCACGTCGATGGGAGGGCAGGGGAGAGGCGGAGAATCGCTGGAAATAATGGGAGGGAAGGGCAGGGGAGAGAGAATTGCTGGAAATCAATGGGATGGGAGGGAAGGGCAGGGGAGAGAGAATTGCTGGACATGGGATGGGAGGGAAGGGCAGGGAGAGAGAATTGCTGGAAATCAATGGGAGGGGAGGGAAGGGCAGCAGGGGAGAGAGAATTGCTGGACATGGTAAGGGCAGGGGAGAGAGAATTGCTGGACATGGGATGGGAGGGAAGGGCAGGGGAGAGAGAATTGCTGGACATGGGATGGGAGGGAAGGGCAGGGGAGAGAGAATTGCTGGAAATCAATGGGATGGGAGGGAAGGGCAGCAGGGGAGAGAGAATTGCTGGACATGGTAAGGGCAGGGGAGAGAGAATTGCTGGACATGGGATGGGAGGGAAGGGCAGGGGAGAGAGAATTGCTGGACATGGGATGGGAAGGAAGGGCAGGGGAGAGAGAATTGCTGGACATGGGAAGGGCAGGGGAGAGAGAATTGCTGGACATGGGATGGGCTGGGAGGGAAGGGCAAGGGAGAGAGAATTGCTGGACATTGATGGGAGGGCAGGGATGAGATAATTGCTGGACATGGAGGGGAGGGCAGGGAAGATAGAATTGCTGGACATGGAGGGGAGAGAGGAGAATCGCTGGACGGGGAGGGGAGGACAGGGAAGAGAGAATTGCTGGACATGGAGGGGAGAGAGGAGAATCGCTGGACAGGGAGAGGAGGGACAGGGAAGAGAGAATTGCTGGACATGGATGAGAGGGGAGAGAGGAGAAATGCTAGAAATGGATGGAGAGGAGAGCAGGAGATAGAGGAGAATTGCTGGACATGGATGGATGGAGGAGTTGGCTAGGAGAGAGGAGAAATGCTGACTTGGATGGAGGAGAGGGGAGAGAGAATTATTGCTTTATATGGATACAGAGGAGGAAGAGAGATGAGAAATGCTGGACAAGGATGGAGGGGAAGAGAGGAGAAGTGCTGGACATGAATGGAGGGGAGGAAAGAAAAAAGAAGATGCGCATGGATGGAGATGAGGGAAAGGAAAGAGGAGAAAAACTGCACATGGATGGAGAAAATAGGCAAAAGCTGGAGCCATGTTATACCTCCTCCAGTTAATTCCATGGAGGAGGACCCAGCTTTTACTTATGGATGCAGGGCAACAAAAGAAGAAGAAAGGAGGAAAGTAAAGAAATAAATGGAAAGGAAGCCCTGGAAACGGAGTTAAGAGAACAGAAAGAGAGCAGCAGAATCAGAGACTGGGACCAATATGGATAGAAAAACAAAGTCACCAGACAACAAAGGTAGAAAAAAAATCATTTTATTTTCATTTTAGTGTTTGGAATTTGTCTTATTTTGCACTGGGTATACTGGAGCTGTAACAGCTTACAGAAATTATTTATAATGAAAAAAAATCACATTATTTTTTTCTCCTATACTAGTATAATATTTTCAATGATGTCTGTTTATATGCGCCATGGCTGGTATAAGGGGTGTGGCTAATGTGGGTGTGGCTATAATAGGGGCGGTGCCATGTGTGGTGACCCCGTCCACAATGAGTACTGGCACCTTTTTTTCTACAAAAAAAGCACTGATTATACTTAAGACAGAGAGGTGGGAACGGGGAAACCACAAATAAAACACAAGATGCACCTGGGTCTAAACAAAAGCAGGGTTAAAGCAAATTATCAGAGGGAAACGCTAAAGTATAATATGTTTTCAAAGCTTTTTTATGTTTAAATGTGTTTATTAAAAGACAAAATAGTACAGTTTGTAGGGCTATAGTCAAAATACATTTTAAGAATATTAACTACAAAACATACAATTAATAGCCTCCAACAGTTTCGCCAGTTTTCTCTTTACTTTGAATCTCCCCTTTTCCCCCCATCTTCCCTCCCCCCCTCCCTCCCGTCCCTCCCGTCTCTAAAGAGCAATTATGGATACGGAGGCAAAGAGTCACTATCTAGCTTAGCCTCTTATGGAGCTATCACACACAAAACTTATGTTTGATTTACAAAACCTGCCAGTGCTGCCAAATCAGGCCATGTCGGTTAGCTTCCAGAGGTCATTTCCTTTTAAAATTCTTAATCTCTAGGGCTTCGAGGATTCTAGACAAGCACCTCATTAATTTGTACTTTTTCTCTTACATCATTTCCCTCTGTTACCACGCCATGGAAAACACCTCCATTCAACCTTTAAGAATTCAAAATCCTACTTCTAGCCACCTCTGTTAATGAGTCCCAAAAAGGGGCCCATGTTTGGCAGAAAGACTCTCCTCTGGGTGAGGCCAGGTCGCCCACCGCTCTTCGTTCCAAAGAGCACAAAAAAATCATTCTCGCTCGCCATTGAGACAGGGTTGGTGAGTCTGGCGTTATCCATAATTGCAAGATAACCTTCTTACCCAGTAAAACCGTTTTTTTAAGAAACGGGCGCAACCCTATAGGTGGTCTTTGTACCAAGTGAAATTTATGGAATAGTAGCTGAGGCTTTTTCCGCCATGTAACCCTCCACATTTCCGACACATGACAACACACTTGCGTCCAAAATCTGGCTATTCTGGGACAAGCCCAGAACATGTGACCCAGCCCCGCTGGAGAGTGACCACACTTCTTACATCTATCTTCCTGACCTACATGCGCCCTCCATGCTCTATGTGGAGAAAAAAACATTCGAGACAGGAATTTATAGGCCGTTTCTTGCAGCGCCACGCTTTCAGAGATTTTGGGTAAATCCAGAAAGCATGCCTTCAAGTGATCAGATTTAACGTTCACTGGTAGTTCTTTATTCCATTGCATTGCCAATTGTTCGTAATCAATCTCACCTAATTGCTCACGTAGTTCCGAATGGTAATATTTTAAAGGGACTGACCCTTGAGCATCCAAAGCTAAAAGAGACATCAGTCGGCTCCATATTTGGGGACTCAAATGTGCAGGTGGAATAGATCGTAAATAATGTCTTAGTTGGAAGGAGGCAAAAAAAATCTTTTCTAAGTACACCAAATTCTCTGTCTAATTCTTCAGCAGTTTTTAAAATACCCTCTTCTGAGTATAAGTGATGTATATAGCTAATCCCCCGTGTTTCCCACTCTAGGAAAAGTTTAGCCGAGCTCCCCGGGGGGAAGTGGTTGTTGCCTCTTATCGGCAATAGTGGAGTGCAAGTTGTAGAAAAAACAAATTTACGGCCCAGCCAACGCCAGGTTTGTCTTAATGGAGACACCACTGATGTGAAATACCGGGGTGTATTTACTGCCCCTGGCGTAGCATGTAGCCATGCACTAAAATGTCGGGGGGAGAACACCATGGTCTCTATACTAGTACACGAAAAGAAACTAGTGCCACGAAACCAATCAGAGAGGTGGCGCATATTACTTGCCACAGAGAATAACTTTAGATTTAAGAGTCCCAATCCCCCCTTAGCTCTAGAGAGATATAATTTAGAAACTGGTAACCTTGGTCTCTTCCCCTGCCATAAATATTTGGTCATTACCCTCGTCAACGTCTGATCATCCTTATGTTTAAGAAACAAAGGAAGCACTTGCAATACATAAACCCATTTTGGGACCAGAATCATGTTATAGAGGGCTATCCGCCCCATCAAGGATAGGGGTAAAGTCGTCCATGTTTGCAAAGTCTGTCTAGTTTTCAGTTTAAGGGGTTCTATGTTTTGGCTATAAAGGGTGGTCAGATCGGCTGTCAGCCATATGCCAAGATATTTCAATTTATCCTCTGCCCATGTTAATGGAAATGCCCCCTCCCAGGTCGAACGTATCCGTGTCTGGACTGGCAGAGCCATAGACTTACTCCTATTCAGGGCAAGGCCCGAGTAGAAGCCAAACTCCTCCAGAATTCCAAATAAATACAGGAGAGAGGATTGGGGTTTTGTTATAGTTACTAATATATCATCTGCAAAAGCTAAAGTTTTGAGCTCCCGCGAGTGTAATTTAATCCCCCGCACATCCGGGTCCCTTTGGATAGTGCATAACAATGGTTCAAGGTATAACAAAAATAAGAGTGGTGAGAGGGGGCAACCCTGTCTCGTGCCACATGCTATTGTAAAGGGGTTTGATTTCATACCATTAATCAATAATGACGCTTTTGGATTAGTGTATAGCGTTACAATAGCATTAAATATCCACCCTCGGATGCCAATATAATCAAGGACAGAAAAAGGTAATCCCATCTCACCTTGTCAAAAGCCTTTTCGGCATCTAAGCTAACTAACAGCAACGGTTCGTTCTTGGTAAGGCTCTGTGCAATGGCTAAACAGGCCTTCCTGACATTGTGACAAGGGTGTCTACCCCGCACAAACCCCACTTGACCCTCTCCCACTAATTTTGGTATTAGAGGGGATAAGCGTTCCGAGATGATCTTCGCTAAGATCTTTAAATCAACATTTATAAGAGATATAGGTCTATATGAACCTGGATTTTCTGGTGGTTTGCCCTCTTTTGGAATTAGGGTTATCAAGGCTTCATTAGACTCTCGCCTAAATCCCCCACATTCAATGGATTCCTCAAAAAAATCAAGAAGCGGGCCACCCACTTGTGGAAAAAGCAATTGATAGTACTCAGCACCAAATCCATCTGGACCCGGAGCTGACCCACGTTTTAATGATTTCACTACTCTTTGCAGCTCCTTGGCCCTGATAGGCATATTTAATTGTTCTAGCACTTCAGGGTTCAGACGTGGCATTCCAGAGTCTGCCAAGTAATCTGTTATGGACGGACCGAGTGGCCCCTCCGGGGCTTTGTATAGGTTTGCATAATATTGTTCCAATAATCTGACTACTTCCTCTGAGTTGTTTATTTGTCTACCCTCTGTATCTCGAAGTGTTGGTATAAACCTATTTCCCCCCCAGGTCTTATTCAGGCGGGCCAACAATTTCCCAGATTTATTACCATGTTTGTGGAAAGAGAAAGATCTATAAAAAAATTGTTTCTTTGTTCTCTCATGGATCATTGTATTAAGGGCTGCCAGAGAGGCCAGCATAACCTCCCTGGACTCTTTCGAGGGGCGTGCTATGTGTGCCCGTTTCGCTGCTTGATACGCTACTTCCAATTGTTTCACTCCCTTTGCCAATCTCTTTGAACGAGCACACATATAAGCGATTATATCCCCACGAATCACTGCTTTGGAGGTCTCCCAGAACAATCTAGCTTCCCCCGCATGGCCCCCATTCGTGTCAAGGAAATAAGACCATCTTTGTTTCAAGTAATCCTGGAAGTCTGCGTCCTCTGCCAGATATCCAGGAAACCTCCAAACTTGGTGACGTAAACTAGTTGCTCCCACTTCCAGTTCAATCCAAATCATTGCATGATCTGAGATTTCCATTACTCCTATCTCTGCACGTGGTACTTGAGGAAACAAGACTGAGGATATTAATATATAGTCTATTCTCGACCATGAGCTATGTGCTCTGGATAAATGCGTATAGTCTTTAGATGTAGGGTGGGTTAACCTCCATGGGTCTATAAGATCTAAAGCGGTACTCAAATACCCCAATCCTTTACCCCTCCCAAACATAGGGCTTGTTTGCGGTCCAGAGCGGTCTTGGAGCCCATCCATGACTTGATTAAAGTCTCCTGCCACTATCCATGGGCTATGACCATATTGGATTCCTAGCCGAACCAGGTGTTGGAAAAAGGAATGGTCATATACATTTGGGCCATAAACATTAAGTAGGAAAACTTCTTGTCCCATTATGTTTAGCTGTAAAAGTATATATCTGCCCTCCCTATCTTTACAAATTAACTTTGATGTGCATTGCATATTTTTATGAATTAAAATTGCCACCCCTCCTTTTTTGCTGCCCGAAGATGCAAAATAACATTCTCCCACCCAACGTTGTCTAAGCTTTTGGTGCTCAACGTCCGTTAATTTAGTTTCCTGAAGGCATGCTATTCCAGCTTTGTGGCGCTGCAACGCTGTCAAAATCTTTGTGCGTTTTATTGGGGAGGAGATACCCGATACATTCCATGAAATCAATCGGGGGTTGGTGGCCTAGCCATCCTTTAAATAACTTGGTAACATAAATTAGACAATTTCCATATTCTTAGAGCTCCCGGGTGCCCAGCCCCCACCCAGCAGCCTAGTTTGTGTAACAGAGGTGGCCTACAGTCCTTTCCCAGTAACTTCCCATTCCTATCCGCCTCAGCATTGCAGCAGGTTTCACCCAAGCTTTGCACTTTTCCAGGTCCTTGCTGTAAAGATAACATTTGCTCCAATCGACAGGACTCCATAATCCAACATAAACAGTGTCTAGTTTTGTGCTTCTCCCTTCCCCCCTCCCCCCCCCACCATGCAAATCTAATCTCAATTCTACCCTGCTCTCCCATGACATCCCTACCCTCCCCCCTTAGACCTACCCTCTTCCCTACTCTATTCCCCATTTAGTCGCACCTGGGCCTACGTCACCAGACGCAACCCAAATTAGCCGCGTCCGGTGAGGGGTCAATAGGTGCCAACAAAGCCTCGTTCTCCGTCATTTTTAAATATCAACAAATTTCTGAACTTCCCTCCACCCTCTCCAAACCCCCAAACAACCGGGTTATACATCTCTCATAAAGCTTAGAGCACTTGCGAGCCAAATGACTCTAGTTCACTTATCATCGTTCCAGTCTTAGAATTGGCTCTCCAGCATCTGGGTGCCGCCAGTTTTACATCTTGCGTCCATTCTTCTGCACAACTGGGCCACTCGAACCCACAAACCAAGTGATCAACAAAATTCCAAACAGCCAACCTGTCAATCTCGATAATTGTAATCCAACAGGTGTTTTAATCACCTCCAGCCTTTCATGATGATCTCTCAGTAAAGCTGTTTTAATCAGTCTGCTGGCCCTGCTACCTGCTTATTCAGCCATTCCACGGCTACTTCTGGTTTATTAAAGGCTTTCCAGACTCCATTATCCATGATTTTTAAAGTCGCTGGGTATTGTAACATAAATCTGTGTTTCTTCTCCACCAGACTCGTGCAAACTGTCGAAAACGCCCGCCGCTGCATTGACAAGGCCGCGGAGTAATCCTGGAAAACACGGATGACTGCGCCATCATACTTAGTGGTGTCTCTGCATCCTTTATATGCCCGCAAAACGGCTGCTTTTTGTGAATAGTCGTGAAACTTTGCTATGATCACCCTCGGGCGCTGTTCTCTTGCTGGTCTAGGTCCCACGCGGTGGGCCCGCTCAAGACGTATTTGCCTCCCCTCTCCTGCTTCGGGAAAGTTCGCTTGCAACCAAGTTTCAAGAGTAGTTTTCAAATTGGCTTCTGATAAGGATTCCGCAAAGCCCACAAAGCGGAGGTTGTCTCGTCTTGATCTATTCTCCAAGTCCTCGATTCTCTCTGTATAATCTTGTATCAGGCGGGACAATCGTTCTAGTTCACCCGAACTTTCCTGGTGCCCCTCCTCCACCTCTGCCACCCGGGCTTCCAGCTCGCCCGTGCGCCGCGAGAGTTCCGAGGTCACCGCCGTTATGCCTGCTATTTGTGTCGATAACTGATCAAATTGTGGGGCTAATGCCCGCACAACTGCCTCCGTAAGCTCCGGTAGGAGCGTCTCACCATTCTGGCTGGAAGGAAAATGTGCCGGCGAAACCGGCGCCATGTTGGATTCGACAGCTTTTGTTTTGTCTTCCTTTTTCTTTCCACTTTTCGCCGTTTGAGCCATCAGAGATCTCGTAATATACTTGTCCATATATTAAGAAAGCTGTTTTGCGCAGTTGGGGAGATTTTCAAGGGCGGGGATCGCCAGTTAAGTTGCTTTTTGAACGAGGCTTTGAGCAGCTAGAGTAGAGCACGTCTTCTGCCGCTCACTGCATCACGTGACCCCCTTCAAAGCTTTTTTAAATACCTTTAGGGACTTTTCATTGTGAATGTCAATAGGTAATTGATTCCACAAAGTGAGGGCCAGAACACTAAAACATGACAAGTGAGTACAATCTAAAAATACAGCTGGAACAACCAGGATATTCTGTTGGGAAGATCTCAGTGTGCAAGTCAGTTTTTAAGGAAGTAGGTAATAAATAGAAATAAAAGAAAAAAAATAAGATACCTTTTTATTGGAGTAATTTAATACATTTCTTGATAAATAAAGGCAAAGTTCCATAGGTTGCTATGTAACTTTGTAAGTCTAAGTGCTTTGAAAATATGCCTCATTACCACCTTCTTCAGATAAAAAAATGCACAAATGGGTCATATATCAAAATACATATGTGAAACATAAAAACATTCCAATGACGGTGGTGGTGATGGGGTGGAGGGGAAGAAACGGGGGAGGGATGGATGCATGAATGGATGTATGGTGAGAATACTAAAAGGAAGTTTCAAAACTATTCAGGAACATAAAACCTTTGAAGTTAAAATGATGAAATATTTGGACACCTACCAGCAGTGGCGTTCCTAGGGGGGCTGGCACCCGGGGCGGATCGCCGATTCGCCCCCCCCCCCGCCAGGTGCACGCCGCCGGGGGGGGGGGGGGGGGTGTGTGTGTGCCGCGCGCGCCTGTCCTCCGTTGTTCCATGCTTCTTCTCTGCCCCGGAACAGGAAGCCTGTTCCGGGGCAGAGAAGAAGCATGGAACAACGGAGGGCAGGTGATCGCGGACCGCCCCCCCTAGGAACGCCACTGCCTACCAGACAGGCCTTAACAAAGATCGGAGTTTCCTATCACACATTATAAGCCATAAAATTATACTACTTTATCACCCTGTGGAGGGGTGGAGACAAGGACAATATCAGAATATATAGGAAGAAGGGTGGGGAGGAACTATAGAGCTCGGCATAAGACTAGTGGGGGGCCGCATGGTCTATATCTACCATCCTGTTGTATTTCTCTTTTCTTGAAGAATTCAATAGTTGAAAGCCAGGATATTCACAACAATGTCAGTATTTTTTGGATATAGACTTTGTTTGCCAGCAAAAAATGCTAAATCTACAAATCTGTACTATGTTCTTGCAGGTTTTGTATGATTTGTCAACGATATGTGTCATCAGAGAATAGACACTGTGAGATATGTAATTCCTGCACATCTAAAGTAAGAGTTTGGTATATTTTTCTTGTCTTGGATCTCTTTCTGAATTATGTGTATCAGTTTGTCTGTTTTTCTGCTTTATTATAAAGGGCTATATGTTCTCCAGATGCTTTCTAGTGGGTGACATTTATTCTCGACACACTCTGGAGTCATTTCTGGTGCTCACATGTGCTCTGTGCTTTTTTGTCCTCCACTTACTCCCTTTAAGTAACACTGATTAGTAACTGTGATGCACTGAGCAGTGGGTCACACTAATTATACATTGCCCCAGGTACAAAACTTACATTGTGATCCTACTAGGAACAGAGAAAATACTGGTATATAATTTGCTGTAAATCACTTTGGTTGTACTGCAGGAAGGCGGTATATCAAATACATTACCCTTACCTCAATCTGGTGCTAGAGGGAGCTCTAGAAGATATAGGAGAGCTGTGAAAGAAAATTAGTTCCCAGGAATGCTGGGAGTTGTAGTCCCTGAGAGTCCTAAGCTGACATGCTATGAGCTTGCATTGGGAACAACTAGTCTGAGAAATGTAGTAAAAGAGTAGAAAGGGCTCAGAGTACAGGTGAGGGTAATTAAGCACTGGGGGTCAATTAGCAGTCTGCTGGTGAAAGGTATAAAACCGAAATTGTTTGAAGAGAGGTGGAAGAGCCTTAAACCTTAGAAGAGGCAGAGCTGCAAAACCACAGGACAGTTTCAGGAGGTAGAAGCCCAGAAGTGGATTATGTTAGCTTAGTTGTCAGACCCTCAAATCAGCTAGAAATCTGAATGCTGTTACAAGAAATTAAGGGGCTGTCAGGATTTTGGGCCAGGATTATCTAACTCAAATTTTGGAAACGGTGGAAGCAGTTGTGCTATCCAGTTACAGTTCTTTTGGAGACTGTGAAACCCAGTCTGTTCAAGTGACAGGAAATAATAATTGAGCTGACTGTACTGCTCAGTTCTGTTCAAAATTATGCTACAACTTCTATTGCAGTCTAGCATGTGGAATGCCTGCACAGCTTCATTGAGCAAGTGATTTTGGAAACAGTGGTAGGAAGCACAATGGACTGATCAATGTAAACAAAACTACTACGTTTAGGTAGAAACTTTGAATGAGTTCTTAACACAGATCTGTTGTGGAATAATTCAAGCGCAGGGGCGTAGCCACGGGTGGGCCTGGATGGGCCCAGGCCCAGCCACTTTTGCTCCAGGCCCGCCCACTCTAACTAGCCCCAACCTAACAACATCGCTGCTTTTGGGTCTGGTCCGGGAGTGTTGCCTGCCTGAAATTGTTCTCCCCACTGCTGCCTCGGTCCCTGCAGCATTCTTTATTTTCGCCCGTCGGCATCGCTGGCAGCGCTACGATTCACAGAGGCCGCTCCGCTCCCCCCTGCCGCGTCCATCTGGCCCTACGAAAACAGGAAGTGCATCAGAGAGGGCTGGATGGACACGGCAAGGGGGAGCGGAGCAGCCTGTGTGAATCGCAGCGCTGCCGGCGACGGGCGGAAAAAAGAATGCTGCAGGTACCGAGGCAGCAGTGGGGAGAAGAATTTCAGGCAGCAGGCACCGAGCAGTGGAAGACGCTGAAGTTCCTTGAGGTAGGAGCAGGACAGGAGGACAAGCTGATGTGATAAATGTTTGGGAAGGGGGAGGGGAGATTCAAATAAAGGATCACAACAAAGGTAAAGAACTGCAGGGAGGGGAGGGGCTGAAAGAGGTGCTGCACATGGGGAGGGAAGAGAGGATTAATTTTTTGAGGTGAGGGAGGAAGAGATGCTGCATGGGGTGTAGGTAAGAAAAAATAATTATTTGGGATGAGAGGGAAAGAGAGGTGGGGTGGGAGGGAGAGGTGCTGCACAGGGGAATAAGGAGTGAGGGAGAAAGTTGGACATGGGATGGGAGGGAGAGATGCTACATGGGTTGGGGGAGACAACTGTTGGAGGTGGGGTGGGAGGAAGAGCTGCTGCATGGGATGGAGAGAGGAAGAGATGCTGCACAGGGGGGTAGAGGTGAGAGAGGGAGAAATGGACATGAGGATAGAGGGGGAGGGAGAGATGCATGGGGAGAGAGAGGAAGAAATGCTGGATTTGGAGTGGGAGGGAGGGAGAGATGCAGAAGAGAGAGGGGGAGAGAGAGAGAGAGAGAGAGAGAGAGAGAGAGAGAGAGAGAGAGAGAGAGAAATGTTGGACATAGAACGAAGTAGGAGAGAGGGAGAGATGCTGTATGGGGAAGAAGAAGGAAGAATGAGAGAGATGTTGGACCAAGGGCACAAGGAAGGGAGACAGTGAGAGTGATGTGGACAGAAGGAGAGAGGGAGGAGGAAAGAGAGGTTGAACATGGGGGTGGATGAGAGGGTGAAATGTGGGGGTAACATGTGGGAGTAGGACAGGGGCAGAAAAAATGTTGTGCCCATCCAATTTGGGCTCCGGCCCACCCAAAATTGGCTGTCTGGCTACGCCACTGATTCAATGTATATAGAGTGCTAGTGCTTTTCAATTCATTTATCCTGTGTGCTCATGCAACAACAGGAAGAGCCCTTTCAAAGACAGGTGTTTTTAAAAAATGCCAACTTTAGAGATTCATAGAGGGATTCTTAGCTGTGTGAGAGCTATATTTACATCCCATGGAAGGATTCTGTAATGAATGCACACACATATATACATATATCAGAAAAAGGTTTGGAAATAATTCCATGAGGCACACTTTGCATACTTCCCCCCCCCCCACCCCAACTATCCCCCCATCCCCTGCTGGGCTGGCTCTTAGATTCAGATGCGTATTTTATTTTTTGTGTTGTAAATTCTACTGTAAAACCTAATGACTGTACTGTATAGCTTTCTTAATGATTGCAAGCGAGTGGTGGAGGAACAGGAACAATGGCATACTGTGGTTAAACTGTAAAATCTATCTTTTGCAATCTATTAACAGTGATATCTAGTGGAATGATATATTATCATGCTTAGTTTCATTTTAGTCACCAGAATGTTTGGGAATAGCTGCATTAAAACTATCCCACCTCTCTCCCCTCCACATATACAGTGGTTGGAAAGAAGTCATATTTCATATTTATTTGATAAACTGTAAATTGTCAAAATACAGTCTAAACAGTTTACATTTTAAAAGATAGGGCCATCATAGGGAATCAACTAAATAAGGGCAAATAGATAAGTAGGAGAAACAAAATGACTAATATTACAACTTTTAATATCTACATCACTCTGCACTTCTTTGCATTGAATTTTATTTGCCAAACATTAGACCATTCTAACTTTTGCAGATCCTTTTTCATGTTTTCCACTTCCTCCGGGGTGTCCACTTTTACAGATCTTGGTATCATCTGCAACAGGAAACCTTACCTCCTAACTTGGAACTCACTACCCAAAGACATGAAACTCACAGGAAACTACCTACAATTCAGAAAAAACCTGAAAACACATCTTTTCAGAAGTCTTTCCCCCCTGGATCTGCCTAATTCCCACACCACCATACATCACGAAAGTTCAGAAATGGAAAACATAATATTAACCTCTCTCACAATATGCTAATATACCAACCTAAGCGTTTATTGTACTTCTGTATTATGTACTAGATTTCTACAAATCTAAATTTTGTAACCGCCTTTGTAGCAATATGTAAGCCACATTGAACCTGCAATACGATGGGAAAATGTGGATACAAATGCATAATAATAAACAGGAATGATACATGAGGAAGGAAGGGGGGCGCAAAACTTAGGGATATGCCATACCTCACCACAAACTGAGACCCTCTGTACAATATAAAGAACCCTAACCTGGGGAAAAAACACTGATCAAATAGGTTTTCAGGGGAGATTTAAACTTCTTAATGGAACTTTCAGTTCTAATATCAGTGTGTAAGTAGTTCTACAAGTCCGAGTCAATACACTGAAGCAGGAACTTTTGGGTACAGTCCAGTCTACTTTTAGGAGGGGATAATTAAAAGCTTATGTTTGTGATGAAGCAGTCTTTGTAGAGAGTCTGGAACAGAAGAAGACTGGTATAATAAACCTGATGGGCATAAGTATCTTATGTGGAAGTCCAAAAATTAACTGGGAGCCAATGCTTAACGTGAAAAAGGGAGGTAATATGATCATAATTTTTCTTACAAAGAGCAGATTAATAGCCATATTTGAATCATTTGGATCTGTTTTAAATGAATGATGTTTAGATCTGGTATAAAGAAGTGCAATAATCTAAGAATCAGTATACATAATGATAAGAACATAAGAATAGCTTTACTGGATTAGACCAATGGTCTATCTAGCCCAATATTCTGTTTCCAGCAGTGGCCATCCAGTTCACAAGTACCTGGCAGAAACCCAAATAGTAGCAGCATTCCACCATGCTACTATCCCAGAACAAGCAGTGGCTTCCCCTATGTCTATCTCAATAGCAGACTAGGGACCTTTCCTCCAGGAACTTGTCAAAACTTTTTAAAACCATATACACTAACTGCTGTTACCACATATCCTCCGGCAATGAGTTCCAGAGCTAATTATGCGTGATTGAAAAAAATATTTTCCTCCTATTTGTTTTAAAAGTATTTCCATGTAGCTTCATTGAGTGTCCCATAGTCTTTGTATTCATTTTGGTCGCACTTCTTGAAACTTTCTAATTCCACTACATACATCAAGAACAAACAGTTTTGATAAAATTATAGCCCCGAGAATTGAAGGTTAGTGTTTAATCAAAAATGACCCCAAGGTCCTTATGCTTAAGGATAAATGCAGATTTTGAAGGAATATGTTAGGTAAGCATGTGACTAATAAAGTAGCCCTTGAGGAGAACTGTCATTAAACTTGCAAATACTCTCAAATTCATATGCTTTCTCCAGCCAAAGCATCAAAAGCACCCTCTACCTTCAATACAACCCATACTTTCTGAGGAATATAAATTAGAAACAATATATCTTCTGTTTTAGGAAGGTTAAAGACTTCCTTTAAATATTTATGCTTAAATGATTGGGGTTCTTTTTGGTAGGCGTGAAGAGATATTACTTCTTAGCAGTGTTTATTTCAGATTTATAAATTTGGCCTTGGTCCTTAGAAAAGCAACCCAACAATTAGGAACTGAACAAATCTAAATCTTCTGCATACTGTAACTGTCTCTTAAGGAATCTCAGGTTGAGATGATACAAAGGTGGAATTTTGGTTTACAGATAGAACTCACTTGGATGCAACCTTATCCAAAGCAGATCGCAAAATAGTACTCCAGGATTGAGCGGGTCCATTAAAGGGCAAAGACGAAAATCACTTGGGAAGCTTCACATGAAGTAAAACATTGCCGAGATAAAAGTATTTACTTGGAAAATCCAGAAACTATCTGTGAACAGACAAGAATATATGACAGAGCCAAGCAAATGAATCAGGAAAGATCAGAACCTGATGAGTGGAGAGGTCCTTAACGGAAGAAGAGTGTGTATAAGTGATGACAAAATCAATTGAGTGCCCTGCAATACAGATGGAGCATAGGGCGGTCGGTGGCCCAACAGTTTGGGGAGGGCTAAAGGGGGTTGGGGTGGGGCCAGGATTGGAGACTTAAATCCATAATTGTCTGATAACAACACCAGAAAATAAATAAATAAAAATAAAGTCACAATTAATACTTTTATTAAATTTAGATATTAGATATGTATCATGATGTCAAAGAATAAAGTTGTTGCTCAAAGCATATTCTAACCACAATCGCTCAACTGCAAAACACTATGCACAACTTTGTGCAAAAACACACTCAGAACCTTACTGTACCAAAAATATTACACTGGGCAGAACCTAATACACCAATATACCACCCATACAGAAAATGCAGACCATCAACAATATGAAACAAGGGATCATATCATCACAATTCTCATGTAGAGCCACCAAAACATCCTAATTCATGTTTAATGTGGGATAAAATGCTATAAATAAGTAATAAATATAAACTTTTAATGTTGAGCATCTGATTCTCAAAGTGGACAGATTCCAAACACTATAAGGAAAATAGAATGATCTTTTCTACCTTTGTTGTCTGGTGACTTTTTCTGATCATGCTGGCCCAGTATCCGATTCTGCTGCTATCTGTCCTCTGGTGTTATGCAAGTCTCTTTGGTATGAACTCTCATGTGCAGGTCAGGAAGTCATCCTTGTTAAATATCTCCCTGGCAACCCAGGACACCTCCAGCAACCCCCCCTGCTCTCCCAGCAGAAGGTAAACAAATTAACCATAACCAATTTCTACAACTGGTTACACAAGGCTTCACTGCAGCTCCTGCTGTGAGGATGGAGGTAAATCAACAATTTAAACCCCCAGAGCAGTGGGACTCCACAGCTGATCCATCCTGCTGCAGCAGGGGAGCTTAGCCTCCCAAGCCTCTTATACCGGGTGCCTATGGTGGAGATGTTACAAGTTGGGCAAGACCTGTGTCCTGAAAAAAACCAGCCAAAAATCTTGCACTAATGCATTATTATGGTTATTAAAATGAATATTGACATTATCTACTAAGGTGAGAGATACAGAGCACAGGATCTGTGAGGTGATTGTCATATAAACTTTGTATTGAAGCAAGTGAAACAGGAGGTGGTTGATATATTAGCTAAAGTCCTTGGGAGAGGGACCATTAAGGGGAGAAGTTGTGGGCTTCCATTAAGATGTGTTATTGCATAAAATGGGACCTGTGGTAAATTAGCACAAGTTAGTGGTAAAAATAACAGGTCTTAATGGGTAATAACTACTCCCTTGAGTCTAAAAGTGAGTGCCGAAACCTGATGTGACGAGTACACATCATAGCCGTCCACCATCTCTTTCTTCTTGTGATGAGAATAAAGAAATTGATACATTGGAGACAGATAAGCTACTTCTGATTTGAAAAGCCAGGCTTCAAGGCAGAAAATATCAAGTTTAGATTTTTGAATGTAGTTCATAACAAGTGAGTCTTTGAGCAGAGAGAATGCATGTTTGAGTAACTAATTCTTAGAGCAGGGTTATAGTATGAGCTGGTTGCAAGGAAGTGGCAGAAACTGAAAAGGAGAGGAGATTGTATGCAGATATCTTACCTGCCTAGAATGAGGGAAAAGGTCCCGTGTCCCCAGTGAAGCGGGATTTGGTGGAAGGAAGCATCTTTTGAGGAAAGATTGTGCAGAAAAACTAGAAGAAAGATGATATACCAATCATACTAACAAAATAAGGAGGTGCCCTCAGGAGGCACATTAAGGAGCATGATATGCACACACTTTTGGTGTGCGCTGCAGGTAGGGCTATTCATTGAGTAAAATTTCTAACTGCACGGTTTACCGTGATTAAAAATTTTAATCGTGTGATTGATCGCATGGTCCAAGTGTAAAATAAATGTAGCATGTACACATAGTTGTTTACATTTTTTATTGATCCTAAACATTCAACCAATAACTTTGTTTCCCTGGCACCATCTCCTCCAACCTCCCTCCCCTCCATGGGCACCATCTCCTCCCTTCCTCTCTCCGGGCATCATCTCCATTTCTGATCACCACAAGCCCAGCAGAGATTAGTATTGTTCCTTCAATCTGGAAAGCCGCATATATTACCATTAACATTTTTTCCCCTTTTCTTCCCTTCTCTTCTCATCTGTCTCTCTCTCCTGCTGTCGGCCCCCGCTCCCCTGCCCACATCTCTCTTCTTCTGTCTCTCACTGGCATGCAGCGGCTCCTTCTCCCTGCCTTACCTGAACCTCTGTACACCCACATCTTTCTTTTTTGTTTCCTCTTCCTCCCTCGGCAGTCAGGTTGGTGGTTGGGTTGCCCTCCCTCCCACTCATCGGTGGTCGGGTTGGCCCCCCCCCCCACTTAGCAGTCAGGTCGACCCCCACCTCTTTCTCTCTCCGTCTCAGGGTCTCACCTGGTAGATCCTTACAGCGCTGGCATGGCGTGGAACAAGATAAGGGATTCAGCTGCTCCTCCTCATGCTTGCTCCCAGCAGCTACTTCTCCCTGCCTCACCCAAAAACTCTGTAACAGGAAGTTCCCCCCCCCCCCCCCCTAATTACAGAGAGAGGCTTGGGGGTCCTTTTACAAAGGCACGCAAAAAAAATGGTTTGCGGTAGTGTAGGCACGGTTTTGGGCGTGTGCCTATCCATTTTTTTAGCACGTCTGTAAAAAAGGTCTTTTTAAAAAATTTTGTCATGGGGGAAAGCCCCCTATAAGGGTGCGCTGAGGCCAGCTATTACCGCAGTTTGGTAAAAGGGCTCCATAGTTCATAGCACATTTATTGATATACTGCAAAATCGATTAAAAATCTAAGCAGTTTATAAAATTAAAATCAACCCCTCCCCTTCCCCCTCCTGAATAAAATCGGGGAATATCGCACACGAACAAAAATATAAGATCAAAATATGAAAGGAGGTTAAAAAAAATAGTTACATGATAAAACCAAATTAAAAAAACAGACATTGTTGATGACCATAGTCTGGTGCAGAGAACCTGATCTGGGAATCAAACCGAGGGGCCCTTTTAGTAAGCCGCGTAAGCATCTACGCACGCCCAATGCGCCAAAATGGAGTTACCACATGGCTACCGCGTGGCCCTTGTAATTTTATTTTTGGCGCACGTCTGCTACGTGCGCCCAAAAATATTTTTTATTTCTGGTGCGTCAGCTATGTGCACCAAGTGGCATTGGCACGCGTAGGTCATTTCCGCCTGGTTACTGTGTGAGATTTTACTGCTAGGTCAATGGCTTGTGGTAAGGTCTCAGACCCAAAATGGGTGCGCAGCAATTTTGATTTGCTGCATGTACATTTTGCCAAAATTTTAAAAAGGCGTTTTTTTACAGGTGCTGAAAAATGAATTGGCGCGCACCCAAAACCTGTGCCTACATTGCCACAAGCCATTTTTCAGTGCATCTTAGTAAAAGGACCCCCAAGAGCCTTCTCCATAAAAGGTTAACTCAGCTACTAGACCATCCCAAGTATGATACTCTTCTGTTTTAGTAAAAATTACATTTTGTTTTTTACCATAGCAGTGACAGAATTAAAGCAATTAACTTCAATGGAACCTGGGGGCTTTCAGTCTATAAACCTATCGCCCTGCAATTTTGCCTTAAGTATGTGTTCCAATTTGCACTTGATAGAAACATTTTGATATGTGTGCTCTCAAATATTTTTCTATAGGATGGCAGGCGGTGGATCCATTGTGTTCTGTGCAAAAAGTGTGTGAAGCCATGTAAGTACAGGGAATGAAACATCAACACAATAAACAGAAAAACATATTTAAAAACATGTGGACCACATTCTGTTTATAGGAAAACTATATAAATGTAAAGTATTGGAAATTAGATATAGTTCAGTGCTAGAATTAATAAAATCTTTTTCTACTGTTCTCTGCCAAATCTTTTCAAAATGTTAAAAGAAATTATAACAAGCTCCAAAAAGTCTTGTTAGAAATATGTTTTTAGCACTCATGCCAGTCTGTTACTGGATTGTGATGGGTTATCATTGTATCAAAGGGAAAGAAAACAAGCACCAAGTGGTCATTACCTTCTAGTAATTTGGAAAATGTAGAAAATTACAGAACCAGTAACAGACCTCTCTACTCCATTTTAAAATATTTTTTGAGCTAGTTGGATGACTCTTTGATATGTGATCAATCCTATGGAAGTTCTGGGTTTAGATTTCTGGCCCAAGTTTTTACTTCCTGGGCTGTCTTGACTTGGGGATGCTAAGGCAGCTATATTCACAGCCTCTGGGAGGGAGGGAAAGTGCCCCAGCCATTGTTTGTAGTGACACCTACTGGCTAGATCTGAGTTAAATGCAACCAGGATCCAGAGAGCAGATACACACAGCAGTGGCTAGGCTGGACTAAGAAAAGTTTAAAAGAATATGGGGGAAAAACTTTGGTAGTTGCAAATGAGGGTCAATGGTGCTGTCTCCCATTAATGACCTGTACCGACTATGCTGGAAGCCCAGAGGAAAAAGGAGAAATTGCTAGGCTAAAATACAATTAAAAACAAATTTAAAATCGGAGATGGCAAGTCTCACACCCTAGGAGTGTGTCACTCCATTTCAAGGCTGTTTGTCTCTCAAATTGTTTGAGCTCCTTTCACTCACTGGAGTCTCAGGGCCATACACTGATCCTGATCACTGCTTCCATGAGAGGTGAGCCTAAGAGAAGAAAAGCTTGAATGGCCCAAGCAAAAAGCAATCTCTTTGCCTGCCCTGCCCTTTTCCTTGTAACTATAGGAACACCTGAATTAATGGTTATCTGCACTCGTCCAGTGATCTTTTGGGACGAGTACTGGTAATTCAGGCTACCTGGGAGAGTCTGTTTGGTGGTTTTGAGGCACAGAGACATTTTAAGGTGTAGTTAGGAAGTTTGAGATCGTAAAGTTCTGGGATTCTCTTACAAGACTGGACGTGCCTTTGGCTTTTGAACCTCCCTGGAAACAGTGGGATCAGCTGAGCGACTGAGGCGCTGCCGGTCTGCCGTCTGTTTATTGTTTTACTGTTTTTAATTGTGGACGGCCAGACATTGACTGGGGCAGTGGCGCTTGGGTCCCCCCCCCCCCCCCCCCCCAACAGGCACACACACAAAGTCACAGCTATGTCTGTCTTCATTTGCTGTAGTATTGACTGTGGGTCACAGGGGTGGTTGTTCGCTTGGGGAGGGATCTAGGCCCATGAGGTGAACTCTGTATATAGTATTGGTACTGTTTTCCAAAAGAAAGGCAGGTGAAATGTGGATTTTTAAGTGTCTTTTGGCACCTTTGATCTCCATCAAATACGTTAGCTGTCTCGGCAGTCGCTGGTTGTCAGTAATACCTGGGGCTCTGGTATTTCCTGGCGGTGCTGCTTTTCTGGACTTCAGTTCTGAGGCTTCTGCCTAGATCTCATGACCATTCAGAAGGAATGGATCCTCAGAAGCTTAGCCGAGATTGGGTGGCAGAGCTGGTGGTGGGAGGCGGGGCTAGTGATGGGCAGACTTCTACGGTCTGTGCCCTGAAAATGGCAGATACAAATCATGGTAAGGTATACACAAAAAGTAGCACATATGAGTTTATCTTGTTGGGCAGACTGGATGGACCGTGCAGGTCTTTTTCTGCTGTCATCTACTATGTTACTTGTTGTGAAACCTATGCACAAACTTTCAGCACAAAGAATCTACCCATATTGTCTGCACTCGGTATCTTTGTTCCAAAGAAAAGCAATATTATTTTATGCTGCGTTTTTTCCCCCATTTACAAAACAATATCACACTTAAATCTGTAGATTTATATCCAGGACACACCATCTGAAAAATCTCATTCTTTGGGGTAGTAAATTTCACTCTTTGGAATGCTTCACTCTTGGCAAGTCTGTAAATTAGTTTTAAAAATTAATTGCAATGAGGTTATGTCCTCTTGAATTGTTATGGACTCTAGTATTTTACTAGAACTTTAAAGTCCTTGACCCCTTCCTTCCACTTACTGTTACATGTTGTGCATTGCAGCTTGGATCCACTGCAGCGCATGCGACCGTTGTGCCCTGGTCAGCCACAGCTGTGATAATACAGGAGACGGCTGCTTTGTTTGTGGTGAGGTAGGCCACAAACACAGGAACTGCCCTAACCATCTCACAAACAGAGGGACTACTCAGTAAGTTATTGTGAACATTTGATTATTAATTCACATTGGAAGCTGTAATTGTATGTGCAGAAAAAAGTTGTATTTGTGGTATGGCTAGGTACAAGGTTTATTTTTATAGTCTGAGTCAGATTTATTCACTGCTTGACAGGACTTTTTTTGAGGGGGTGCTTGGGGGTACTGAGTACCGGCACCTTTTTCATTGTCTGCTAAAATTAATCCATGGTCCCCAAGTTTTAATGAAAGAGCTCAGGCTCTGCACATCAACTCTGCCTTGTCATAGATTCTGTGACTGGTTGCAGGGGACCTGGCTATTGTGGGGGTGGGTCCCTCAGTGATCACCCCACCCCTGAAGGGTGGCCTGGCATTTGAGTACCGGCACCTTTTTTGCTAGAAGAAACGCACTGCTGCTTGATCCAACTGACTTAATTATTTAAAAACTAGTAAAAAAGGCCCGTTTCTGAGACCAATGAAACGGGCGCTAGCAAGGTTTTCATCGGAATGTGTATGTTTGAGAGAATGTGTGTGAGAGTGACTGTGTGAGAGACAGAGTGAATGTGCGAGTGTGGGTGTGTGACATAGAGCGAGGCTGTGTGTGTGAGATTGTGTGTGTGTGTGTGTGTGTGAGAAAGAATGAGAGTATGCGGCAGGGGCCCCCCCTCCGTCTTTCAGGGTCATGGCCCTCCCTCCCTCCCACTGCCACGTTCAAGCTGTCTCCCTCCCTCGCTCCTTCCCACTTTCGTTCAGGCTGGCTGGCTCGTTCCCTCCCTTCCTCCAACGTTCAGGTTGCCTGCCTGACTCCCTCCCTCCCACGTTCAGGCTGGCTCGCTCCCTCACTTCCTCCCGTGTCAGTGCTCCACCCTCGACGTCATCGCGTTGTTACGCGAGGGTGGGGCGATGGTACTCCTGCCTTATTTCTTGCAGGCGATGCGTGTGAGGTCATGATCGGGTGGGTGATGCGATTCGTTGACCTCCCCCCTCCCAGCTTCTCTGTCGTGGCCCCCCTCCCTCCGCCTTGCAGGGTCGTGGCCCTCCCTCCCTCCCACTGCCACGTTCAGGCTGGCTCCCTCCCTCCCACGTACAGGCTGGCTTGGTGGCTGGCTCGTTCCCTCCCTCTCTGCGATGTTCAGGCTGTCAGCCTCCCTCACTCCCTCCCACGTTCATGCTGCTTTCCTCCCTCGCTTCCTCCCATGTCAGTGCTCCGCCCTCGATGTCATCGCATTGTGACACGAGGGCGGGGCGATGGTAGTCCTCCCTTCTTTCTTGCAGGCGATGCGTTTGATGTCACGAACGGGTGGGCGATGCGATTCGTGGAGTATAACTGCTCCGCCCTCGACGTCATCACGTTTGACGCGAGGGCGGGGCAGACACTCATGGAGAAAAAGCGATCTACACCATGACATTTTAGAACGTTGGGAGACTTGAGGCTTCATTAGAACGTTGGAGGTGTGTTTTATATAGAGAGATATAATTGAATAAATAGATTTGTATCCACTTTTCCAGTCCTCATCAGACTACCCAAAACAGTATATATGACCAATCCAGCAGCATTTTTAAAAACATCACAAAATCACTTTACAAAATAGTAAAAAAAAAAAAAAAACCAACCAACCCAGCCCAATGATCACCAACTGCTTGCCCATAATTAGCACGTCAGACTAAAATTCATTCATTTTATTTATTTTTTACTTTTTTCATTCTCACCCTATCCACTGTCAACACCCCTGCCAGCCTCAAAACCTTCACTTCCCTCAAATAACCAGAGAACAAGCCAGTGGGATATTCCCACCTCTCACCCAATTCAAACCATCCTGGTCCCTTTACCCAACAGCTGCAGCAGAAACTAAACCATCACAACCTTGGGAACAGTCAGCTGCATGAGAGATAAAAGGGTGACGTTAAGGTTCCATGGCAAAGGAAGCTTCTGAATAAGTGGTTTGATTTGAAATGACCTGGACATGAATCTGGACATTATTAGGTATTGTGAAGCTGAAAGTTTGTCATTGAGAACACGATAGGCTCAGAGTATGCTGAGATGTACTCTAATGGGGTCATGGCCATGTGGAAAACACCAAGTTTGAATATGCAAGAGATAAATTTACACACTATTGTAGACCCATGGTGTGCACGTTTATCTCTTGCATATTCATTGTAAACCTAAAAACCCAACTGGCCAGGTGTGCTTCAAGGAGATGGTTGAGAAGCACTGCTGTAGAGTATTCCTCTTCTAACAAAGATGGTGGAGCAAGATTAAGATCAGGTTTGAGCTTTCTCGCTGGTGCAGATAATACAGAAGATAGCTACACAGGTTTGCACTTTGAGACATCACCTCAGGAACATCTATGCAGAGGCATCCATGTTTCCAGCACACTAGATGGGACCTTCAAGGATGCCTTAATATCAGGCCCGAGTGTGTAGATAACTGTGCTTTAAGTCTTGAAACTTCTAAAGGGTTTGTGGAAGATCTCTGGTGCTGCTCCATTGTGGCTGTACACTCGGTAGAGGCAAAATCTGCAGAGGAGGATCTACTGGAGTGAACTAAGTCGGCAAACCTCTGAGCAGATGATGGGTTTTTTTTTGTCCTCCTGGGTCAGCAGGGGTCTCTTCCGTGCCTCATAGCAATTGCAGAGGCAGTTAGTTCAGGTGGACTTTATGGGCCATATTATTTTGTCTTTTTGTGTATGCTTTTATTGTTAGGCGCTTAGTGTTAAATGTAATAAATACTGCCATAATGCTTGCAGTTGGCCTGATTTATGTTCTGAGCTCAGACATATTAGGCATCTTGAATGGGTGTCGAAGATCTTTCTTCTACACTGAGAGGAGCATGGCTAGAACCCTGACTTAATTTGTGACATTTTCCACAGGAACAAGTATAAAATTAAATGGGAAAAAAACCCTTTTTTTTAAAGATGACAATAAATGTCAGAGACAAAAACAAGAGGTAAATCCATATCGCAGACAGGAAAACTTTGTCTGTTTGGTAGAGCAAACAAAAATGAGGGGACTGAGGAGGTCACTGGGTACTCAGAATGGTACACTTATTTCTAAGCGCTTGGAGAACTGTTTGGTCCTGGCACCATAAGATGGTGTCACCCACTAAAGGGGTAGTGGAATCCATGTTTGGTTGGGGGGGGGGGGGGGGGAATGCTTGTTGCTCTATCCTCCAAGTTTCCTAGTTGCTAATACTGTGTTGTCAAAATGTTAGTGGTGCTGATACTGTGTGGGTCCACCCCATTCTGCTGCCTGTGTACTTGCATGTCTGTCTCAGTCCTGCTTGTTGATAGAAAATCTGATGCTCATGCCATGGCCATTCTCTTGAATCTCTTCTGTTCTATATAGTAACCATGTACTCATGCCCCTTTACTACTACCTCCTCTATTTTGTAAATTCTCCACTATTTTCTACAAAAATATGCTGCAAAGCTAGAGCTGTCTCACATTAGTAGGTCCTTTTTAAAGAAGCTGCCCTATCCAAAAGTGTTTGCTTCCCTGAAAGTTTTTCCATTTGACTATCATCTCATCCTTAAACTGGTTGCAAAACATCTTTATTTTTTGTGTCTATTTGGGGGGAGGGAAGGAGGAGGAGGAGGCATAAAATGAATAGATAAATCAAAGATGTCGTAATATTAGAGACTTGCCGGTAGAACAATAGTGAGCATCAAACCAGATGAAACAGCAAGTGCTTTGTTATTGCTTTTATTGAATTCTTTGTAGACTTTAATATCTTTTGGGGGGACATAAATCGAGTCCCCACCCCAATATTAGCGTGTCTGTACTTTTTTGTAATACTAGTTTTCCAGAGCTGTGCAACAATGCTATTGAGAAAAGGATGAATTTTCAAGTTCAACTCTGCCTACAATGTAGCCCGTCAACATTTAAGATGTTTACTGAGGGGTCCTATTACAAAGCTGTGGAAAAAAGGGGTCTGCGTTGGCATCGGCATGTGTTTTTTTGACTTGGGCCGCGGCCGCATTACCGCAGAGGGTAAGAGGTAGATTTTTTTTTTTTCTTAAAGAAGTGGCCACGCAGCAAGTGAAGCATTTGCCATGTGCCCATTTCGGGTAGGAGCACTTACCACCACCTATTGAGGTGGTGGTAAGGGCTGCCACGCTACCCCAGTGGTAACTGAGCAGCACGCGGCACTGCCCGATTACCACTGGGTACACACTGTTGCTACAAAAATTAAAATATTTTTGTAGCACCAGAAAAGGTGCACGTGCTGGGGGTGGGAATTACCACCAGGCTGCTAAGGTAGCCTGGTGCTACTTCCCTTTTAGTGAGCAGTATAAGCCCCCGCTGGGCTTACCGCCTCTTTGTAAAAGGGCCCCTGAGTCTCTTGTCGGCTAACTTCCCAGTTAGCCAGCTAGAACCTTCTAAAAATGTCTCCAAGCTTTTAAATAGGATTCCTTATTCCTTATGTGCTACTTAAAACATGTAAATTTACCTTGTTTTTGCAGGGTCAAAAAGAAGCTGCCCAAGAAGAAAAGCAACAAGACGATAAGAGGGACCTTTATTAGAAAATCAAAAAAATCTAAATCTACTAAAGCTGCAAGCAAACAAGTACAGAAAAACAAAAGAAGAAAAAAGTAATATGGATGATGTGTTCTTTAATACCTAAACAAACAGTATTGCATGCTTTTAATAAGCAGCGGATTTTTTTTTTTTTTTTTAGTTTTAGACCCATACACATTCATGCTATATTCAATAGTGTGTTTCAATCAAATGCTTAAATAAATGTATTATTTAAGAATACCTAGCTTGTATTTCATTACTGACTATAAAACATTGTGTTTTCAGTATGCAGTAGGATTACTCAGGCCATAGGAGCCAACTTTTCAAAATTATTGGGGGTCCTGGACATATACATTGAATTTTCTCAGTATTGGGGGTGCTCAAGCACCCACAAAGCTGGCTCCTAGGGCTCAGGCACACAAGTAAGGTTCTTTCATCATACTTCACTGGAATAAGCTGTCCCAAAGTTAATAACTAGTGTAACGTTTTGAGCATGTCTGGCCCTTTCCTCTTGCAGCTTTGTCTTCAGCTTATCAGTTAGTTCCAATTCTCAAGAATTAATTTCAAATTTTGGGAGATGGGAAAGATTTTGTGTTTAATTAATCCTGCTGTTTACAGAAAATATCTGTTACAGTTGAGTATAATTGCTTTTTCATTGACAAGCAGAACTGAGTCAGACATGCATGTGTATATCTGCAGTGCTTGGAGATGCTCAAATGTTAATGTATTCAGGGGCAGGCCATAAAACAAGGTGCAAGAATTGCAAGCTCTCATATGCCAGCTGGCTAGCACAGTTCAACCAAACGCACTGTCTCTTACAGATTGGTCCAAGCATTAGTGTGAGGTATAGGTATGAAGCAAGGACCAGGTCACTTCTTCATAAATAGGATCCAGTGAAACCGTTGAGATTTTGGGTAATTTATTATAAACTCTAGTGACTGCACTACCCAGATGGTTGTGCTCATTAATTCTATGGCTCTTGCTTGAGACGTGCTCTTCACTGACCAAAGAGGGAAATTCTTGCATCTTTAGTTTGTGTAGGTGCACTGCCACTATAGCTAGGCATTTTGTGAATATGCGTGATGCTGTAGTTAGGCTCGGAAGTATGGTACAACATATTGGATGAGCTGTTTCCCTATTACAGATCTGAGATACCTTCTGTGGTCTGTATCTTTGTGGGTGTAAACATCCTTCAGATCCAGGAAGCATAGCCATTCTTCTTTTTGCAGGAAAGGGATTAAGGTGTCTATGGAAAACATCTTGAACTTCTTTTTATGTGGGGAATTTGCTCATGGTCCTTAGGTCTAGGATAGGAGGGAGTCCCCCCTGCTTTCTTTGATCTCAGGAACTACTTGGAATAAAATCCCTTTTGCCCTGGAATAGATTTACCTATATTGGTCTCTAAGAGGGAGAGGTTCCTTTAAAGTGCTGATGCTGAGAGTTCGACTGTTATATCCTTGGTGAATAATCTGGCAAGGTTTCCAATAGACTTAATCTAGATTAATTTCCTGTTATGCCCAGACCCCAAGTGGCTGAAACTGTACTAGACCAATGGGTTATGTAAAACCATAGTCTTCAAGAAGATTATAAAAAGCGAAGACTGGAATATCAGCTATGTCCGCTTCCTCCATTCCAGATTTTGACTGAGCAACTAGCTGACTTGGAAGTAAAGGTCACTGTTGGTGCTGATGGGAGCAGAGGATAACATCTCTTTGGTGGACAGAAGTGTCCCCTCAACAACATAGAATCATGATTGCAGATAATGGCCATTTGGCCTATCTAGTCTGCGTAGCCATACCATGTACTCTCTCTTCCTCTCCCTAAGAGATCCCAGGTGCTTGTCCCACGCTTCCTTCAATTCTTCATTGGAGGCTATGCTATTTATTCCATAAAGTATTTCCTTAGATTATTCCTGAGTCTAAAACCTTTTAAGATCATCCTATGTCCTCATGAGTTTTTCAGTTGAAAGAAACTCGCTTCCTGTGTATTTATGCCATGGAGATATATCTCCTCTCTCATGCTTTTCTTCCAAAGAATACATAGTAAGGTCTATAAGTCTGTGTTCCCATAAGTTTTAAGATGAAGACTATTGACTAGTTTAGTAGCTGCCTTCTGGACTGACTTCATCCTGTTTATATCTTTTTGAAGGTGCGGTCTCCAGAATTCCACACAGAGGGGCATAATCGAAAGGGATGCCCAAGTTTTGCTGAGGACGTCCTCGCAAAACGTCCCGGCGAAGGGGCGGGGAAACCCGTATTATCAAAACAAGATGGGCGTCCATCTTTCGTTTCGATAAAAAGGTCGGGGATGCCCAAATCTTGACATTTAGGTTGTACCTAGAGATGGTCGTCCTTAGACTTGGTCGTTTCTGATATTCGGCGATAATGAAAACTAAGGACGCCCATCTCAGAAACGACCAAATGCAAGCCCTTTGATCATGGGAGGCGCCAGCATTCATAGTGCACTTGTCCCCCTGACATGCCAGGACACCAACTGGGCACCCTAGGGGGCACTGCAGTGGACTTCAGAAAAAGCTCCCAGGTACATAGCTCCCTTATCTTGTGTGCTGAGCCCCCCAACCCCCACTACCCACAACTGTACACCACTACCATAGCCCTTACGGGTGAAGGGGGGCACCTAGATGTGGGTACAGTGGGTTTCTGGTGGGTTTTGGAGGGCTCACATTTACCACCACAGGTGTAACAGGTAAGGGGGGAGGGCCTGGGTCCGCCTGCCTGAAGTGCACTGCACCCACTAAAACTGCTCCAGGGACCTGCATACTGCTGCGATGGACCTGAGTATGACATTTGAGGCTGGCACAAAATATTTTTAAAGTTGTTTTTTGAGGGTGGGAGGGGGTTAGTGACCACTGGGGGAGTAAGGGGAGGTGATCCCCGATTCTCTCCGGTGGTCATCTGGTCAGTTCAGGCACCTTTTTGTGACTTGGTCATAAGAAAAACAGGACAAGGTAAAGTCGTCCAAATGCTAGTCAGGGACGCCCTTTTTTTTCCATTATGGGTCGAGGTCACCCATGTGTTAGGCACGCCCAAGTCCCGCCTTTGCTATGCCTCCGACACGCCCCTGTGAACTTTGGTCGTCCCCGTGACAGAAAGCAGTTGGGCACGCCCAAAATTGGCTTTCGATTATGCCGATTTGGGCGACCCTGTGAGGACGACGCCCATCTTCCGATTTGTGTTGAAAGATGAGTATCCTCTTTCGAAAATAAGCCTGACAGTACTCTAGTTGGGGCCTCATCAGTGACTTATACAAAAGCACTATCACCTCCTTTTTTCCTGCTGGCGATTCCTTTCTCTGTGTACCCTGAGCATCCTTCTGACTTTGGCTGTTGCCTTTTCTACTTGTTTGGCCACCTTAAGATCGTCGGATATGATCACTCCCAAGTCCTGCTCTTCTTTTGTACACAGAAGTACAGTACCCCCTATACCATACCACTCCCTTGGATTGACCCTGCATTTTAGAATTGAATCTTAGTTGCTAATTTCGGGACCATTCTTCATGCTTTGCTACGTCCCTCCTCATGCTAGCTACACCATCAGGGGTGTCTACCCTATTACAGAGTTTGGTATTATCTGCAAAGAGGCAAACCTTATCAGACAGTTCTTCCACGATATCGTAATAACCACCATCCTGGGTCAAACCAATGTTCCATGCAGCCCAGTTTCCTGCTTCTAGCAGTAGCCAATCCAGGTCACAAGTACCTGGCAGAAACCCAATTAGTAGCACCATTCCATACTACCAATTCCAGGGCAGGCAGTGGCTTCCCCCCATGTCTGTCTCAATAACAGACTATGGACTTTTCCTTCAGGAACTTGTCCAAACCTTTTTTTAAACCCAGATATGCTAACCACCATTACCACATCCTCTGGCAATGAGTTCCAGAGCTTAACTATTCTTTGAGTGAAAAAATATTTCCTTCTATTTGCTTTAAAAATATTTCCATGCAGAGTGTTCCCTGGTCTTTGTATTTTTTGAATAAGTGAAAAATCGATTCACCGCCACCCGCTCCACACGACTCAGAATTTTGTAGACCTCATTCATTTCCCCCTCAGCCTTCTCTTTTTCAAGCTGAAGAGCCCTAATCTTTTTAGCCTTGCCTCATATGGGATCAGTTCATCTGCTCTATCACTTTGGTCGTTCTTTTTTGGATCTTTTCTAATTTCGCTATATATATATTTTTTTTGAGATACGACCAGATTTGAATACAATACTCAAGGTGAGGTCGTACCAGGGAGCGATACAGAGGCATAATAATATTTTTGGTCTTATTTTGCATCCCTCTCCTAATAATTCCTAGCATCCTGTTTGCTTTTTTTTGGCCACTGCTGCACACTGGGGAGAAGATTTCAGCATATTGTCTACAATGACACTTAGGTCTTTTCCTTCAGTGCCAATTCCTAAAGTGGACCCTAGCATCAGATAACTATGGTTTGGCTTATTCTTCCCAATGTGCATCACTTTGCATTTGTCTACATTAAATTTCATTCACCCTTTGGATGCCCAGTCTTCCAGTTTCCTAAGGTTTTTCTGCAATTTTTCACAACCCACGTGTTTTGACAACTTTGAATAGTTTCATGTCATCTACAAATTTAATCAACTCGTTCGTCATTCCCATTTCCAGATCATTTATATATATTAAATAGCACTGGTTCCAGTAAAACTTTCTGTGGCACTCCACTATTCACCCTCCTCCACTGAGAAAAATGTCCATTTAACGCTACCCTCTGTTTTCTGTCAAATAACCAATTCTTAATCCACAGAAGGACATTGCCTCCTATCCCATGACTCCTTAATTTTCTCAGGAGTCTCTCATGAGGTACTTTGTCAAAAGCTTTCTTAAAATCTAGATACATCAACTGGCTCACCTTTATCAACATGTTTATTCATGCCTTCAAAGAAATGAAGCAAATTGGTGAGGTAAGACCTCCCTTGGCTGAATCCATGCTGATACTGTCCCATTAAACCGTGTTTGTGTGATCAATAATTTTATTCTTTTATAATAGTTTCCACTACTTTGCCCAGCTTACTGGTCTGTAATTTTCCAGATCATCCCTGGAACCCTTTTGTAAAAATTGGGGTCACATTGGCCAGTCTTGAGGTACTACAGATAATTTTAATGACAGGTTACAGATTACTAGCTACAGATCAGCAATTTTATGTTTCGATTCTTTCAATACTCTGGGGTGTATACCATCTGATCCAGGTGATTTATCACTGTACCTTACTCTGCATCGTCACTCCTGAAAACTATTTCAGGTATAGGTAGATCTCTTACACCTACTTCCGTAAGGACCGAAGCAAAGAATTCATTCAATCTCTCCACTATGGCCTTATCTTCCCTGAGTGCTTCTTTTGCTCCTTCCCGATATAACGGTCCCACAGATTCCGTTGCAGGTTTCTTGCTTCTGATATACCTGAAAAAGTGTTACTATGAGTTTTTTTTTCTCCGTAGCACATTTTTGTTCATATTTTCTTTTAGCCTTCTTTATCAATGCTTTGCATCTGGCTTGACAGTGCTTATGTTGTGTCTTATTTTCTTCATCTGGATCTTTAAGATGTTCTTTTGGCTCTAATAGCCTCTTTCCCCTCACCTTTTAACCACACTGGTTGTCGTTTTTCTCTTTTTCCATATTTGTTAATACATGGAATACATCTAATCTGGGCTTCCACGATGGTATTTTTAAACAACATGCATGCCTGATTTAAAATCCTAACCTTTGTGGCCGACCTGTCCAGCTTCTTAACCATTTTCCTCACTTTGTCAGTCGCCCTTTCGAAAATTATTTGTAGCATTTGTATCCCACGTTTTCCCACCAATTTGCAGGCTCAGTGTGGCTTATATTTGACTTAATGGCGGTTGCCATTTCCGGGTAACAAAATTAAATGGTATTGCCCAGGTAAGAATTTTTAAAATACAGCCAGCACTTAGGAAGGTGAGGGGCTGCCAGAGGACAGGTCGTGCTTGGAGGGCAGAGAGGGAGGCGCGGAAGTTGGAGGGGGTGTGGGCGTCCTGGAAGGGGAGGGGCATCATGGAACTCAAAGGGGAGGGGGAGGGAGGCGCGGGGGTATGAAACTCGAATGAGAATGGGGGGCATGGAACTCGGAGGTTTCTATGGAACTTTGGAAGGCTAAGTACTTTGAAAATATGCCTCTGTCTCTCTCTCAATCACACACTCTTTCTCTCTCACACATACTCTCCCCTAACAGTTCCCTTAAAAACATAATTGCCATTAGAGGACAACCTTGCTAGCTCTCGTTTCACTTCTTTCAGAAACGGCCTTTTTTTTTTTTTTACAAGTAATATTTCAGAGTGCAAAACTTCAAAGCAGCCTGTAGATGCAAAGAAAAGAAGACAATTTGAAGCATCTATATACAAATGCTAGAAGCCTTTGAAAATAAGATAGGAGAATTGGCGTATATAGCACTAAATGAAGAGGTAGATATAATAAGCATTTCAGAGACCTGGTGGAAGAGGACAATTAATGGGCCACTGTGTTAGCAGGGTACAAATTATATCGCAATGAGAGTGAATCAGATTGTGGGTGGGTTGCGCTATATGTTAAAGAGGGAATTGAGTCAAACAAAATAAATATTCTACATGCAGCGTGGAATCATTAAACGACGGAAATCCCAGGTGTGAAGGGAAGGAGTATACTGGTAGGGCTGTACTACCATCCGCCAGGACAGAATGACAGACAGATGGAAATATGTTTACAGAAATTAGAAAAGCTGGCAATTTGGGCAACATTACAATAGCGGGCAATTTCAATTATCCTAATATTGACTGGATAAATGGTACATCAGGGAGTGCCAGGTAGGTAAAATTCTATATGTAATAAATGACTGCTTCTTGGATCAGCTGGTCCAGGAATCAACAAGAGGGGGAGCTATTTTGGATCTAATCCTTAGTGCAATGTGGAACATAGTATGAGAGGTAACAGTGTTGGATCCTCTGGGAAACAGTGATCATAACATGATCAAATTTGAGCTGAGATCTGGAGTGAAGTCACTAATGAAATCTACTGTAGCAGATATCATAAACACGCCAGACTACACACTTCCGGTCTTAGACAGCCTGAAAATACTGGGAGTCACAATTGACCGAAATCTCACACTCGAAGACCATGAGGCATATTTTCAAAGCACTTTGGGAGGCTAAGTGCTTTGAAAATATGCCTCCATGCGAAAAATACAGCAAAGAAAATGTTCTACTCAATGTGGAAACTTAAAAGAATCAAACCTTTCTTCCCAAGGGAAGTTTTCCGCAGCCTAGTACAATCAATGGTGCTAAGTCATCTAGACTATTGCAATGCCATCTATGCCGGATGCAAAGAACAAATCATTAAGAAGCTTCAAGCCGCTCAAAACACAGCAGCCAGACTCAGATTTGGGAAAGCGAAATATGAAAGCGCCAAACCCCTAAGAGAAAAACTACATTGGCTCCCACTAAAAGAACGAATTGCGTTCAAAGTTTGCACCCTGGTCCACAAAATCGTCTACGGGGAAGCCCCGACCTATATGTCAGACCTTATAGACTTGCCTATTAGGAACTCAAAAAGATCATCATGCACATTCCTCAATCTCCACTATCCTAACTGTAAAGGGCTAAAATATAAATCCACATACGCGACCAGTTTCTCATACATCTGCATGCAGCTATGGAATGAACTACCGAAGGCCATAAAAACAACGCAAGACCTAACCATCTTCCGAAGGATACTGAAAACAGATCTTTTCAAGAAGGCATACCATAAACATCCATCTTAAACACTAAATAATATTATACACGATATATACAAAACCGAACTCTTATCACAATTGACTATCCTCTTTGCTATGAATGATCAAGCATTATCACTAGATGACCAAATGTATGTTATAACCCACTTTATTACTCAGTAACCTTCATGCAATATCATATTGAACTCTTCTTTACCATGTATGTATGCACAGAGTGTGTGTGTGTGTGTGTGTATATATATATATATATATATGTATACACATATATATATATATATATATACATACCATAACCTGTTCCATATAGGTTATATTCTATGTATGTTATCATGTATGTATGCACCTGAACGCATACATACATACATGAGACAGAGTCAGCTTCAGAACGTTGGAGGTGTGAATTATTATATTAGATACTGAACAAAACAGGACCTAGTGATGTTAGGCCCAATTATTGTTACACTCATCTGTAACAAATGTAAAAAAAAAATGTCCTTTATTTACAGTATGTTGTTGAAACATTGAGGTAAGTACTTCACTGTTTATAACATTGTATTAATGTTAAGACTGGTTACAGTACAAAGCACCAAAGATGATTTGAAGCCATAGACTTTATAAATAAGGTAACAGAGAACAGATGGTCATTGAACTGGTCCAGAATCCAAGCATGATTCATTTTCCTCACTGTCATATACTATTTCATTTTGGCCACTGCAAATATTCTCTTGGTTATCTGAAGACTGATTCAGCTCCTCCTGATCTCCAGTCACATTACGGGAATCCGAATCCTCTTCCTCTTCTTCACCATCATCCTCCACATCCATCTCAAACACTCGGATGTGACGCAGATTGGAACTGAGCTATGGAGATAAACGATCAGGTTACTATGCAATATTTGTTACGTACGGTAATACCAGTTTGCAAAACATCAAATCACTACAAAGTTTGTAAGAATAAGCTCTAATGAAAATGAAGTAGGCTGTTATCTTTTATCCAGATATTAACAAAAATTTAGGAGGCAATTCTATAACTGGCCACCTCTATTTAGGCACCCCCAAGAATGCTAGGACCCCATTCTATAACTGGATGCCCAGGCTCCATTATAGAATACTAACATAACCTGATATTGGTGTGCTTAATATTTACGCATCTGCAGTTACACCAGCCACAGTGCTGGCCTAAATGCAGAAGCATAAATGTGGCAAGAATGTGTGTAACTTACAGTATTCTATAAGTTACATGTGTAAGTAGGAGCCCTATCCATTTATAGGCCCTTTTACTTGTTACTGAAGCTGGGTAAAAGGTCTTTCTTTTTTGCAGGAAATGGCCGTGTGGCCATTCATTGAGGTGGCAGTAAGGGATCCCATGGTAACTGATTACCACCAGGTACACACCGACATTACAAATATATATTTCTTTAGCGCGGGATATGACAGCGCGCTGGGGGTGGGAACTATTGCCGGGCTGCTGCAGTAGCCCAGTGGTAGTTCCTTTTTAGCAAGCGGTAAGCCTTCGTTGGGCTTACCACTGCTTTGTAAAAGGGGCCCTATGTTACTTGCAAAATAGTGCTTAGGCACCCTGCTGGCACATTCACAGGTAAATGCACACATATGCATGTAACTGCTAATATTTTAGCCATTTACTTGTGCAAAGTGCTTGTAAATGTGAGTGCCTACATTATAGAATTACCTTTGATATGACTCAGGATGTGTTTACAGCCAAAAGAACTTTATGTTGTTTGATTTTTGACATGCCAATTTCTTTTTGCTACTTTGGGCCTCCAACTCATTTGGAACCACAGCTGGGATTCTGGCACCATGAAGCAACATTTGCAACCACAGGGGAACTTTTTCCCTATATCAAATAGTCTACTCCTTTTACTGACAATCCTTCTGGAAACCTGCAATCGTGGGCCTTGAACATAGCGACTAGGTGTCATCCCTGACCAATGACTATGATTTTTTTAGATTGTAAGCTCTATTGAGCAGGGACTGTCTCTCTATGTCAGGTGTTCAGCGCTGCGTGCGTCTGGTAGCACTATACAAATGCTATTAGTAATAATAATAATAATTCTACCTCCCTAAGAGCCATAAATATTGCCTTTGCAGCATTCCCAGCCCCAAGTGCCCTAGGAGCTTCAAGATCCAGGCTGGGGATTGAACCAGGAATGTTCTGCATAGCTGTGCAGAGCGCTGCCACTAAGCCACCAACCCAGCCTAAAACTTCCATGCTTAATGGCAAGCATGGTGTGTCAAGTCAATACTGGCAAGAATCAGTAAAATATAGTTATTTGCCTACTGAATCCTAACAATAGAAAAATATACTTGTATCAGACTACAGTTTCTTACAAACTACTTACCACACAAGAGACTTTTCGAATACCATTTACAGCAACATGTTGTGCATTCATATTTTCCAGCACCCTCCACTGATTCCCCAGAGACACAGTGTGTGTAGGAACATCAACACTCTGATCATCCAACCTAGACAATGAACAGTAAAAGAAATCACATTCTGATCCTGGAGAGGATGCAGTGGTCCTCATCTGTAGGTGTACCAAATAAATGTGTGTGATATGTTACCATATACTTGAGATGCTGGGTTTTTCGGGGACAATTTGTTATATATTTAGCCCCTGTCTGCTTTAAGTGAAAAATTCTTACGTGTGCCCTTTATAACCACCATTTCACAAAGCAGTCGACTGGCTTCCCAGCTTTCAGTACAAACAAAAGTAAAATGATAAACAGGCAAGGGCTGTTAGACACAAATATTTAAATAAATATGGTAAAACAGATGCCCAGATTTTTTTACATACTGCATGACAATCAAATACACTGTCTAATATTAAAATATGTATGCGGGCTAAGCAACCAGGTAAACTCAGCAAAAAGGTGTTTTTATACCTTTGACTGGTGTCCCAGCTGAACAGCTTCCCTGATTCTTCACTGACGTATAATGAAGATAAAGACAACTGAGCCAAGATTCTGTCCTTCCCTTCCACTTCAGAGTTGTCCTTGAGAACTACTGTTATGGTTTCATCATCATAGAAATGTGCATCCAAACAGCTGAACATGCTACAGGTAAAATAAGAAGGTGTGAACAGTATTTTAAAATATTAAACTAATCACGACAGGTCAAGCCTTATTTCATATTCTCTTATTGCGCACTCTCTCTCCTTATGGCTGTTTTGGCTCTCATTAGGAAGTCACTATTTTCCTCACTGTCTCCCAGTTCCCCTTATATACTAATGAGTGTGCAGCCCACAAATTTCTTTTGTTGGTTTCCTGTGTTCATTTATAAGAATTTTCATTTTGTTGTGTTTTTTTTTAAATTACTTTCATTTCAGGGACAGTGTCATGAATAGTGCACATACTCTTTTGAACACAGAACAAATCCCCAAATTTAAGATGTTTCCTGTTGTTTTGGGTTAAAAATCACATGAAATGACATGGGAAATGTCATTTCAAATAAATGCACATCCTTAATATACATATATCCTGCCACCCCCATACATTCACTATGCACTGTAATGACTTTGCCTGGGTGAGAAAGCAGAATGCAGTTTACAATGCTGTTATCTGGATGGTGAAAATGTTTCACTAAAAGGGCAGGAATTGTATGTGGGTATTCTTATCCTGTGTGACTTTTGTGGTACCCCCTAGATATTCATGAATGCCATCCTCTATTCCTGATTGCTGTCTTACTAAGATTACAATAGTAGTTGGCTATTAAATAATTTTGTTTAAATAAATAAATCTCTAACATCTCATTTGAAATCGGCATGGTGAGGCAGACAGAGAACCACCAAACTGGTCTGCACAGGGCCCCTATCTTCTGCCCTTTGTGAGAATTGTAAATTTATGTATACCTCAGTCTCTTGTGGAGAAGGAAGGCTGAAGAAATAGATCCCTCTGAACTTGCAGAGGCTTCAGATTAATATAAGTCTCCGATGTAGTCCTCTTCTGCACTAATTATTCTTGCTATATTGCCGTATTCTCCCAAAAGCCATGAATGTAAAAGAAAATGGAAGGGATCTTCTAGGAAGAAGCCACTGGATAGAGGAAAAAAAAATAAAAAGTACCCCTCCTGAGTGGTCCTTCAAAAAACTGATCAGGGCATATCCAGGCTTTTCACAGGAACATGTACAGGAGAATGGATATCAGTCCAGCTCCCCTGGCTCCTGCTTTTCTTTCTTTGACTGAAGAACTTACTTGTCTTGAAGTTTCACAAAGCCAATATAAGGTCTACTCATGGAAGTGCCCCTCTTGAGCCCTGGTACAGCCATAGCCACTTTTTCTGTCCTTACACTTCAGGGTATCAAAAAGAATTGCCTCAGAAAATTAATCTAACACACCAAACCACCTAAGTCTATTAGTTTCCCTCAGCTTTGTTCCCATCAGCAAATTGTATTGTCTTGCTTGGAACCAAGGCAAGTGCTTTCCCCCAAGCTAGAGGCCAGGGCTGCTGGAGTGCTAGAGCTGACTCTGATCCTTGGCCTAGACTTGGACCTGTTGGTATTCCACCAGGACCACCGTCACCACTTCAGGTGTCCCAGACCACAGTACTCCTCCCAGTCTTTCAGGTTCACCTTTATAGTGCAAAATAACCATGAAGGGAACTCCTGATCCTTCCCTGCTAGAGACACCTGTGAAAGTTCCTAGAGAAAAATAATGTAGTTTTGTGATACTTGGTTAACGGAGGAAACCATGAAAGGAATATGAACTGGGAGAGACACATGGGTCTGAGCCCAAGGTACAACATACAGGTCCCATTGTCCTGAAGCCTAAAACTGCAGAAAGGATCATTCTCAGGGAAGCTTTGGAAATGAGATATCTAGGCTAGACTGGGAGTGAGGTCTTCAGTCCCTGATGTCCAAAGCCACAAGATCACATTTTTCTTACGAGACCAGAGGGTTTCCTGTACCCCAGGAACTAGGAAGGAAAAAATTGTTTTTCAGGATAATTGTCAGCAGAGGTTCCATGCCTATAGAGCCTTGGCTACTGTTGAACTCTCCTGTGCTCTGTCCTAAACAACCACATATCTGACTTTACTATCCCTTGACCAACGGGTAACCAGGACCATGTTAGACCAAGAATAGAATGAGCCTGAAGCAGTCAGTGAAGGATCCAAGATACCAAATTTAGGAATATCTGGTAATAACCCTTTGATGGAATGTCACTGTGTCCATGCAAGGAACTACATAAGAAGAGGTCTGCTGATCTACATGGGGACCCCCAAGAACAGGTAGACTCAAAGCCCTCTTTTGGGCACAAAAACTTGTGGCTCATCACACTGCCCCCAATGCCTACAGCGAGGGTGAAGAGAAGTCACCCTGAGTAGTGTCCAACCACTCAGTGAGAAGCCTCCAATATTTCCATGAAGGTGCACAGCCAGGACACAGCAGTTTACATCAAGTAGGTGTTCACCCAACAATTTTTCTGTCCAGGACTATCTTCCTGAGGAAAAGAGAGAGCTGCCAAAATAGTATTGTTCTTTGCCTCGGAATTTGAACTAACAAAAAACAGTACTAGGAGGAGGGGCCTGAAGTGAGGAAGGACCTCCCATAAGCCGAGTTAAAATCCCACTTGGCTCTTATGACCTTCAGCAAGTCACTTAACTCTCCATTGCTTCAGAAACAAAACTTAGATTGTGAGCCCTCCAGGGAGAGGGAAATACCTACTGTATCTGTACCTCATCTTAAGCTACAACTGAAAAAGGTAAGGCATGAGCCAAATCCAAATAAATACTTCCAGCCAGCCTTCTTCAAAAGACAGCTAACTCTTGGAGAGGATGAAAACACACAATCCATTTGAGACTGATATGCCTGTCACTGTGTGGGAGCTCCCAAGAAGCAATGAGGCCACACTGAGGCCCTGTCTAGAACTAGCCTTGATCATGGATGATCCAATCAAAGGCACTCCTAGCAAGATTCACCAGCTGTTAGGTCCAACATAGGGATACTCAAGACCTTTCTCCTCTGCATACTGTTATGTGCAAGGAGATTATCATGCCACTTTAAGGCTAGGATCAAATATTCAGCCTGAGATCCCATCTCTAGCTATCAGATGTATCAGGAAGCACTTGGGATGGAGGAGGTAATATATGATTACCAATGAATACAGGATTCTTCTATAGATTACTGTCTCTCATGGCCCACCTGAAAGCTACCTGGAGATCGAGCCTTAGAAAATAAGGGCCACCAGCTTTTTTCTCTCTTAAACAACTTCGCCACTGTGGCATTATCCCTCTTTCTGCTGAACCAACTATTTCCTCTTCCATTTGCTCCAGATATGGAATGCTCTAGCACCATAAACATTGCCAGAGTTGACCTGTGGTTCCTTCTACACAGTGACATAAATTAGGGCTAGGAAGGTCTCAAAGCAGAACCCAAAGGTGCTGCCAAAAAGCAGATCTCCCAGGATTAAAAAAAAAAATGTATTCCAAAGCTGCAGAAATGTTTCAAGCATTCTAAGCCTAATCTGGCCTTAAAGGCACTCTGGGAAGCATCACTTGTGTAGAGGTACAGAGAGCCATTCTGCAGGCTGTTCCCACTATTACTCCCATACCTGGAAATGGAGAGAAGAAAAGATGTGCATGTGATGTCACTTGCTGAAATATTAACTCAGTAGAGAACTGGAGCTGCATAGGCTTTGCCATGCCTGAGGGTAGATATACAGCCTTGATGAACTTCCCCATTTCTCTATCGAACGGAAAGAGGGAGGCAAAAAGCCCAGCATGCCTTACTTATGCTTTTTGGCACAAAGTGGCAATAAAAAAGCTGATGATCCTATCAAAACAGAAGCACTGACCATATCTTATTCTAAGCACACCGCACAGACTACAGCTGAATCTTGAGAACCTCTCTCATGACAGTGATCCAAGATGGAGATTTCAGACTCACTCCCTTGCTGAGATTATTGTTACTTAGCCATTAGTTGAGACTGGATCTGGCTTCTTCTTGTAACTGATGTCTCAGCAGACAGTTCTGAGACTAGGCTGATCAATGTGAGAGCAGTCTCACAAATACTGAAACTGCAATAAAGTAGCAAATTAATATAAAAATGTTTTTGCCTCTTTTTTTTTTTGTTCAGCCTGGAAATGAAAACAAATGGGCCTTGGGGGGGAGTTGGAATTAAGGCCCCAAATAAATTCTCAAGGACTGTCTGACCAAACCAGCTATTGTGTTGTGAGTCTTGTTCCAGACACTCAATGTCGATGCAGCCCCAGTGTCCAAATGCAGCTCCTTGAACCACAGTGACTGATACCTCCAATGCCAAAGTTGAGGGACCAAATTTCTCAGTGCCAAAAATCCGTTCATGCTGCTTTTCACAACCCTTCATGCCTCTTCTTGACATCTATGAACACAGTTTACAAGAGGGATTATTGTCAAGCCACAAGCACTGCAGGCAACAATTTTGGGTGCCTGTAGGGAACATTTTTAAAACCACTGGGAGTTTTCTGGGTGTCTGACACCTAATGGTACTTAAGGGTGCCTAATGGGCTGTGGAAAACAAGAAATGCCAAAAAACCTGACTAAATGAAATAAATAGGAATAGTGACAGGGTACACTGGCACCACACAGGCACTTACATGCAACAAAAACAAGCAACATTACAATTGAGATAAGGAAGACTCAAAGACGTGAGGATTGATCTGATCCCATATGCTCATGGCAGATGGGAAGGCGCACACACATGGGGAGCAATTCCTGCATTGGACTGTCAGATGATGTCACCCATCAGTCAGAATACCTGTGTCCTGCTTGTCCACAGTGAATATAAAGATCTGTGTTTTATCATGGCATCTTTCAGTTTTGCCTAATGTACTTACACTTCACCTTGATCTTCCTGTTGTCAGTTACGCTGGACCAGTACTGCTTTATGTTTATAAAACTGATACCTTGAAATCCAGGACCTAAATTTCATGTGACCCTCCCCTGCCATTGTTCTTAGATGATCAAAAGCTCCATCACTTCCCTTCCTTCCTGTGGAGTGGAAGAGTACCCTAGTGGTAAGTGCAGCGGACTTTGATCCTGGTGCATTGGGTTTGATTCCCACTGCAGCTCCTTGTGACTCTGGGCAAGTCACTTAACCCTCCATTGCCCTAGGTACAAATAAGTACCTGTATATACTATGTAAAGTGCTTTGAATGTAGTTGCAAAAACCACAGAAAGGCAGTATATCAAGTCCCATTCCCTTTTCCCCTCCTTATTCATCTGAATCAGATCCACAGAATGTAATTTTGCTCTAATTCAGCAATATTCAGCCACCATATATACATATAAAAAGTATGTTCAGTCCCACTACAGAATACATGCATTACTAAGTTCTTAGTTTTGAAATGCCATATTTACCTTTCTTCAGTACTTTCATTTACACTGTTTAAGATGTTTCCAAACTCAATGGCCATTAGTCCACTAGGTACTGACCTAAGGGCAAAATGAACAGTTTTATCCTAAAAGTGAAGCTGCCAGAATAACAACTGTGGCACAGGTATAAAAACATTAAAAATTGTATAAATCTAAACTTTCTCCTAGAAGAAAACTCTTAGAGCTATTGTACAGACATGAAGACAAAAGGACATAGATTTTTGATCCACTTTGGCTCTGAAGTACCTAATGGTAGACTGGCAAAAAATTACTTTGGCTAGAAAGAGTACATAGAAGACTGGTACACACTATCGGGCTCATTTTCAAAGCACTTAGCCTCCCAAAGTTCCATAGAAACCTATGGAACTTAGCCTCCCAAAGTGCTTTGAAAATATGCCTCATAGTCAACAGAGGAGGACTTGTACTATATTATGGTCTCAATTAGACCAACTTGTTTTACTTTATTATACTGTAATAGATGGGTACTGCTTTCATGACACTAGTGATCATGGCTCATCTCACTACCAGTCATGAAGTACACCAAAGATATGACCTGAAACATCCTGCGGGGACACTATCAATGTGGGCTACCATTAAGATGTGTTATTTTACTGTTAGTCCCAGTTATTAGTAATTAGGTCTCATCGCATAAAATAGGACCTGTGCTAAAATAGAACAATATTATGTCTCAATCTTAGCCCCTAAATGATAAATAGAACCAAAATTCTACAAAAATATGTTTCTTCTTTAAACCACTATGACTTGTTTAGTAATTGTAACAGGACAATATAACAGTATTATAAAGAAAAATCATCTAGTGTTTAGAACACTGGACCATGGCTGAAGTATAGTTTAGTTTAATTTAAAATTTTGCTTTACCAACTTTCAATCAAATGCACAACATTGGATTACAACGTCTTGTGACATAATTTTATAGATTCCCTTTGCCACTGATCTTTCGTATGCTTAGGCATATCTCTATTCCCCCAAGCCTCCATGATCCAGCTGACAAGGAATGTATCTTAACTTGGCTTTCTCAATTACCAAATTTTAACAATAGGTGGCAGATCACTAATCATCATAAACAAAATGGCAAAAAACTGAACTGAGCCCATCAGATACAGTGATGTGGGAGGCAAAAACTTTTTTGTATCACAGTAGTCTGGTTTTGCTCCTACTTTTGCATATTTTCTGGAGTGGCTGTTCCTTCTGGCATTGCAGTTTAACCAACTGAAAGCATTTCATAGTGTGATGAAAGTTTTCATGAAATGTTTTTGAACGAACATTAGCTTTATGTCTACATTTTCACCCATTTCTTACTTAGACACATCTGTTGGTCTCCTCAGAATATAAATCTTCGAAGTTGAATTTTCCAACATGGGGAATATTATGTAATGTAGACTGGACGATTTGTCATTCCAGCTGAAAGGAAGGAAATGATAAAACAAAATATTGACTTACAACCAATAGTGTTATAACAACTATTAAAAGCTAAACACAGGCTGATTCAAATAATCAGATTGTTTGAAATTTAATAATTCCTTACAAATGCAGCATTTCAGAAACTTAGTTCAGCATTCTCATGTATTCTGATTCTACTAAAAACACACCAAGTGTAGTGGCAATGCCAAAAATGTTGACAGGGTTTGTAACTTGGGGAAATAACCCTCCATGTAGTCACAACTGAAGGTGCATGGCACCACAGCTCAAAGGAAGTCTGCTCTGATTGAGCTGGAAGCCCAAAGGAGAAGAGGGATACCTCTGGGTAAATATTTCCCCCTCACAAAATACGAAAGGCCAAGGGACTTCCTATTGCAGCTGTCGAGCCTGTGGTAAGAGACCTTCCAGAAGAAATACTGAATACTATAGACACCAATTATAGTTAAGTTTTTAAAATGACAAAGATTAGCAGCATACTTACAGAAAAGGTAATTTAATCAATCTTGGAGAAGATTCTTCACTGAAGTTAAAATATAAAGTCAGTTAATAAGTACAACAATTTTTTCAAGATCATGTGGCAAACGCTTGCAAATTCTGCAGCAGTGTTCTTAACATTTTCCATCAATTACTTTAGCAATGGCAGCCAAAAAAGCAGATAGCATGTTAGGAATTATTTTAATTTCATCTTTTGAGTTACTGTATTTGTTTTCTATTGTGGTGAGGAACAAATAACAGAAAATCCTGTATGTACTGGTTGTGCTATATGTCTTTTGTCTCTGGGAATTCCAAGTGTGGGGTTTCCCATTGGACAATACCTACAAACTTGTTTAGTTGGAATATATATATATATTTTTTAATATATCTTTATTAATTTTTAATCAAATTAACAATACAGTTACATTTGAATAAGCAATAGGCTGAGGTTTGTCTGGATCAGTGAATCATTAATCTTTAAAAAAAAAAAAAGGTCATGGATAAATGAATGTTTCTATCACTTTTATGGTCTTGTACAAGTTTATGAGAAGTTTAAAGTTATTTATAGATTGTCCTATCTCAGCTATGCACATGTTGTATGTTCTGAAATCTGGTGCATTCATGGTTACAGCTGTATGTGAGGGATGTGGTATCCAGGTTAAAGACACTGGGACAGGTAAGTATGAAAGATACTGGCTTACTGGCAAAGTAAACACAGGCACCTTACTTTTCCAAGTGAGAGTAATCTGACCTCTTTGCCCACCTGCGTCCATTACATCCAATGTAAGTTCTTCTACCCTGATTTTCAAATTTAAAATTACTGAGCAATATTTTCTTCCTGTGTCTCCACAGGTAGTAAGTTCTCTGTTATATGAATTTTGTAAATATATGGAACCATTTCTTGATGTTTCCCATACAAATGCTGCTTCTGCTTCATAGTGTAATACTATTGCATGTGGAACTGTAATGTAATTGTTTTCAAAATACCATGTACTAAGTGTAGCTCCAGGACATTTAGGGAAATACAGCGACATATTTCCTTTCCTGGATCACATTTCTCCCTATCATATGGTAAGTGTCTGTGTACAGGTTTCTCAGAAACTTCAATAGCAGTAGGGAAATTACACAAGCATGTGGGTGGAGAATATAAAGGATTCATTTATAATTCTGGTAAGTTTAGATCTGCAAGTGTAGCTAAAACTTGGTAAGGATCAAACAAATCAGGTTCTTGCAAAGGGACTGGTGTAGGATGTATGTGTATATCTGCTCTAGTTTGTGTACTAAGAATAGTTTGTTCAGTAGATTGTGGTATTTCAATTCTGAAGGTTTACTATTTCCTTCAGTAATAGTGGTAGTGTCAAAGTTCCACAACAACAACCTTCTCTTACAAAATGTCAAAGAAGCATTAACCTTTCTTTGATAAATTCTTAACTGCAATGTTTTCTAGGTTTTATACATAATGCATGTCTCTGTGTCATTTGCATATTAATGGAACATTTGAAATTGAAGTAATCCAGAATGTGACTTGTCCAATCACATCATATTCCATTTGGTCATTTGAAATTAGCACTGAAATATCAAGCTTACACTTGTTGTTAACATTCACTTCAAATTTAACTATAACATTATTAGAAATTGAATGGAGAAGAAAACAGAGCATATCATAATGCCTTTGTATCGCTCCATCATGTGACCACACTGAGAATTGTGTGCAACTCTGGTTGCCACATCTCAAAAACAAATATAGCAGAATTAGAAAAGGTACAGAGAAGAACAATTAAAATATCAGGGGTACAACTCCCCTATGAGTAAAGGCTAAAGAAGCTAGGACTGTTCATTTTGGAGAAGAGATAACTAGGACATACAATGCAATTATTAAGTAATACATTTAAAACAAATTGGAGAAAATATTTTTTCACTCAGTGCATAATGAAGTTCTGGAATCTGTTACTGGAGAATGTGTAAAAAGCAATTAGCACTGCTGGGTTAAAAAAAAAAAAGGTTTGGACAAGTTCCTGAATAAACTCTTAAGGAAGGCTTGGGGGATGTACTGCGTATCCCTGGGTGTAAGTGGCTGATTATTACAATTGTCCAGTTCTTGCTGTGTCTGAATTAAGTGGAACCGACATTTCAACAAACCCTGAAGAAAGCCACAGCACGACTGAAATGTCAGTTCCAATTACTCAGACGTGGCAAGCGACGGACAACTGCAGCAATTATGATGCCAGCTGCCGATGATCAGAAGCAAACACGAGTGCTAGAGGCTATTAGTGCCATACTATCACCTGCGTTTGCTACACCCCATGATCAGAGCCCCCGAGTGCATTTAAATGTGCTCGCAGGCTCTGACCGCAACTAGCATGCAAAACAGGGTTCTTACCGCAAGTAGCATGCAAATGCATACTAAACATATACCACCCCAATGATCAGGCGGCGCGCCAAACCCTACACCAGCTTGGAGCTGGCGTTAGGGTTTGCAGACCATTGGGGAGGAATGGTGAGCAGGTCCTCATTTCCCCCAAACAGAACCCCCTCCCCTTGCAGGAGCAGAAACCTGGACCCCCACCCTACCCCGAAGGAGTAGAAATTCGGACCTCCCCCCACCCCAAGCCAGCAACACAGGGGCTGGAGGTCCGGTGAACCTCCAGTTCCCCTGACCCCCTCAACACAGAAAGCCCTGGTGGCCCAGTGAGCCGCAGACCAAGCTCCCCCCTCCCAACTTGGTGATCTAGCGGCCCTCTTCCCCGCCCCCCCGTACCTTTAGTATTGGAGGGAGTAGTACACTCCCTCCTCTTCCAGCTGGGCGGGGCTTCATACCATATAAGGGAGTTTCTCCCTTATATGGTGTGAAGCCATGCCCAGTGCACCCCAGGATGCACTGGGCAGGGCTGAGCGCCGCCATTTTCAAGGTGGCAGTGGAAGAGGTGGGAGTGTACTACTTCCTACTCCAACAAAGGTACAGGGGTGCAGGGAAGAGGGCTGCTAGACCACCAGGTTGGGGGGTGGCTTGGTCTGTGGCCTACTGGGCCACCAGGGCTTTTTTTTTTTGGGGGGGGGGGTGCGAAGAGGCATTAGGGGAGCTGCAGATCCACCGGATCTCCAGCCAACCCCCCCCCCCCCCCCCATGAACTTGTGTCCCACAGACCTCCAGCCCCTGTGTTTGACAGGTCTGGGCTTTTGACATGCATACATTTGCATGCTATTATCTCTGATCATAGGGGTGGTAAAGCCCGCACTCTTTTGACCATCTGGTCATCATACATATATGCCCATATCCTCAGGACACTTGTAAATTATGCAGCAACTACCTAATTATGGGGTCCTTTTACTAAGCTGCAAGAAAAAGGGCCCTTCGGTAGTGGTGGGGGCCGTTTTTCCCGCTCGCAAGGAACCTTTTTTCCACAGCTAGTAAAAGCCCTCCCACCCCCAAAAAATGGCCACGTGGTAGGAGAACTCTTACTGCATGGCCATGCGGCGGGGAGCCCTTACCACCACTCATTGAGGTGGTAAGAGCTGCTGCGCTAACCCGGTGGTAACAGGGCAGAATATCACCACACAAGCCATTTCGGGGGGGGGGGGGGGGGCTCCCCCAGAAATGGCGCACGGTTGGGGGCTCCCCCAGAAATGGCGCATGCTTGGGGTGGGACTACTGCCAGCGGTTGCGTTGGGCCAGTGGTAATCCTGGAACAGCAAGTGGTAAGCCCGTGCAATTCCTCCAGCAGCTGTGGAATTGTGGGAGCCTGAGGACTCTGATGACAATATGTAAATTACATATGACAGAACTAACGCCAGATTATTAATAAAATGTTACCTTTTTGAAGCTTTATATAAAATCAGAGAGATCACCTGTTGCACTGACTTTCCAATTATATCCTAAAAGACAAAAATATAGCATACACAACAGAATATATCTACAGCTACCAAAATAAATTTGCTCCAGCAAGAGATTTAAGCTCTTGGAACCTTGCTGAAATTTATAGTTCACTGAAAGAGAAAACTGTGATGCTGTAACAAAACCACCGACAACAACAAAGTGCTCTGTGCGGTTTGGTGGGGATAGCAAAGGAGTTCCCTTCTGATGCTAAATAGTAGTAGTAGTAGTAGCCCTAATTGGAACTACTACTGCTTACATGTGCTAACTAGCACATACATGCTGTTACATAAATTGGAACTGAATAGTTGGGCTGCTCTAATAAAGCACAATTTATTAAAAATATTATACATGTAAAGAGGGTGGGATAGGAGGGAGGGGGTTTGATTTTCTTTGTTATAGACTCAGAAGGCCATAAGAACCAATGATTCCTGGTTGGAGATATCACGTGCTGTGGTGCATTATTTACTGTGATTCAGGGGACTGCAGGAGGGCGGATGGATTGGGGTTTATGTGATAACTGTAGACAATCTTGTTTTCTGTTTGATAATAATTCAATAAAAAAGTTTGAACATAAACATATTATATATGTAACACATGAAACATATCAGTCACAAAACGCATTTCATACATTACAAAAGTATACAATGGAAAGGATTCTAATGAACATCAGATGCATATTTCTTTTCACCAAAAATCAATGGGGTAAGAAAAAACTCCATGTATCTTTAGCAAAATGGAAAATATTTACCTTTTATCAAAATAAATCATTAATAGCAGTCTTTTTCATTTTAATACCACAACTGAGGTGCTAACATTTAAAAGAAAAAAGTAGGATTTACAGGGTACATAAATAATAGTAGCAACCCTCTCATAAACTATACATGGAAAAACTTTGTCTTACCTCCTGATTTTCTTTCCTCAAGGCCAGCCAGACCAGTTCAGAACTCATGGTTATGCCCCTCAGGCAACAAACGGAGACAGACACTTACGAGCTATGTATGAGCTCTGCCTTAAAAGAGGCCCTATGAAACTCCAGCAAACCAGTATTCCTGTAACAAAGCATATATTGGACCCAAATCAACCCTCCACAGCACAAATCTAGCAGGAGGAGGAATCCAGTGCTCAAGTTGGCGTCAACTGTCTCCATGATAACCGAAGAGGTCTTAAGTCCTTCTCCTTGTCACCAGAGTCAGTGGGGAGCTCACTGCAACCAATAGGTGGGCTTTGGAGTGGTCTGTCTGGACTCCAGGAAAGAAACTTAGCAGGTATAAGACCAAATTTTTCTTTCAAAACAATTCTTAAACTGGTGGGAAGATGAAACCCCTGCCAACACTACAGTGGCCCTGAAAGCAGCATCCTCTTGGACATCTAATTTATAATGCTTGGAGAAAGAGTGAATAGAAGACCACCTGGCAGCTCTACAAAGGGGAAACTGACTGAGTTTCTGTCCAAGACGTCACCGTTCCTCAGGTAGAATGAGCTCAAAGACCTTGAGGAGGTCTTTGTCCATTGAGAATATAGACCAAACCAATTGCCTCTTTTAACCAGAACACAATAAGCACCTTAGTAGCTGCTTCACTCTTCTTAGCCTTTTGAAACAGAAATGATTTGACGTGACATTAATTCGTAACCTCTAAATACTGTAATAGAGGTCTCTGCACATTCTGAAGTCATCTCCCCAGTCCCCTTAATGGAAGACAGCATCACCATCTGATTAACACAGAAAGCCAACACCACTTTGGGGAGAAAGGAGGGGACTGTCTAAAGGGAAACCCGTTTCTAAAACATAAAAAAGGAATCCTGACAAGATAATGGTTGCAACTTCAAAACACTTCTAGCGAAACAGATTGCTACCAAAAGCATTCCCTTTAAGGTCAGATCCTTCAAAGGCATACTCTTGAGTGGTATAAAGGGCACTGCTGACAGAGCCTTTAGCACTAAATTGAGATTCCATAATGACACTACCAGATGCAATCGTGGCTGTAAGTGCGCCACATTTCAGTGAGCCCCCAATGAGGTTCCTTCCAAACAACTGCAGAAACAAGACAACACTATGACTTGAATGCTCAAGGCCAGGGATAAACCCTTCTTTAAGTTGTCTTGCAAGAAGACTAAAATCTGGGTAACTGAAGCATGAAAAGGAGCCCATTCTTTCTCCTCACATGAGAGATGCAGCCAGACCTCACATTCTAGACAGGCCACTGGGTGGGTACATGAAGTCTCTACATCCCACCCCCTCCACTCAGCATCAACAACAAAAAAAAAACATTAAATACCTGAACTGGTAGGGATCCCCCAAGCCTCGCCAGCTGCAGAGGTCCTCCAGAGCAGGAACAGCTTCCTGTCCTTGCTCCAGCTGGTGGCACTGTGCACGTGCTGCCGCGGCCCCCTCGTGTGTACAGTTTTCGTATGCAGAAGGGGGAAGGCAGCGCGACGGCAGCTCACACACAGTGCCATCGGTTGGAAAATTAGGAGAGGGAGCTGTTTTTGCCTCTGGAAGACCTCTGTAGCTGGTGGGGCTTGGGGATCCCCACCAGCCATTATATGGGAACTAGAATTTTGGGTAGGCCTAGACCCAAACGGGCCCACCCATGGCTACACCACTGCCCCCCACTATGCCTCAAAGACTCTCCAGATTCTAGCACAGGCCAAAGAGACAGACAGTTTCCCCAACAAAGTTATAACCACCTCCTCTGATTAGCCCTCACAAGTCATCTCTCAAGGGCCAAGCAGTAAGACAAAAGGGAAATGGATCATTCATGATCAGTGGCCCTTAAAGACAATGATGCTTCTTGCCTTAGGCAGCACCAAACTGTCTCCCGCTTATAGCCAAACGAGTCCACATACCAAGGATACCTGGGCCAATTTTGTGCCACTAAAACTACCAGAGAGTTGCACGGGGACAGAAATCCAACTAGTCCCCGTGGGAATCTAACCTGTCCCCACCCTTCCCCATGGGGAATCAAACCCATCCCCACCGCAAGTAATCTTCTCCATCCCAGTCCTCAGCCCACTAGCCCCTGCCGCACAGCAGTCACCTTGCTTCCCCCCCACCACCAAGAGAGAGATGTGCATGAAATATTTATTTTTATTATTTTGACTTATGAAAACCATTGTCCCTGAAACATGCTCAAAACAGAATAATCCATTTGTACAAAAGAGATGAGGTGAAGATGTGATTCCATGCGCCCCAATGAAAGGAGAGTTTAATTTTACTTCCAATCTTTATAACACTAGGCTTCCCAAGGCAGATTACAACAGTTACGATGAACCCTCAGTAAATAGGATATCCTCACTGAAATTTGGCTATGTATTACTGTATTGTATAGAACAGTGTAGAAAAATGAGTACAAAACATAGCCTTTATTAGTGCTGTTTCTACCAGCAATAATTTTTGAAGCTGTTTTAGTGATATTCAGTTTTTATTTCATGATATTTATATCTACATATGGGAAGCTTTTAAATAAATTAAAAAGCTGTCAAGTAAAAAAAAAATCTTTTGTTCTCCACTTTTTAAGGCACTGCCTAATGACTGGAAAAGCTTTTGACTTTACAGATGGATCACGCATAGGCAGTCCCTTATTTCTAAAAATCTGTTGCTAATGTTTTCCGCTGAAGTCTCATAAGGCCGCCGTTTGAAGTCTTGACAGCCATTTTAAACAAGTGGAGGCAGTGAGGCAGTCCAGCGGCAGCGGGCAGGAAAGTGGGGGATCTTTTCTGCCCCTAAGCAAGCCATTAGGCCACCAGGGTGGCTTCAGGTATCTGCAGGGAGGAAAAGCATAGGTCAGTTCAACACTGTGGTTCTGCGGGAACCCCACAGGACCCGGGTCCGTCCTCATGGGATCCCCATGGACCTGAAGGAAATCACCGCGGGATTCCCGCTGCCCCCGTGCAGCTCTCTACTACCAACCTTACCTTTTGCAGTAGTCAGCCCAGCCAACATCTTAGGAGAGAACACATACAGCAGTCCTGACCAGGGCTCTCTTTGCAAGAGGTAATCCAGCCCCACTGTCCCAAATTCTCTCTTTTGACAAATAAGGGAACCTTGGCATTCTGGCTCATCACTATGAGATCCATTACTAAGTCCCTAAATGGCTGTGGATCATTGTGAAGGCCTTGTTCGAGAGCTCCCATTCCACCGGATCCAAGAACATTTTTGCATTCCAGTAATAAAAGCCACTGACAATACCCTCAAGTAATTCTTGTCCCACTGAAAAAGAACAGATGCCTCTGTTGCCACTGGCAGACTTTTTGTCCCCCCTCTCACCCAGTCAACTGAGATATGCCACTGCTGTGGCACTGTCAGAACAGACCATCTGCCTTATCCTGCACCACAGCCTCAATAGCTAGAGTCTCCAAATAATTATCAGCCAGGACCACTGACCCTGAGCACATTGACTCTAGCAATGAGCCTACCCCCCGAGGCTGGCATCCATTGTTACCATCAATTAACTTGGAAATTCCAAGTCCATTCTCTTGATCAAATTGTGGTTCTGGAGACACCAATTCATACTGATCTGGACTTTTGCCATCCATAGTAGATGCTTTTGGTAAGACTGGTGCTGAGCTGACTACCTGGAGAGGAGAGATGCCTGCAGGGAACGCATATGCGCATAAGCTCACAGCACCAGATCTAGAGTCACTGCTCTGGACCCTAGCAACTGTATATAAATCTCATGCATAAGGCATCTTTTTTGTCAATAAGGCCCAAATTTGTGATTGAAACAAATCTTTTCCTCTGGGGAAGGAAGACCTTGCACACTTATGTAATGAACTGTGTCCCAAGATATTCCATGCACTGCAAGGGCTGCAGCTTAATTTTCTTGAGTATGACCACGCAAACTAGGGATTGCAGCAACTGTACCATGCGAATGGTAGCTTGATGACTCTTCCTCCAAATTGGCCCTGATTAGTGAATCATCCAGATAGGGGTGGATATGAATGCTTTCCCTGTGAAGCCCTGCTACCACCATCACCATTACTTCGGAGAAGGTGCGTGGTGCAATAACCAGACTGAATAGGATCGTTTGAAAGTGGAAATGCCGACCCTGAACAGCATAGCTCAACTATCTCTGATGAAGTGGCCACACCGGAATATGCAAATAGGACTCCTTCAAGTACAAAGCTGTGAGGAACTCTCCAACTTGCACCAACACAATGGAACGTAAGATCTTTATCCTGAAATGACTGGTCCTCAGAGCCCAATTCACAGGCTCTACATCCAGAATGGGTCAAAAGGAATTTTCCTTCTTTGGGACCATGAAATAAATGGAATGATCTCTGGACTTCTCTTCTTTCTAGATCAGATTTACCATCCCCAACTCTATCCACCTTCCCAAGAAAGCCAACACTTAAGCAACGTAAATTAGTGAAAAGTTTTGTAAACTCACTAATCTGAAACTCAAAAGTCAAATCTGAATCTAGCACCACGCCCAGAACTCTAGATTTATTTTCTATTTTCAGCTATTCGCCTGAGGATAAAACATCCTTATTTAATATAATTGTTTGAAAATTGCCAAACCAAAGCAGTTTGTTTTTCTATTTAGAGGGACATTTTCGGTATGATGTCTAAATCCAATTTTGGACGTTTTGCAGAAAATGTCCAAAATCCACTAGTGAATATGGCCATTTTCAAACCAGAAAAATGACCAACTTTTTTTTTTTTGTGCTCAGTTCATCTATCTTTTAGGACCATTTGAAAAAAAGTATCCAAGGAAAAAACGAACAAAAACAAGCCATTGGGATGTATGGGGTCCAAGCACTCTTAGTAGACTGGCCACACAGACATCCCAGATCATCAGCTGGGGCATCCTAGGGAGCACTGCAGCAGACTTCACATACGAGGTCCCAGGTACACATCTCACATCCCCTTATATTGTAAGGTGAGCCCTCCAAAATCCACCAAAAACCTACTGTACCCAACTGTACACCATTACAATAGCCCTTATGTCTGAAGGTTACCTATATATAGGTACAGTAGCTGTTTGGTGAGTTTTGGAGGGCTCACACATTCCACCACAAGTGTACCAGTTAAAATGGGTCTGGGTCTCCTTCTCTACAGTCCACTGCACCAACCACAAGGCTACTCCAGAGACCTGCTTGGTGCTCTAATAGGACTGGCCATAACATCTGAAGCTGTCATAGAGGCTGGGTTTCTTGCACATCTTTGGGGGATGGGAGGCAGTCAGTGACCACTGAGCAAGAAAGGGGGGGGGGGGGTAATGCCTTAATCCCTCCAGTGGTCATCTGATCATTTAGGGCACCTTTTTATGACTTAGTTGTGATTGAAACAAGTCTAGACCAAAACATCTACCTTTTAGCCCTGGACATTTTTGCTTTGTCTAATCCTCATTTAACGCCTGGTATAAACCCTTTAAGATCTCCAGAGATGGGAATATACAACGTAATATCATCCATCCACATATATATAAAAGAGCGGAAACCCATTTTGAATAGTTTATTGACTAATGGGGCTTATAGAATATTAAACAATACTGGTGAGATTGGAGATCCCTGGGGAAACCGACAACCTGGCACCCATGAAAAAGATTGGGCATGATTCATTTTTACCTGATAAGAACGATTCATTAAGAAACACAGAAACCATTTTTTTTAAAACTACACAACCTACACCATCTACACCATAGTAGCTTAGTAGGTTCGACAAAATCTCATGATCCACCAGATCAAATGCACTGGACATGTCAAACTGCATTAAAATTACTCATTTGCCCGAACTGATTGCACCTCTGATCTCCGATAATACCGTAACCAAAACTGTTTCTGTGCTATAACCTTGTCCAACTCCAGATTGGGAATCATGCAAGATATTAAAATGATCTAGGTAATCACTTAATTGTATTACAACTAGTCCTTCCATCACCTTAGTTAACAATAGAAAAGAGACTACAGTCATACATAGATGGCTTGTGATGTTAATTTTAAGCTTGAATAGTCTTTGTGTAGAATTGCGTCCTTTACCCACATTTTTGTGTTTTGATGTCAACCTCTTTAAATATATCTTTTTGGGGTTGCATTAAGTTAATTAATATTTTGCACTCTTGCCTACCCTTTTTTGTGCACATTTCCTAAAAGATGACATAGGTCTATCTAGTTGTAAGTTGTGCTGCACCCTATATGGTATGGACAAAACACAACATTTTGATTCCTTTCCTTACTGTAATATGTAAACTTTAATGCACTGGCCCTTTCTATACTGTATACTAGGGTCACCAATGATATGTGTATTGCAAAGCATCCCTGTGAATCATTATAGACATCATTTAGAACTACTAGTTGGTTAGCACCTTTTTATGCACATTAATCATGTACCCACGAACATATATTTTCTATTCTTCTGATAAACAGCATATATTGACTGTAATTCTAGAGAGGTAGCTGCGTTAGCCTGGATTAGGAAAAATGACAGTGGCACTTTACAGATGAACCAATCTGAGGCATGAATTTTCTAGAACAAGAGAGTGGAGGACTCTGGACAAGTCACTTAAAACCCTCCACTGCCCCAGGTACAAAATAAGTACCTGTATATACTATGTAAATCGCTTTGAATGTAGTTGCAAAAACCACAGAAAGGCCCATTCCCCTTTTCCTTACTTAATCAAATCTGATCAAATGGACTCTTGGCAAAGGCTCATGCCTCAATACCTTGGCGTGTTGATATGTATCATGTCCTGGATTAAACATCACATATGAAAGATGACACTTACTGCGGGCTTCCGTAAACACTGATCAATAATCCCTTCCATCTGCCTTTTCACAAAGTGCAATGATTGCTGTGGATTATAAGGAAACAGCAAGGGACTGTCTGCAAAGAAAATTATTTTTTTTTACTGGAATTAAAAAAGCAGGTTTTTCTACATCTACCTCTAACAGCAGGTAGGAAAATACTTACCTAACCATTTTGCATATATTATACACACTGCTTTACTCCAGTATTATGTTAGAGAAAATAAAAAAAGTGGACAGTCTAAAAAGCAGTGGGTATAACAGGAATGTCAATGAGGAACACTGCTAGCATTGATAATACAGTTTAGGGTGCAATTTTCCAACTGTCTGCATAATTTGTATCTACAGGCTTTGTATAAAGTCTCAAAACAAAAGTCATGTAGTAACTTGCTTTAAAACTCGCCATGGATACAATGTATGCATGCTCACTAGCACCTTATTTTTCCTGCAAGTAGAATTTTTAAGGAAAAGTATGTGTGAAGATTTGAAAATATAATCTATACATTAGGTTTCCTCTCTAGGCCATAAGCAGAGATAAAACAAAACAAAGAAAATAAAATGACACCTTTTTTACTGGACTAACGTATCTTATTTTCTTTTCTTGTTTTATCTCTATTTATTACCTTACCTTAAAGTGGACTAACATGGCTTCCATATCACACCTCTCTAGGCCTAAACCCCTCCCAGGAATGCCTCTTTTCAATGTTGCTAAAACCATGCCCCTGAAACTTTTCACCACACTGAAAGGGCAATATTCAGACCAAGTGGATAAAACACTTTTTACCCACAAAAATGCTTTGAAGCTTAACCTATTGCCCAACAAATTTGCAATAATGACTTAAAACCATTCCTGTATCATGCCAAGAAGATAATGAGGGTTGGGGGTCCCTTACTCAGTGGTTGCCAGGAGTCAACTCTGACTCGAGGGCACATCTGGATCTGGAAAGTATTATTATTAAAAATATTCTGCCTTGGTCTGCAAATCATTCACAGCTACTCTTCACCAGCCAATCGTTGAGATAAGGGAATACATGAACTCCCAGTCTATGTAGTGATGCTGCAACTACCGCTAGACATTTGGGGAAGACCCTAGGAGCTGACACGAGGCCAAAAGGCAACACGCAGTACTGAAAGTGATGTGTTCCCAGCCAAAACTGAAGATACTTTCAGTGGCTGGAAATAACGGGATGTGAGTATATGCATCTTTTAAGTCCAGAGAGCATAGCCAATCATTTTTCTGAATCATTGGGAGAAGGGCGCCCAGGGAAACCATCAACTTTTCTCAGACTAGGAATTTGTTCAGGGCCCTTAGATCCAGGATGGAACGCATCCCCCCCCCCCCCCCCCCCCCGTTTTCTTCTGTACACGGAAGTACCTGGAATAGAATCCCCACCCTTCTGCCCTGGTGGTATAGGCTCGACTGCATGAGCCTTCAGAAGGGCTGAGAGTTCCTCTGTAAGTACCTGCCTGTGCTGACAGCTGAATGAATGAGCTCCTGGTGGGCAATCTGGAGGTTTGAGATACCATATCCGAGATGGACTATTTGTAGAACCCACTGGTCAGGGTTATAAGAGGCCACTTTTCATGAAAAAACTTCAACCTCCCCCCCCCCCCCCCCCCCAGCAAGTTATTCGGGATGGACACTTTTACTGCGGCTATGCTCTGCTGGAGCCAGTCAAAAGCTCGTCCCTTGCTTTGCCTGGGGAGAAGCAGGGGCCTTTGGCACACACTTAGACGTGAACGAGCACGCTGGGGTTCAGCCTGAGTAGGCTGCTGAGCTGAAAGGGTTGTAACTATGCCTAGGATAGTAATAGGAACTCCTCCTTGGCTTGCCAAAAGTCCTCCTAGCTGAGTAGACTGATGCAGAAGTCGCCCGGTGGGAGACAGAAGAGATTGTATTAGTATGTTTTTTTATTTGGTCTGCGACCTCCTCAACCTTCTCCCCAAAAAGGTTATCCCCTCAGCATGGGGCATCCGCCAACCTCTGCTGAACAGAATGGTCCAAGTCAGAAACATGCAGCCATGAGAGACTGCGCATTGCTATATTTTCAGCAGAGATCCTGGATGCCACATCAAAAGTGTCATAAGTGCCCCTGGCCAAGAACTTTCAACACGCAGACACTTCTCAGGTGTCAAATCCTTCAATGCCCGGGAGCTCTAGGCACCATGCGTCAAGGGCAACCGATGATGTTTCTTGGCCTTTGCACGAAGCGTGTTGCTGAGGCTCCTCAGTGATGACGAGGACGACGTTGAATCCACACATTGCCTCGGGGTCGGGTGCAACGATGGATAGTCCCGGGGGCCGTGCACAGCAGGAGGCCTCAAGGCAGGTGGAGACCCACTCGATGCTTCACTGCTCCCAGGGTCTAGCAGCAGCCATGCTTACCGATGCTCCCGATGCTAGTGTGATGCTCAATGTCAATGCCGACGCCTCCAACCTCAATGCCAATGCTGAGGAACCAGACTTGGCTCCAAAAATCCTCTCTTGTTGAGCCTCTCTGGAAACCTGGGTTCTCTTCTTCATGCAAAGACAGAGAACACAGTTAGTGGGGCTATGGTCGTGCCCAAAACACTGTAGACACCAAGAGTGGGTGTCTTTCCCAGACACTGGCCGACTGTACTGAGTACAGTGCTTGAAGCCACTGGAAACCTTCGTGGACATGGAAGGAAAAACTTCCTCGGCTAAATCAAACGAAGTGATGGTGCCTGGAAAAGGGGCAAGGCATGGCAAAAAAAGAAAAGGAAAGTTCCCAGCCGAAGTCAAGGCCTAAAAGTGGCCTGATGACAAAAAATAAAAGGAAACTTAAAACCGGCAAAACAGCTAAAAACTTAAGGGAAAATTAAAGGACAGAGGTTCCACGACAGGAACACAATACAGCATGAAAAAAATGAACAAAAACAGCCAAAAGGCACAAAAAAGCTCTCTAAGATCGAGCGATGTGAGGAGACGGTAAAAAAAACACGCCCTCTCCTCACCACAGTAGAAAAAGAACTGGAGACCATGTTCGCATGGTGGGCGGGAAGGCACTCGCGAATGCGCGGTGCAGCAAGTCTCGCGCTCTACAAAGCTCTCATTAGACTTTTGCAGATTCCAGACCGGGAGACGTGGGTCGGCATCACCCACTTGTAAGAATAAATAAGTCTGATTGTCCTCGGAGAAATGGGGGTACAATTGTCCATAATTTAGACAGAATTGGAAAAACAGAGGTCTCGGGTGGAAACCTATTCCTTGCCTCTGAAGGAGAACAATTCGAGGGAAGCTCAGATGAAAGTCTCTCTTCAGAACACATCTTCCTACTAATAAGGATTCCCATTACTATTCAAAGTCATTCCCTACATACTTTGGAGATGATTTCCAAGGATGTGCCGATCCTTAAGCCAGGTGCTCCTGGATTCCAATGTTTGAGACTGAATGTGGCTGTGGTTTCCTTCTTGGAGACAATTCAATTCAACTACAGTGTGGCATACTCACTGCTGACACTAACTCTTGATTCTTGGCTGCATAGGGGAAGTAACAGTAGGTGGATTACTCAACATCTAGTGTTTGGCATGCTTCACGTACTGAGCAATTGACTCTGCTTTTTAATTCCAAAGGTCCTCCTTAAAGACTGTCAATCCAAGAAGTTGATGGGGCACTTTGGAGTGGCTAAAGGTAACCCAAAAGCTCAAAGCTGAGCCTTTAGAGCTCAACACACTAAGAAAACTGAATGGGAGGCAGCATTTCCCCTCATTCATAAGCTGCACCGGGAATAGAAGAACACATTCCAGAATTTACCCACTCTTGGAATTGTGTGTTGAAGGAGATTGGTGTCAACATATCTTCTCTTCTGAGAGGCCTTCAACATTGTTATTTCTTGGGTTTAAAAGGACTAAGTTTCATATTTAGTGGGCTTGCCCTACAATAATCTCTTTATGAAAAGGAGTACAATACGGCACAGAGAATATTAGGTGTGGACCTACAATGGAACTCGGGGGTACTTGAGCTGGGACTGCTCCCACAAAAACTTACCACTTGCCTCTTAGGAGGAGTATAATGTACCCTAACAATTCACTGTAACATTATTTTGCCTTCCAAACCTAACAGATTGGTTATATTTGGATATACTGATGATGGGATAAATTGACAGCAAAATTAAAAAGAGAACTCATAAGAACAGACTCCGGTTTCCTGAGGCATAAGTTTCAAGATGCTGCAACAATTATATGGCACATTTGCATACATTTGAATGGGTCTGCATATTAAATGATGCTACTTTTATAAAGTAAAATACAAAAGAATGCTGTTTCTGACTTTTTTCAGTGTATGGTTAATTTATTTGGTTCTTGTTTTGGAGAGGAGAATTAAAGGATCCTAATAATCAGTACTAGGAAAAGAGAAGGGGATAGAGCACAGAGGAAGGGGAGGGAAAGGAAAACTCACAGGGATATAGAGAAGGGATCTCAGGGAGGAGAGAAAAGATAGGGGAATCATGGAGCAGAGGAAGGATTGATCAAAACTCCCCCAGTCACATCTCCTCTCTCTTTGCTCCCCATCAGCCATTTCACCCCTCACACTCTCCATTCCATGTTCACTCAGTCACTTTCGCTCTCCCTTCTCACCAGTCCTCTTCCTGTGACCTTCTCATTCACTCTTCCAATCATTTCCCTCCTCCAAACACTCCCTCCAAAACCCAGTGAGTCAACCACTCTCATTCACACTGGGCGAATCCGGAGACAGTTGGCAACCATAGGGAGGAGATGTAGAGAAAGAACTGGGACAGAGGACCAAGGATGGGAAGAGGGGCAAGAAAAGAGCATCAGGAATATGGGGAGAGGGGGAGAAGTGGTGGAAGGGTCTGGGATTGATGAGGGGAGGTTCTGAGATTGGTTCATGGGAAGAAAGGAGAAAGATTAAGAATATTAATGGAGGGAGGACACGAGCAATGTGCTGAGGGACAGAGAAAGAAAAATCGAGGATGGATATCCTATAAAATATCACTTACAAATTAAATGTCTGTTATCCATAAATATTTGCATAGTGAGCATCAAACAGAACTGAACTGCTTCTTTAATTAAGGAGAGCTGTGTTGATCCTTATGATCCTGTCAAAAGGATTGTTAGCATTACCTCTGGTCTCACCGGCACGTAAAGCTATGACCTGAGCATGGGCAGTCTCTATAATGGGTACTTATCAATGGAATGCCCTGTCTTTTTGCATTACAAATGAAAGGAAAAATTAGATCTTACATGCAGTTTTCCTTCCTTAAGTCTTTCCAAACCTATGCAGACATATCGGCATATGCTCTCCTGCCAGCTCATGAACACACAGAACTACTGGCTCAATGATGTCACCTTATGGGTATATCCTGTGCAGCCAGTAGCCAGTTAACAGTCCTCATTCTCCAGTGGATGGTAGGTGAGGCATCCTGTGCAGTCTGGGTCTGGTCTAATAGGCCAGGCCATGCCAGCATTACAGTGTCCTGCATGGTTCAAAGTGTGAGCCTAAGCTGAGTGGAAGCAGGAAGAAGCAACACTGATGCAATGCTGCTTTTCTCCATGGCTGAAGGCCCAACTGACATGAGGCAGGAGGGATAAGAACAGGATTAGTGGGGAGAAGCCGCTGCTAGGATCAGTTGGGACATCCATTATATAAGAAAATGGATCAAAGGAGTTGGGAAGGTGATGGAAAATTAGGGGCATATGAGTCAGAGAATTGACTAGAGAGGTGTAAAGGGAAGAGGCAAGTGTTGATGTAGTACTACTTTTCCCCTTCTTCTACAGGTCTGATCAAGGGGAAGGGTCACAGTAAAAAAAAAAAAAAAAAGGATCCATGAGATGTGCACCTGCTCAGCTTGGCTCCTCTATGAGTGATCTAGCAATTCTCCAGTGACAGCTTGATTTTGCCACCCTTACTGCAACATTACAGGAGACCAGGGGTACTGCTCAAGTTCCATTTAACATGGGACCCTTTCCTGAAGTTTATGGAAACAAGAGAAATACATCCTCTGCAGATTCCTTGTCTTCATCTTTGTATTTCATTAGCTCCCCCTCTACTCTATTTTAAGTCCTCCTCTTATTTGTCTTATATTTTTTGCTTTTATTTGACTACTTTTTTTGGAATATTAAAACAAGAGACAATAACAACGGGATTAATATTAAGTTTGGGAGATGGGATCTCTTCAAATGATCTTTTCAAAGGCTGCTGTACTTTATTCAATTATTTTTGTTGTAAAATCAATACCACAGTAGAAATTTAATGTAAAATATTTGATGGACGGTTTCCTATGATACATGCTTCACCTTGATTAAAATAGATGTGTGTGTTGTGCTTAGCAATGATATCAAAACATTATCTCCTCCTGGGATATACAGCATACCAGCACACTATTTATTATTTAGACTGGAATATCCACCATTACAAGTTACAAGAAAAAAGCAGGGTAACACATTTTTAAAAAATATTTATTTAGTGTCCCTTTTACAGAGAAGCGGTAAGCCCAACGCAGGCTTAACGCTCGCTCTTCTAGTACTACCACTGGCCCAATGCGGCCGCCGGCAGTACTCTTGCCCCGAGAGCGTGCCATTTCCTGGGGAAAAAGAAAACCCCGGAATTGGCTTGCACAGTGATAACCCAGGTTGGTGTGGGAGTTCTTATCACACCTCAATGGGTGGCGGTAAGAGCTCCCTACTGCATGGCATGTGTGTCTGAGGGCTTTTTTACCCCCTGCAGTAAAAAGGGCCCTGGGGTGTGGGAAAAACAGCCCCCGCCGCTAGCGCAGGGCCCTTTTTCCCACAGCTTGGTAAAAGGACCCCTAAATTTTAGCATAAATCCAAGCAATTACACTTGTACAGAAAAGTGATATTTAAGGTAATAATAACATAAAATTTCTATCTATTCCTGAAAAGAAATTAACCATCACTCAAGCCCACAATATAGGATCCAAGACTTAATGAGTGGAGATTAACAAAAATATAGGAAACAATTTAGCTATTTACAATACTCAAGGTGTCGGGACATGGTACTAAACCAAATGAAGAGCTCACTTCAATCTCCTGATGCAAGTTTAGTTGCCAAAAATGCTGAAAGGTAAGCGCACTTAAAGAAAACATACCTACTGGATTTATGTCTAATAATACATTTCCATGGCTATCATAAGAAAAAGGCTGCCCCCATTTGAAGAGCACCTGGTTTTAACAACAAAAACTGCTTGTATCAGCTTTGGGTATCTCTTGACACATCGGGAAAATTTGAATCTTAAAGCCCATAAATGCTCTCTATTTTTAAAGAACATTCTCAATAACCATTGCTCATCAGGAGATAATGCCAGTGAGGCAACCAAAGATGCCGCAGTAGCTACTTCTGAGTCTGAAGTTTCCAATATAGCTGAAATGTCCAAGGAGGCTTGCTGCTGCTCCACAGCTTTCTTTGGGAGAAAATAGGTGAGTAGGGTAATATTTAAAAAACAAAAACACATTACCTTTAAGATGTGTACTGTTCTGAAGAAAGTTAAACCACTGATTTCCTTCTGTGTTAGGTGGTGACATAAGGTAATCATCTTCATCTTTTAAGTACTAGAAAGTATGAACCATTCATTAAACAAGCTAACTCATATTTTCTAATTAGAACAGCTTTTATACTTATGCTTGTCCATCGTGTTCAAGTTGCCGATTATTGATTTTACTGTTTATACATCCATATTCCCATTTATATTATCAGCAGAGATAACTATTTAGGTAACTGAAGTTTCAATTAGAATACATCACGGATTTTTGTTCTTGCAGGAGCCCAGTACTCATGCCATTTTCTTCCCTGTATCAGCTTCTAGGAAATAATGGGGGTAGGGTGCTTGCTTAAGGAGCAGAACAGCTTTCCTCTAATCTATCTATTCTAGACTCATTCCCTCTTGTTCCCTATAAGGGACAGAAGAGGAGTGGAGGGAAATGAAAGAGGGGAAGGGCTGGATTAAGGAGCAGAGATACTCTTTGCTAACCTAACCTCTCTTTCTGTTCCTTGCAAGCAGACTGAGAAAGGAAGGATGGGAGATGGACGCAGAGAGCTGTTCCCTGAAGAATGAGATTTAGAGCATTGACCAACAGAGTTCAGGGCATAAGCGTAATGAGCAGAGCATCATTAGTGCCTCATAGTACATATGTTCCACCATCACAGAAAAGGTGTGTGCTACAAAGCACTGAGGACGCTATTCCATGCTGTAGCTTCCATTGTTCACACCTCTTCTCTGTGGATTAGTCTTGCACCTCGCTCTTGACTATGATGTGGCAAGCCCCCCCCCCCTCCCATTTCACTCATAAGGTCTCCCCAGGCTACATCAGAAGACACATTTGGTCACATCATCCCCGGATACCAGGACCAATTTCACAATAAGAGCCAGACTAGCAGAAGGTGACATGTGATAAAACATATCTTCTGCTGGAGAGATGGACAGCAGTAAGGAGATCAAGAGGGTAGATAACCACAGGACTGTGCTCAGCCCCACTGACAAGAGTGGAAAGATGGAACAAGATAAGGAAAGAAGGGAGTAAGGGGCTTGGGGAAGGAGCATGAAAAGGACTGGCTGAGATGGGGTGATAGAAATAGAATCTAGAAGGTAAGGGTGGGGAGGAAGGCATAGGGTCTAGACAGAGGTGAGAAGGGGGAGAGCTTTTGAGGGAATAAGAATCAAAGGAAAGATGATGAAGGCTTGAGAGGGGGTAGATATAGGGGACTACAAAGTGGGTGAAAGACAGAGGGGGAATAGGAGGCTGGGAAGGAAGAGAGGAACAGAGAGCAATGAAAGGGCTGGGAAGGGCGTGAGAGAAGGGAGATGGAAAGTTACTGGTAAGTGAGAGGTGAAACATGGAGACTAAAGACTGGAGGGAAAATGGAGCTATAAGTGGAGAGGCAGAGGAGAATGGAGAAAAAAAAGATGAAGGGGAAAAACCTTTGTCAGAGACCGATCTAGAGAAGGAACTAACAGGAGAAGAAGAAAGGAAAAGAGAGAAAAAATAGAAAGGAGATCCTGGAAAAGGGATTAGAAGACAGGGCCCAACATGATCAGAAAAAAATGTCCAGACAACAAAGGTAGAAAAAAAAATTATCTTTTCAAGTTACTAATCAGCAGTACCCATAAAATGAAACTGTAAACCGCTTAGGTTTAAGCAGTATATAAAATACTGAAATGAATGAGCATAGATCAGCTTTAGAAAAGTTTGAGTCTTGTTTCTTTGTGCTTTGTTTGGTACAGGAGAAAATGCATTTCTGTTTGTGCTTTTCCAGCATTGTTCTGAATGCAGAGTCTGAAATTTTGTCTAAGTATTTCTAATTTGTGATCATGTAATATATATTTGATGAAGGTCTTCTGTGTTCTAGGTGTGTGAATGAGGCATACTACAAATATGTAGGCTTTTGTGTAGGGATCTGGTAGTGAGTCTTGTCCCTCTAAATATCTTCCTTAGAAGTTTTCTTGCTCTGGTTCTATTCTGTAAACCAGCATTCTAGTGGAAGCACTGATCCTTGAGAAAACTGGAGCCTCTGCAGTTTGTGATACGTTTTATATGCACAAACCCTCAGTTTTGAATCTTGAAACACATACTCACATATTATTTCTTTTCTAGTGTAGAAGGAAAAATCTTACCTAATTTTCTTTCCTTTAGTCCTACCAGAACAGTCCAGAATGTGTGGGTTGTGACTGATGACCAGTGGATGGAGACCAAGAAAATAAGTAGTTCATTGTAACTTGCCCCTTAAGGTTATTGTGCAGCCATGGAATATTCAGTATTTCGACTATTCAAGCAGTGGTGCCCATGACATTATTATCAGTCAATGCTGAAAACTCAGGAGCATTATGTCTCATTCAGCCACTAACTTCACCAAAAATGGAGACATATACTTTATTAACATATAGGTATTTCAACTGAGTCAGGAAATGTGCGAGATTAAGCATCGTGAAGAAATCTGAAAACAGGATGAATGAAATCTGTCAAAAGGCAACAAATAGGAAGGAATACTGCACAGCAGAATTAAAATCAAGGAATGAAACAAGGCATTTTTCTGGACTGATGTGGTAGGACTAAAGGAAAGAAAATTATCAGGTAAGACATAATTTTTCCTTTCTTACCATCCATAATAGACTAGTCCAGAAAGAGTGGGATGTAGCAAAGCAGTGCCCAAGAAGGGTGGGACTAAGTTAAAGACAAAAACTGTCTGACTTCTAAACACCTGAGTTATAGACAGTGGTTCCAGCTGAAAGCTGAAAACCATAAATAACACCCATTCAGCCTGGACTGGCAGCTGAATACTAAACTGGAGAAGACATGTACTAACGTCAACTGAGAATAGGGCTGAATCATAGCTGCAGACAAGGATATGTATACAGGACAAGAATAAAGCTGAGAGACAAAGCCTGCGAATACCAACAACTTATACAGCATGAAACATAGTAGACATGTGCAATAGGATGATAATGAGGGGCATAACTGAACAGGGCGCCCAAGTTTTCCTGAGGACGTCCTCGTGAAGGGGCGGGGAAACACGTATTATCGAAACAAGATGGGCGGCCATCTTTTGTTTTGATAATACGGTCAGGAATGCCAAAATCTCAACATTTAGGTCGACCTTAGAGATGGTCGTCCCTAGGGATTGTCGTCCCCGATTTTCAGCGATAATGGAAACCGAGGATGCCCATCTCAGAAACGACCAAATGCAGGCCATTTGGTCATGGGAGGAGCCAGAATTCGTAGTGCACTGGTCCTCCTCACATGCCAGGACACCAACCGGGCACCCTAGGGCACTGTAGTGGACTTCAGAAAAAGTTCCCAGGTGCATAGCTCCCTTACTTTGTGTGCTGAGCCCCCCAAAACCCACTCCCCACAACTGTACACCACTACCATAGCCCTTAGGGATGAAGGGGGGCACCTACATGTGGGTACAGTGGGTTTGTGATGGGTATTGGAGGGCTCACATTTACCATCATAAGTATAACAGGTAGAGGGGGGATAGGCCTGGGTCTGCCTGCCTGAAGTGCACTGCAGTACCCACTAAAACTGCTCCAGGGACCTGCATACTGCTGTCATGGAGCTGGGTATGATATTTGAGGCTGGTAAAAAAAAAAAAAAAGGACCAAGTAAATTTAAGTCAAGTGTTCGTCGGGAACGCCCTTCTTTTTTCCATTATCGGCCGAGGACGCCCATGTGTTAAGTACGCCCCAGTCCCGCCTTCGCTATGCTTCCGACATACCCCGTGAACTTTGGTTGTCCCCGCGATGGAAAGCAGTTGAGGACGCCCAAAAAGAAACACTGAATGAAGCTAGTTTCCTCAGGTATGGGAAGCACCAAGTCTCAGTAAGGAATAAAATTAAGAAAGAGGAGTTGCCAACTGAAAAAAGGTGTGCAGGAAAGGAGAGTCGGAAGCCAATGAAAAAGGGGCCGACTTGGAGAATGGTGTGCTGAGGAAATAAAACAAAGGCACTTGGAAAGGAAGAAATAGCGTCCACAGAAAAATGAATGAAAACAGCACACCTTAAGCAAATGTTGCTAAAAACCACAAAGACACAGCAGACTGAGAGATTGAAGGAAAGAGGAAACTTCTCAGAGAGGCGAGGTCTTGCTTTCACCTTTGATCTTTGGAATCAAAACAGCAAAGAGAGGAAAGCGGTGGTATTACTTTCCTTCTGAACAGAGGAGAACCTCTTAAAACAGTATAAATTGTTGTTGACTGAAAGTAATGCAGCTAACACAAAATGCATTCTTATCCTCCTTTAGGCTCTTGAAAAAAATCCTTATTAACTGCAGCACAGTGAAGGAGTGAGGGGACGGGAGGGAGGGACCTGGTACCACCGGGTGTCGCCGCAGCTCCAGCCAAGCTTCAGGAAAGAACCCTCTGCTCAACTGACATCCAGCTAGTAACTGGGTCAGGAGCTGGCTGAAAAGCATCAAAGACGAACTGTATAGTCTGTCCACCATCCACTTGGAGACAGAGAAAATACTAAACATTTCATGGCCGCACAATACCCTTAATGGGCAAGTCACAAAGAACTACTTATTTCTCTGTCCCCATCCGCTGGTCTACGAATACAATCCACTCATTCTGGACTGGTCTAGTATGACGATAAGGAATATCTGTTAAAGTATTTCCACATTTTTACTTCACTAATCTCATATGATCACAAACTGGAGATGTTAAGAATTATGGTGCTGATTTTCAAAACACATAGACTTACAAAGTTACGTGTGCATATTTTCAAAGCACTTAGCCTTCCAAAGTTCCATAGAAACCTATGGAACTTTGGAAGGCTAAGTGCTTTGAAAATGAGCCCCATAGTAACTTTGAAAATGAGCCTCTATATGAAATGAGGTAGTTTAGGGGCCCCTTTTATTAAAACTTGGTGTGCACTAAATGCTAAGAAGCCCATAGGTATAAAATGGGCTTCTTAGCATTTTAAGCATGCTAATTCCATTAATGCATGCTAAGCATTAGTAAAAGGGCCCCTTAGTGATTCAGGGGGTTCATGGAGATCTTAAAGTAATCACAATATAAATTAATAAAATCAAAATAAAACAATGGACAGGCAGGCTGAAAACCACATTTCAATGACAATAAATGAGAAATGTATAAAACTAAAAATCTTACCTGTCCAACTCTTTCAACATTAAAATACTTTCCTTTCTGACTGTAGAGGTCTGGGGCCTGGAATAAACACCATGTGCAGCTATGGTTAATGATTCACTACAAAATTAAAATTGACCTACATTAAAATACATGAAATATTTTGAAAATAATTTTTTTGCCAGTCCTGTGCCTTCTGTGATCTTCAGGGTGACTATATGCTCTACAGAGTCTTGCGTGAGCATCTTAGGTAACCCTTTTCAACCACAGGCCTGGAGATGTACATCTTCCAAAGTGTACTGTGAGTGGCACTGGATAGCTGGTTGGAGCTGCTACTGTAAGCTTTCTTTTCTGCCTCTGTCCCATTCTACATATGATCAGACCAAACTAGCCCTGTTGCAAAACGCTGTATCCTGCGCCAAGGGGCTAAAATGTTCTTTTCAAATTTCACAGTCTAGCCACTAAATTCTAAAAGATTTTATAACTCTAGCTCTATATCAAAAAGAGGGGGTTTCAAACTACTTATATTCAATACCAATAAAAAAACAGGTTTGAATCTGTGTAATGAATTTTCTGCTCCATCCCACTAATTTCAAAATGAAAATAGTGCACTGATACTGGCAGACTTATACGGTCTGTGCCAGAGGCGGTGGTGGGAGGCAGGACTGGTGGTTTGGAGGCGGGGATAGTGCTGGGCAGACTTATACGGTCTGTGCCAGAACCGGTGGTGGGAGGCGGGGATAGTGCTGGGCAGACTTATACGGTCTGTGCCCAGAAAAGGACAGGTACAAATCAAGGTAAGGTATACACAAAAAGTAGCACATGTGAGTTTATCTTGTTGGGCAGACTGGATGGACCGTGCAGGTCTTTTTCTGCCGTCATCTACTATGTTATGTTACTATACTTAGAAAACAGAAACTCAAACTTCCCAGTAGAGAAAGTACCGAAGGCACAAGCAATCCACTACTCTTCAAGGGGAACAAGGTAATATCATTGGTTCTTATTAATCATGGAAAAGAGGAAAAAAGAAACACCCGCAAAAACTCCACCTTAGGGAGAAAACCGGGTAGTTTAAAAAAAAAACTCAATTCCAATTATTATAAGGGACAGGTAGGAAGTTCACTACACAGTGACAAAATCTTAGAATACACCCTGACCAAACTGCAGTAATTTTAGAAAAAAATATTCAAACGTCTGCTCCACTGTAAAAATCACTTGACCTAGAGCTGTATTTCAACTGAATAAGTGCTTCTGTTGTGTGTCGCCAAACCAACAGTAAACCAATCACCACCACAGGGGATTAAATTCAGCAAAACGAAGAGACTTCTCTTGCTTAGTCCATATTATGAAAATGGACTAAGCAAGAGAAGTCTCTTCGTTCTGCTGAATTTACTCCCCTGTGGTGGTGATTGGTACTGAAATACAGCTCTGGGTCAAGCTGTTTGTAAAGTTACCTGCAGGGATGGGACAAGCATGGAATGCAGTTCTATTGAATGTGTTTTGAAGACATCTATAGCTAAGTTCTGGGTTTTTCTTTGTTCTTGTCTAGGACAATTTTCAACATTATGGGTGTGCTAGATGGTGTTTAGTGGGACTTTTTGTGAAGTGCTAGTCCCGTTTTTTTTCTTTTACTCATTATCAGTGGGAGCTGCTGTGATTTTTACAGTGGAACAGACGTTTGAATATTTTTTTCTAAAATTACTGCAGTTTGGTCAGGGTGTATTCTAAGATTTTGTCACTGTGTAGTGAACTTCCTATCTGTCCCTTATAATAATTGGAATTGAGGTTCTTTTGAACCACCCGGTTTTCTCCCTAAGGTGGGAGTTTTTGTGAGTGATTCTTTTTTCCTCTTTTCCATGATTAATAAGAACCAATGATATTACCTCGTTCCCCTTGAAGAGTAGTGGATTTGCTTGTGCCTTTGGTACATTCCCTACTGGGAAGTTTGAGTTCTGTTTGCTAAGCATGAATGTACTATTTTCATTTTGAAAATTAGTGGGACGGAGTGGTAAATTCATTACACAGAATAATAGGTTCAAACCTGTTTTTCGATTGGTATTGAATATAACTCTAGCTCTTACAAATTATACAAAAGGAATTAAAAACGTATGGGGTAGATAATGAAAGAGGTTTAAGTGGACAAGAGAGGCTCCTGTCTGCTTCATTCCTGCTGAGTGTGCTGCCCTGGATATTCAGCTGCACTGAACTACACAGTGCCGCTGAGTATCTCCTCTGACTGCCACAACACTGTGCAGTTAATGACAGAGCATTCTGTGGGAAGAATTAGGGAGGGGCCAGCATTTATGCAAGCACTGGCCATATTAAGTGCCAGTGCCTGCATAACTAACCAGGGAGTGCCATCATTGCCAGGTTAGCTATGAGGGTGCTGTCACTAATGACCAGCACGCACATAACTTCCAAGTCTGCAGCTGACCTAGATGTTCAATGCTGGTGCCAGGACGTGGCCCTGGCACTGAATATCCAGTTTAGATTCAGCTCCTCGAAGTCTGCAGCTCTAAAACCACTGACTGCATGGGGTTCCAGAACAACAGAACTCACACTGATCTTACCTCATTGAAATGTTCACTGAGAAAATCTGCAACAAACGTGATGTCTTTCTGTGTCATCTGCACAAGAAACAAACAAATACACAAAACTTGACAACTTAGTCTTCTGGAACGGAAATGCAAAGTCTTCAAATAAGTTTCTATCAAATACTGATCTAATGCAACAGTGTCTGCCTGACATTCTGAAGAATAGAGCTGTTGACAATAATCAGCAAGCAGGACGCTTTAGAATAGTACCTCATTTCTACATCTGAAAAATAGCATTTCTGTCCTTTTGCTTTTTCAACTGGTGAGCCACCAACTGACTTGCCCAGTTCCCTACCTCAAAATGTACTTGTCTAACTCTAAGTCAAACTGCACCCTCTTGTCCCAAGAAGTTTGCAATTGGCCCTGAAGCAGCACTATCTTCCTAGCAAGCACCCTAGAAGGGCAGACTAGTGGAGCAACTAAAGGGAAGAGATAAAGGCCAACCAAACAGACAAATCTCCAGAGGTTGATTGTAGTGAAAAAGTTTTCTTTTATTGAGAAACCAGATATAATGGACTTGACATGGTCCACGTTTCGCCAATTAAATTGCCTGCTTCAAGAGTCAAGTATCTAAAACAGCTCAGCCTTCATTCAGCTCTCTGGCTAATTGCTCCTTGTTTCCCCACTGAATGCAAAACAAAAGGAAAGAAGAGTCAGCGCTGTCCCTCATGGGATACATTTCTGTCCATAGTCTGACGAAGTAGCCGACCTCTCCCACGGGATACTCTCTGCCAGCGAGGGTACATGTGAACGGGCATTGCAGGTAGTTCTGCCTCATCAGTAAGAACAGCTGCTTTTGACAGAGTGGCCACAGCTTCTGTCCTGTTCAGTGTATATGCTTTCCCCTTGTTGGTAAAAGCCAATCCAAATGGTTGCAACCATCTATAATGAACCTGGCTGTCTCTTGTGACCTATGACCTGGATTCATTTAAGGGCTCTTTCTCTTCTGTTCACATAGTACTGCTGCTAGTTTTGCAGCTGAACTACTGTGTGAGGTACATACTGGTACGAGTTTCTATATGGCTGCACGATATCCTGCTTAACTGCTGTGTGAGGCTGCCATCACTTGGTATATGTGAATATAAGATTTCTTTTTGTTTTAGCAGATGATTTTAAGTGGTGCTGCCCCTATTTCCTTTTTTAACTTCAAACTAAGGAGGTGAAGTGGCTTGGGTATGTGTCCTTATTTTACTATTTCTTTTGTATAACCTAGATTGTAAGCCCACTAAGGACAGAGAAAGTATCTGCATATAATATATGTAAACCACTTTGGCTGTACCCACAGAAAGACAATATATCAAATCATGACCCTTTTACCTTTATAAGCTTTTGGTGATTCATATATATGTGCATTTTATTTATTTATTATCCATCCATTTACTATTTAATCATTTTATAATGGCTTTGGATTTGTTCACTGTATATGTTGAGGTATTTTAGTATTAATATTTTATTACTTATGATGTGTTTATGGTTTATTATTTATATTAATGATTATGCATTTATCATTATTTCTTTAACAATATGTTCCTTGTTTTATATGTTATTAGTTATCATAGCCTCTGACACATCCCTTGTTTGGGCGAAACATGGCCAGTTTTGGGCTCATTTTAGTTTTAGACCTCACATGAATAAAACATTTCCAAAGGAACATTTTCTGGGTTAATCTGCTCTTTTCTTACTGCCATCTGGGTTCAATTCTGTTCAATATTTTTGTGAGAGATATTGCCAAAGGGTTAGAAGGGAACGTATGCTTTATTTGAGAACATTAGCGACAGTGGACACCCCAAAAGAAGTGAAAAGCATGAGAAGTGAACCACAAAAATCAGAAGTGTGGGCTAATGTTTGGCAGTTAAGTTTTAATGTGAAGAAATGTAGAGTGATGCATTTTGGATGCGGAAATCCAACAGAGCTGTGTGTGAAAAGAGGTGAGAAGCTGATGTACACGGACCATGAAAGGGACCTCAGAGTAATAGTATCTAAGGATCTCAGGATGGCAAAATAATGTGATAAGGCAGTGACTAAGGCCATAAGGATGACTATCTGCGTAGAAAGAGGCATAACCAGCTGAAAGGATGTGATAATGCCCCTGTACAATTTGTTAATGAGACCACACTTGGAGAACTATGTTCAGTTTTGGAGGCCATACCTTGCCAAAGACTTTAAAAGACAAAGGGCTAGATGCACTAAACTTAACGAGCCCATTCAGAGGAAAGCAACCAAAATGGTATGGGGTCTCTGCCAGAAAATGTATGAAGAGAGACTTGAAAACTTGAATTTGTATACTTTAGGAGGGATAAAGGGGCATGGTACAGACATTTAAATACTTGAAATATATAAATGAACAAACAAACCTTTTCAAAAAATGGGTGAGATTATAGAGCTAGAGGACATGAAATGAAGCTGCAAGGAGGAGAACAAGAGCAACATCAGGAAATACTTTTTCACTTAGAGGTGATAGATGCCTAGAATGCTCGTCTGTGGGAGGTGGTGGGTACAAAAATGGTGAGGGAACTCAAAAAGGCACGGGATAAACATAGGAAATTCCTAGATGGAAAGAAGTATTTTCAGTCATAAGAACATAAGAGTAGCAATCTACTGGGTCAGACCACTGGTCCATCTAGCCCAGTACCCTGTTTTCCAAACAGTGGCCAAGCCAGGTTGCTTCCTAAGTCTGACTATGAACTTTTCCTCCAGAAATTTGTCCAAACCTTTTTTAAACCCAGATACGCTAACCACTGTTACCACATCCTCCAGCAAAGAGTTCCTGAGTTTAACTATTCGTTGAGTGAAAAAATATTTCCTCCTATTTGTTTTAAAAGTATTTCCATGTAACTTCCTCGAGTGTCCCTTAGTCTTTGTAATTTTGGAATGAGTAAAAAAATTGATTTACTTCTACTCATTCTATACCACTCAAAGCTAAATGACTCACCTGCGGACAGTGTTAGGCCAGTAGCGGCCCCCGGCGTGCCGGGTCTGGGTCTTCTTGGAGTCAGGTTGTTTGGGAATGCAGCCCAAGGCAGGTGGTAAACTCACACAAATAAAAAGCATGGAGGCAGGGGAGAAACCTGTACAAAAGAGGGGTAACCCACACGGAGCAGCAGATTCAACCCTAGCCACTTTTCTGGACAGACTGGATGGACCATACTGCTCTTTATCTACCATTATTTACTATATTACCATTATGAGCTCTACACAGGACAAGGTTATTAGTTTTTTTTTTTTTTTTTAAATAAACTGTTTTAAATAACTAGAGATCTTAGATTTCAAAATTTCCAAATGGTAAATCTTCTTGTAAACCACAATCTGGTGTCAATCCAATCCTCACCTTGTTCAATTCTGGAAGGACATGATCCTCAGACATCCTTAGCATAGCTGGAGGAAAAAAGGAACAAAAAAAAACAACGATTAAAGTCATGACAGGAAAAACAATATGCAATATTACATTTCTGGATTTCCTTTTTCACATTAAGGAAGATAAAGAGTGATCTGTTTAGGAACATTTAAGATGACTATAACCAAAATATTACAGTCTACGCTTGACATATATGCAGTACTTTTTAACCCCTAATTATAAACAGCAGCTGGCAAGGTGAAAGGCGGTGGGGAAAGTGGAGAAGCTGACTCAAGTCAGTTGGAGGGTGACTGGCTGGAAGTAGCTGAGATGGCTGGCTTACTGGCGTGGGACCAGTAGAAAGCTTGGTTAGCTGATGGATGACTTACTAGCTGAGGAGGTGAAAGGAGAAGGGAACAGCTGAGCATGAATTGATACTGATGAGGAGGGCAGTTTCAGAGAAAGAGGGGAGGATGGTGACTGGTTAGAAACAAAGGGGGCTCAGACAAAGGCAGACTAGTGGGAACTTGGGCCTTGTGAAGCAATGGCACACTAAGGGCTTGATTTACTAAGGTTGCTTTCTCATTTTGAAAAGCAATCTTATGTCCTAAAGGAGGTACAGCAGACTTTGGGAGGTGGAACCTAATGTGGGAGAGGATAGCCTCTTCCCTCATGGTTTGGCGAGAATGGCAGGGAAGTTCAAAGAACTCTCAGCCACTGGATCCTGAGTTTTTGGTCTGGCTCTGATATCCTGAGAAAATTAATCAAGGCTGGCACTGAACTCCAAAGTATAGCACTCTAAGAATATGTTCATTTTACTTTCTATTATCAGAAGTTATAGTTCTAACTAGGTTAACTCAGAACATAAAACAAAAAGAGACAATAAATATTGACTTACCAACATACAACCATCTGAAAAAAGCTTTGAAATTTTTCATACTACTGTCTATAACTCTGAAAAGAACAAAAGGAATTTCAGGCATTACTTAAAAAACCCACCTATAAAGACTGTATACAAAATGTCATGCCTTTGTCTATGAGCTTGTGAAAACACAAATATAACTACAATCATGTACTTCTGTTTTTAAACTTCTTTAACCTTCTTATCAATTGCCTATCCCTTTTAGAATTCAGATTTTCACATTAAAATAGCACTAACAACATTATTCAGAAAGGCTGTCCTGCTATTGTTACTCTGGTGAAGAATATGGTCTAAAAATAAATCAATCTTAACCACCATGATACCTGCTCATAGATAAATTTCATTAACAAAGCCAGTTAATAGCTGACTCACAAATCAGGACACTATTATTTAGATCTCCTTTTCTCAGGTTGTCACAAAAGCAGTTCTCGCAGGCCCTGGGGCAAGAAAGAACAACTCCTGATGCAGGGAGAATTCTGCTGTCCCTGCAGTGGGGCAGAATGGTACAGTTTGGGAGCAGCCTGCTCTTCCTTCCCAGAACTGGTTAAGAACTGACCCTTAGATCATACTCCCAACTGGCAGATAAAGACAGAACCAAATTTTGCAGGCAGGGGTGCTCTTTCCAGATGAGTAGATTCAGCTATATTTTCTGCCTCAGTTCCGAGTTCTTCCCAAGTTGAAACTTATTTAGCTTCTATACCATTATACAATCCATATTTAATAAAAGGTGAACCAATAAATACAAAAGGTGAAACAGAAAAAGTAGGCTAATTCTGTATTCTCCTAGAACAATTGTAGCTCATTTATCCTGTTTTATTTATTGTAAAATAATCCATAATTATCTACAATAAGTGGCCTGTCTGGCCTACATTACTGAAATTGTCTAGAAACATAGGGGTTGATATTAAAGAAGAAATTAGCACTTGCCTGCTGTACTTACAAAGGTGGAAAGAAGAGCAAACAGCCAGCATGATTAAAAGGTGAAGTGAAAGAGGCTATTAGAGTCAAAAGAACATCTTTCAAAAAATGGAAAAGAGGATTTAAATGAAGAAAATAAGAAGCAACATAAGAACTGGCAAGTTAAATGCAAAGCATTGATAAAGAAGGCTAAAAAAAGAAACTTGCCACAGAAGCAAAAACTCACAGTAACAACTTTTTAAGGTACATCAGAAGCAGAAAGCCTGTGAGGGAATCTGTGGGACTGTTAGATCATGAAGGAGCAAAAGGGACACTCAGGGAGGACAAGGCCATAGCGGAGAGACTGAATGAATTATTTGCTTCAGTCTTTATGGAAAAAAGAGGTAAGAGATCTACTTGCACAAGAAATGATTTTCAAGGGTGAAGATGCAGAGGAACTGAAAGAAATCTCAAACTTGGAAGACGTAAGGAGCCAAATCGACAAATTAAAGAATAGTAAATCACCTGGAGTGGATGGCATGCACCCTAAGCTATTAAAAGAACTCAAACATGAACTTGCTGATCTGCTGTTAGTGATCTCTAACCTGTTGTTAAAATCATCTGTAGTACCTAAAGATTGGAGGGTGGCCAATGTGACACCGATTTTTTAAAAGGGTTCCAGGGGTGATCCGGGAAATTACAGACCTGTAAGCCAGATGTTAGTGACAAGCAAAATTGTGGAAACTATTAAAAAGAATAAAATTACAGAACACAGAGATAAACATGGTTTAATGGGACAGCATCAACATGGATTCAGCCAAAGGAAATCTTGCCTCACCAATTTACTTCATTTCTTTGAAGGTATGAATAAACACATGGATAAAGATAAGCCGGTTGAGGTACTGTATCTAGATTTTCAGAAAGCTTTTGACAAAGTCCCTCAATGAGAGACTCCTGAGAAAATTAAAAAGCCATGGCATAGGAGACAATGTTCTGCTGTGGACTGGGAACTGGTTAGTAGACAAAAAACAGAGGGTAAGCTTAAATGCCCACTTCTCTCAATGGAGGATGGTGGATAATGGAGTGTCCCCTGTACTAGAACCAGTGCTACATAACATTTATAAATGATATGGAATTGAGAACAATGAGTGCAGATGACTCAAAATTACTCAAAGTTGTTAAAACACATGCAGACTGTGAAAAGCTGCAGGAACATCTTAGGAAATTGGAATAATGGGCATCCAAATGGCAGATTAAATTTAAGGTGGACAAGTGCAAAGTGATGCACATTGGGAAGAATAATCCAAATCATAGTTACTTGATGCTAGGTGCCACTTCAGGAGTCACCACCCAAGAAAAATATCTAGGTGTCAATGTGGACAATACATTGAAATCTTCTACTCAATGTGCGGCAGTAGTAAAAAAAGCCAACAATGCTAGGATTTATTAGGAAAAAGATAGAAAATAAGACAAGGATAGAAAATAAGAAAGATATTATAATGCCACTGTATTGCTCCATGGTGCAACCTCACCTTGAATATTAAGTGCAATTCTGGTTGCTCTAGCTCAATAAAATGTAGCAGAATTAACTGCCTCTTCTAATATAAATGCTCTGCTTTTTAACTATGATAGGTTTGGGGCTTGATCAAGCACATTAGCAGGTCTTCTGTTGTTTTCCACCCATGCACTGGCACAATCTCCAGTGCCACTTATTATCACATTTTAAAACTGGTCAAGAATTTGTTGTAAGTTCAGCAGCCAGGCAATAACCACTTTTGGGCATTAAGCTCTATTCTCTTTGCTGCTTCAACACTTTTAGTCTCCAGCCCAAAATGATAAGTGATTCTATTTGCAGAAAAAAAACTTCTTTATATGGGCTAGATGAACTCTGAAGGATCTGTAGAAACCCTGGATATGCTAACATGAGACAATGCATTCAATTTCAGAACAAAGAAAAAGACTCCTTGGAAACATAAATACTATCTATGCTAATTACAGAATCTTTTAAAATGTTTTCTTTAGTGGCTTCCTCTGAACATATCTAAAGCTATGCCACTTACAGAACTGGTCCTCTTTTTATCAACACCTTGGACAAGCTAGTGTTACACCACTTAATAGGGAAATTGTTCAGTAGTAACTATGAGCATGGGAATAGAAATAAAGGAAAAAAATTAAACTTTTTTCCTTCTGCTGAAGGCCAAACACACCAGAAGGAGAAGATTACACTCAGTGTGTTGTTTTATTGTCACTATTTAACTGTAAGCCACCTTGAATAATATTCTTTGCTAGTCAGGCTATAAATATATACAAATATCCAGGATAATCTAACTGTCTGAAAACTAGTTCTGTCACCCTCCTTTGGTTAGAAGAATCATTTCTATGTCTAGAAAGTCTGGGCAGAATGTGTGACTGACCAGGACAACTTAAAATTGTGGCACATATATATAACATTGATACTTACTGCAGAAGTTCATTTGCTTTCAATATAAAGGAACCAACAGCAGTAATTGCTTCTACATAAAGGAAAAAGAAAAGGTACATCTTACTTTTATAAAACCCTGTGATAATTTTCACTTATTAAGGCTTAATAATTGGAAGCCAATTTTTTTTTTACCTTCAATGCCTTTTGCATCAAGTCCAAGGGGTTCATATTTTTGTTTCCATGCCGCCATCCCTTTCAGCTCAATTAAATGGTACAATAATGCCTCAGATCCACTATATATATATGAAGAAATGATGAATGTTATAGTTATTACAGTGACAGATTAATTCTCAAATTGTCCGATTAAGAAGCCCTTTTACTAAAGGCTATTAAGCCTTTACCCTGGATTCTGTATAGTGCGCCTAGAGTTCCACACCAAAATCCAAGCATATTCTATAGCAATGCGCGTAACTTAATTGGTTTTACAAGCTAATCTACGTTAATAGTATTTAACAAGCAATAATGAGCACTAATTGCCATGAGTGGGAAAGTGCGGGGTACAAATGTAACAATAAAAAATTTGGCAAAAATTAGAATTTACGCACACAAATCCTTTACACACGTTATGGAATATGGCCTAGTGCACGTAAATCTAAATGCCAGGATTTACGTCACATTTTAATTGATGTAAATGGATGCGCATAGTTTTAGGTGCTGTGAATTCCACCTAGGTGTATTCTATATACCGCACCTAAATTTAGGCACTGCTTATAGAATACGCCTAGGTGGAAATGTTTTCCACATGGATTTTGTAGGCACCATATATAGAATCCCGCCCTTAATGCATGGTTAATGCATAGAAATAGGCTACTACTAGACCGTGTTAAGGCGTTTTGCACTAGTTTGCCTGTTTCCGAGCGTCAAACCACACGTTTACAGGATTTTTTTGGAAATTTTGTCAGGGGGAATGGCATAGGCAGAGTGGGCGTGGGGAATGGCAAAGGCAGAGTGGGCGTGGAAGCATTAGCCAGCTAGCACGTTACACTTAGTGCACGCTAACTGCCTAACACAGTTAAAGGGGGGCGCACTTAGCACGGCACATTAACGCCAATATTAATGCATTGCCTGAATAGGAAAAACTAGGGAATGCCATGATAGACTTGGGCTTTGCATGTCATAAACTCCCATGTTACGGCGTGATAAGCCCAGACCTTAGCGCTCTTTAGTAAAAAGAGTCCTTAACATAGTTACTGAAATGCAACATAAATCACTAGATTTGCAATACCCACACCACAAAAAATATCAGGGTCTAAGTATAAAAATTACATTAAGAAATCTGATCTATTCTTTCATAACTGATGAAAACATCTTGAAACTGCCAATAAAAATTATGGTGACATTATATGAACTTTGAAAACTTAAGTTCTTCTGGTTTTAAAACAACATATTCCATGAAGTCCCAAGTTAGTTAAGTAATATACAATAGACCAGTGAATTCAAAAACTAAGGGACCCTTTTACAAAGCTGTGGTAAGCACTAACACGTTCTTATCGCCGCAAAAAATGTTGCCCCATGGTAATTTTGACATGTATGCAAGCTACCAACGCACTAAAAGAAAAAAAAAACAATTGTTTTTGTTCAGGGGGCAAGTCTGGGGGGGGGGGGGGTGGTTAGGGGGCGAGTTCTGTGCTAACTGGTTAGCTACATTGTCACTCACTAATCAGTTAACACGTGAGCTCCTTCTGCCTACGTAATGGGTAGCAGTAAGGGCTCATGTGGTAATCTGTTTTAATGGCCATGCACTATTGGCAAAATTGGAGTATGGCCATTAAATTACCACTGTTTGGTAAAAGGGCCCCTAAATCTGTTTGGTGCTCGTACAAAAGCTGTACCAAAATCACAGTACCTAATCACAACATAAAATTGTTCTATATACTGTAATTAGTTGTAATATTTCAGTTTTTTTAATGTTTTTTTTTCTCTACTGCTAATGCAATGCAACTGAAAGATTTAAGATTTTCAATTTACAACGTACGACAGCCAGAGCCAATAACTGAAGGGCCCTTTTACTAAGCTGCAATAAAAAATGGACTTACCGCGTCCTAATGTGGAACTTTCCCATGTGCTAAACCCATTTTTCCTGTGGCAGTAAAATAGGGCATTTTCTATTTGGACTTGCAAAAAAAAAATAACATGGGAGCATTTACTGCCTCCTCTAAGAGGTGCAAGGGGCTCCTGCATTGAGGGCTCCTTTTACTAAGCGGCGGTAAGCACAATGCGGGCTTACTGTTCGCTATAACGGAAGTACCGCCAGGCTACCACAGCAGCTCGGCGGTACTTCCCACCCCTACCGCGCTGTCATTTCCGGCGCTACAAAAATGTATTTTTGTAGCGCCGGACTGTATCCAGTTACTGCTGGGTAAGCACAGGAGCCCTTACCGCCACCAATATGGGTGGCAGTAAGGACTCCCCCTAAATGGCAGCGCGGCACACGTATAAAACAAGCGCCCCGAAAAAAAGTTTTCTTGGATTGAAAATTCGTGTATTTTCTGATGTGGCTAAAGATACTCAGAAGCGTAGACAACAATTTCTAATGATGAAGCCAGGGGTACTTCAGTTGGGGGCGACATGTTTTCTTAGATATCCTTGCAAGTGCGTTGTTAAATACCAGATGAATAAGTATGTTTTCTTCGATCCACCTCAACTCACTGCATTTCTAACTGCTAAAGGGTCCACAGTGAGGGGAGAAAGTTCTGTGAAATATTTGACTGACACCTTTTGGGAAGCAGACTCAGCAAATTCCTGTTGTGTTTCTTTATATAAATGATTTAAATATCCATATATGAAACATCTTGAATCTCAATTGTGGACTTGAGTATAATCTGGTGTAATAATTTTCTTTATATTTTTTCTAATATAGAATCTTTGATTTTATATATTATATAATGGAACCAGATAACTTTCTGTACAAGTGATATGTTTGATTATAATTTAAAATCCAATAAACAAAAGATAAAAAAAAAAAAGCGCCCCCTTTTGCCACAGCTTGGTAAAAGGGGCCCAAAGTCTGCATTAGCCAGTTAGAATGCGCTAATGTGAACACTTCCATGCCCATTCCCCACCCATACCACACCCTTTCAAAAAAAAATAAATAGTGTGTAATGCGTACAAACAGGGAAATTAAAGCCTTTTTCTGTGCGTTAACCCCACATTAGAGCTTAGTGCAACTTAAAGGGCCACTAAGTCTGCTGATATTCCCTATGGACTGTCCATTATCTTAACTTGGCATCAAATGATGACCCACTTGCAGCTCCTTTGTATTTCTAGCTCAGCTGGAACCAGGGCTGGGATCTGGCTCCATGAACCTTCATTTGTAACTATTTGGGGATTTTCCCCCCATTTGAAATCCCCCCTCCCAATATAGCTAGTTTCTTCGACTTAGCTGCTTCCTTCAGTATACTAGTACTTTAATACTATATACTCACAGCATGAATTAACATTTGCAATGAGAGGGCAATTTTTTAAGAGGATGCTTATGCCAAAGTACCAGAAAGGAACTTATTTACCATTAGAAAATAGTAAACAGAACTATCCCAATAGTGCATAAATTCTCACATACAGCTTTATATCTGCTCTGAATTTGGAAATGTGTATGTGTGTGTTACACTATGATGATTTTGTGTGGGGGGCCGTATACAAAGACTCCTTCTAGAACCCTGCAAACATGGGTCCTTAATCCAGCTACCAGGTGTCACCCTCAGAGGCTGTGAATACTGTTGCCACAGCATCCTCAGCTAACCTGTGGCCTGATGCTCAAAACCTAATGCCGGCACTAGAGGTGATTAATGCTGGGCTAGTGTTAATCTGCGCAATGTTCAGAGAGCTCTTGCATGGGAAACAATGTGCATGCCAAAAATTAGTGCAATTATTATTTCAATGTAGTCAAACGGACGTTAATGAGGTAATTTCCTATTCTTTCCCAATGCTCAGAGGACAGCGTGCAAAACAAAGCCACTATTATTGCTGGAAACCTAATGCCAGCTTGGAGCTGGCGTTGGGGTGCTTGAAGAGAGGATTTCCCATGTTATTTTTCTCTAAAATGTGCTGGTTTTTAATTATTTTAGAAGCAGAAGGAAGCCCATGCAAGCACCTAAGCATTGGTAGTGAGAGACAAATGTGTGCGAGTCAGAGCAAACTGGAAAGTGAAAGCACACATTGACGCCTGTTTTCTGCACTTCAATATACGTTTTTCAGGTGAAAAAATTTTTTTTTGAAAAACTTATATTTAAAGGCACAGAAGAATGGCACCAATGTATGCTTCACTTTTGGGTTTGCCTGATCATACATACAAGAGCCGTGCTTACTGCAAAACTCTTGTGCGAATGCACCAGGCACATTCCTACCCTTACTTTCAGTCTCACAGCGCGCATACCATTTGCACACCAATAGTGATCAACATTGGGGAGCTAGGTTTTGGCACTGTTCCTGCGGTATAGGTTGGGTACTGTTCCCTATAGTGCAGGAGTTCTGAGCATCAGCCCACTGGAAAGCAGAAGACCCAACTCAAACACGTAATTGGGGACATAGTAACATAATAAATGACGGCAGAAAAAGACCTGCATGGTCCATCCAGTCTGCCCAACAAGATAAACTCAGATGTGCTATTTTTTGTGTATACCCTTCTTTGATTTGTACCTGTCCTCTTCAGGGCACAGACCGTATAAGTCTGCCCAGCACTATCCCCGCCTTCCACCACCGGCTCTGGCACAGACCATATAAGTCTGCCCAGCACTATCCCTGCCTCCCGCCACCGGCTCTGCCACCCAATCTCGGCTAAGCTCCTTAGAATCCATTCCTTCTGAACAGGATTCCTTTATGTTTATCCCACTCGTGTTTGAATTCTGTTACCGTTTTCATTTCCACCACCTCCCGCGGGAGGGCATTCCAAGCATCCACTACTCTCTCCGTGAAAAAATACTTCCTGATATTTTTCTTGAGTCTGCCCCCCTTCAATCTCATTTCATGTCCTCTCGTTCTACCGCCTTCGCACCTCCAGAAAAGGTTCGTTTGCGGATTAATACTTTTCAAATATTTGAACGTCTGTATCATATCACCCCTGTTTCTCCTTTCTTCCAGAGTATACATGTTCAGGTCATTAAGTCTCTCCTCATACGTCTTGTAACGCAAATCCCTTACCATTCTCGTAGCTTTTCTTTGCACCGCTTCAATTCTTTTTACATCCTTCGCAAGGTACGGCCTCCAAAACTGAACACAATACTCTAGGTGGGGCCTCACCAACGACTTATACAGGGGCATCAACACCTCCTTTCTTCTGCTGGTCACACCTCTCTCTATACAGCCTAACAACCTTCTAGCTACGTTGTTAGGCTGTATAGAGAGAGGTGTGACCAGCAGAAGAAAGGAGGTGTTGATGCCCCTGTATAAGTCGTTGGTGAGGCCCCACCTAGAGTACTGTGTTCAGTTTTGGAGGCTGTACCTTGCGAAGGATGTAAAAAGAATTGAAGCGGTGCAAAGAAAAGCTACGAGAATGGTAAGGGATTTGCGTTACAAGACGTATGAGGAGAGACTTGATGACCTGAACATGTATACTCTGGAAGAAAGGAGAAACAGGGATGATATGATACAGACGTTCAAATATTTGAAAAGTATAGCAGCACACAGCACTTTTCACCTGAGCTACCAGGCTGGTTCAATTGCAAATCTTCTGTCTCTCACATCTGGGTCCCCGCCCCCTCCACCCCTGCACTCCAAAGAACTTCAGCAGATTGAAGAACATACCTCTGTAAGTGACTTATGACTAGCTTCTGTATACTAGAGTAGGATGACTCAATAGATTGACCAAGTTTCTTTAAGCCCTATTAAAAATAAAAAAATATCCACTTTTTAATAAGTCAAGAGTCTATGAATTGCAAACAGTTAAGAAAATATAAAACCAAAAATTGAAAAAGTTTCTCACCTTTACTGTTAATTGGTTCATCAATAGTACTTGAAGTTCAGGGCTAAGATACACAAAGAATGTTTAGTATTCATATGCAGCTTTTTGTTTTATGGGAACCAAGCAGGTAACTAAACACAAAACAGTCACAAGGAAAATAGCAACAAACCAAGAAGTGGGAAACGAGGGAGGGCTGAACAAACCACAGGTTCAACAAATAAAATTTATTACATAAAAACCAATGTCAAGACTGAACACGGCACCGTGTTTCGGCATACAAAATGCCTGCCTCAGGAGTCTGATGCTGCAGAAATAGGAATGGGATTATACAGCTAAATGGGAATAGTGAGGTGGTCTTTAAAAACACCATGCATGTATGGCTGATGCACTATAGAGAAAAGTATGGCAATTCACACCTAATACTTCCATAAGTAAAAGTGCTTTGTGGCGTGAAAAACAACTGTCTCCAGTAGAGGAGAGTGCGAATGCTGAAGCAGCAATACTTTTCTCTATAGTGTATCAACCATGCATGCACTGTATTTATTTTAAAGTCCCTAGTGCCAAGCTCATGTTACTACAAATTAGTTGAAATCATGTTACGGTCCTTGGGTTTCCCACTTAAACCAGCCACTCTGGGATTTCATACAAAAAAAAAAAAAAGAAAGTGGGATAAAGCTTCAAGAGTTTGTGTGGTAATAAATTATTTAGAACTTGACACCTGAACCTTTTACAGTACCAATATTGTAATTACAGTATTAAAGTGCAGCATTGAAACCAGAATTTTAATTGGTAAAAAAGGTTTTATTGAACATGAAACTTTAAAAAGGAAATGTTCTAAAATGGGTGTATGAAATTAACATTAAGAATACAGCTGTATATTAAAAATAGTTAAAGTGCTTCAGATCTGAATTGCACTGGAAACAGATAAGTACTATTTGATTTGACAATGTTAACCAGATTTCTCTCTCAGTTAAACAGCAATATACATCTTAAAACTCTCGCTTTTGACAGAACATCAATCAACTGGATTACAAGCCAAGCTGCCTGTCAGATAAGTACTCCTTTTATATTAACCCTTAACATCGTTAACATTTTAATCTATTTTTTTATACCTTTCTTTTTAGGACTGTGTTGTTTTGCCTTTCAGGGTCTACTAGATCAAGATCATAGACTCTCCTTTCCCACGTAAGTGGATATTTAACTCCTCCCAAGTCCCCTTTGTGAGGCTTCCTCTATTGTGTGCACTGGATCACAGTCACTTATCTGTAGCACTCTCTTGGCTGGGCTTTGGCCTTGCTTGCGGAGAGGCCCTTGCTGCTCCAGCAGTGTGCTAATCTCCGTCACTCTCAGAAGCTTGGAAGCCTATTCTTTAAATAAAGAGGAAGGAAGACCCTATCTCCCTCTTTCAGAAGCAGGCACAGGTTCTGGGTTAAAAAACTGCGGGTTCTGTTATCTAATTATAAATAAAAATGAATAGTGTTCCCTGTAGAGATTTCCTATTCTTTCACTGTGGGTCTTACTCTATAGGAGCCATGGCTGGGCTGTCATCAACTTGGCCCACTCATTCAATTCAGCAGTTATTCAACTTCTCACTCTCTGTCTCACTGATCCACTCCAGCCTGGAACTGCCCCAAACGCACTTAGCACTGGTTAAGCTACTTTCAGTTTAAAATAATTTTTTCCTTTGTCAAAGCAAGCTTGGGCCCAGCTGTAGCACAGCCCAGCAAATTAAAAACAGCTTACTATTTTATTTTTTAAACTGTCTTCAAGGCTAGCTCTTTGCCTATTCCTGTTTTCCTAGTCACTTGACCTTATTGAGGAATTTCATTCCTGTTTTCCAATTGTACACCACTTTGATTATTGAGTGCAAGGCAGTATATCAAATGACAAATAAACTAATTATATATACCAAGAACATCTTCCATAACAGTATAAAACATTACCTTGCTTTGCCCCACAACAACAACTGCATAAACTCATCCTGTACTGAACTGCTTGTGTTCTTTTCCTATATTATCAAAAAGAAAACAAAATTTAATGGCTTATATTTATGTCTGGGGCATTTGCAGTTGAATTCATTCTGCTGATCAGCACTATGACATGAAAATCTATAGCTTCAGATGCCTGACAGTGTTTTACCTATAGTTTGCATATCTAACTATACTGGACATTTAAATAAGCATTTGTTATAAAGGCTGTTCAATAACTGTTCAGTGGAGGGAGAAGTCAGCAAAATTCCAGCCAGGTCTTCCAGAAGAGGTGGAAGTGGCATTCCATTGGGCCTTGAAGAGGAAAAAGCAGCTGCATCCCACGCAAACCTGGAAGGGGAGAGGAGTCTGGTGTTGTGCCTGGCTCCACTGTGAAGAAGCAGCAGTATACCTCCTGGCTAGTGGAGGAGGAGTCAGTATTCATGGGCACATTCAAATATACCTTAGTGGTCTGAATATAAGCTGACCTTTTATGCCAAGGCCAATATGGCAATCTTGTATTACTTGTTTGTAAAATTCATCTGATTAGTGCTAATAATCACATGACCAGTTGATGAACCAGATATGGGAATATGTAATTCAGACATACTGGCTCTTTTCCCAAGTCCCTACCTTCAGATGTCTGTCCTATACAACACAATTGCCACTGAAGTGTCATATTTGCTCCAAACATTACCTTTGATACAGACCTCTGGCCAAAACACAGAAGTATATGACATGACTTGTGGCCTATGACTGCAGTATTCATATGATTGCAAATCTAGCAAAATCACACTCATTAGAGCTGGGATGCTTTACTAATAAGTACTGATCTTTTTTTATTTAAATTCAAAGAGCCACTATTTTAATTTTTGTTTTGTTTGTTTGAAAAAAAAATACTTTTGATGGATTAGGTTTGGACTGATTTTTCTGGATTACATTTTGCAGACAAAGCTGTTAACTCTCATACAAAGATGTACTTGTTTTTCACTCTATAGCAGGGGTAGGCAGCCATGGCCCTAGAAGGCCACAACCCAGTCGGATTTTCAATATTTCCACAATGACTATGCATGAGATCTATTTGCATACAATGGAAACAGCACATGCATATTCATTAAGAAAATCTTGAAAACCCGACTCGGTTGTGGCCCTCGAGGAACTTAATTGCCCAGCCCTGGCTCTATAGTATACTCATTCTGTATCTTTTCTACACGCTAGATTGCATTCTTGATAGTAGTTTATTAGGGTGAATACTTTCTCCTTCTCCCTTCTTATTTAACTATGGTACAATACATTTATACTCTAGCACTGTCTGGATAATGAGTTACACACATTCCTCTCATGTTTATCTGTTCTCTTGCTGCAAATCAGACACATGCTTGTCAATACATTTATAAAAAGTCACCTGTTTGTTGCCTATTTTATAAAGGCACATAGGTTGTCTTTAAGAAACTGTCCCAGCAAAACTAGAAAAATTATGGCTAAAATTTTTATTAAGGTTTTTTTGTGTGTTAATATTTTACATATCCACAACAATAAGAGCTCTATAACATGGCTAAAATGAAGTCTCAGACATTTAACACCTGTTTGGAAGCAGATGTAGATGTTTGTGCATAACGTACTTACCAACGCATGTATTTTATAATGTATGTGCACAAATCAGAACTCTGCTTGTGCTCTTCCCAAATGTTGCCTCTGAACATGCCTACTACAGTTGTACGGTCTGTACTATGCATCTAGTCCCCATGTACATATCTGCACTTGGCCCCTCAGCTATATGGTAGAAAAGCATTAGTATCATAACAATGTTATTCGAATGTTCTAATTGTGTGCTTATTAGATACTCCATCTCTATTATGCTTACGTTGTATTGTACCTCTGTTATTTGAATTTCAGTGCTGTTAAATGTGTATATTTTGGATCCTGTTTCACTGTAGTCCTATTATTAGGTCTCAATTTGCTGCTTTCAAGATTTCCTCTTTCATTCTGTCTATGTTTTACTTGTTCATTTTGCTATTGTTATGTTGTTAACAAAATTCTAAGAATATTTATTTATTAGGATTTATTTACCAACTTTTTGAAGGAATTCACTCAAGGCGGTGTACAGTAAGAATAGATCAAACATGAGCAATAGACAATTACAGTGGTAAAAATATTCAAAAACAATACAAAGTATGGCATGGTATATTACTTACAATGTCAACACAATATGTAACAGAACATTATAATTGATAGTGAAGGGTAAAGCAAAGATGTAACATATAGATAGGGAAGAAAGTAGGAAGAGTTAGAAAGTAAGGTGATTGATTTATAGAGTTGTACATGAGGTAAGAGAAATGGTTAAATATTAACTCAGCTAGGGTAGGAGTGGATAAACATGTTCTGCTACAGTATATGCAGCCCAATTCACTCCTTATGTGTGTGAATGAGCTAACGAGTTAGTTACTTCTTCCATTAAAAGCCTAATTGAAGAGCCAAGCTTTCACCTGCTCCCTGAAGTAAAGATAGTCTTGTGTTAAGCGCAGCCTTTCAGGCAGTGCATTCCAGAGTGTGGGGGCTACTCCGGAGAAGGCTTGCTTGTGGGTATCACATATCATGTAATGTCTTTTGGAGAGGGTATGGTTAGTGAAAGTCCTTGGGAGGACCTTAGTGTCCTTGGCAGTGTGTGGAGGATCATCCTATTTTTCAGGTACTCAGGGCCATTTTTGATGTTAAACTGTACCCACAGTACACTGCCTTGGGTAATCTCTTCATAAAGGCAGTTAATAAATCCCAATAAATAAATATACAAGCATGCGTATTCATGTACATGAAAGGTAATTTTATAAGCTATTGTTACACATGAATATTATCATAGATGTGCAAAAATGCCTTTATAGGAGAGTCACATTACCTGCACAAATTTTGTCAGCCGAGAGTCCATCTGCATCAGTATTTCTTCCCAGGCTTCACACATGCAGGTCAGTGACAACTTTAGGTACTGCACGGAGATACATAAAAGCTCAATTTATATAGTCATTTATACTTACAGGTTTTAAGCACATTTTGAAATTCAGGAATAACACTATCATAAGCCAACTTTCTGACTGCTAATCCTACATATATAATTTGCTAGGGATTCTCCGATCTCCTCATAAGTCACACAAAAAAAACCTCACCTTTCTAGCCTTTCTCCGCCTTTGTCTCATCTTATCTATCCCAATCATTATTTGGACTCAAAAAGTTAAATTGCACTATCCTACCTGTGAGTGTCATTAACCAAGCTCCAAGAGATCATCTCTCCATGCTCTTCCTCCCTTACCACCAACATTTGTTCTGTCCTTTTAACATCCTCAGACTGCTTGTTTCATGCACATAACAGTGGCAGCCAGAATGCAGCCAGGATACCATTTCCATATTCCCTCTGTGGTAGGACCTTTGAAGTGCCTTGAATGGGAGGTAAGGCAGGGTGATAACATAACCTAGGTTGGTACATTCCCCACAGAGATGAATTCCAAAGGAGGGTAGAAGGTGGTGGATATAATGGACTACCCAGACCACAGAATGACAGAATAGCGTACTGAAACAGCTTGCACTGGCTGGAGGAAGAGATCCAAAACAAAATGAGTTAAAGGGGAAACTACTGGGGTCAGGCTGGAGAGGTGCAGATCAAACTGGGAACCTTCTGCATGGCCACATGAAGCACCAAGCTGGCCAAGAAAATATTTCTTCATAGAATAGTTACACAGCCAGCTTCCTGGGGAGGCAAAGACAGTGAAAGAATTCTGGAAAGCTTGAGACAGGGACATAGGATTCTTGACTATTAAAAGAAAGCCAGGTATCAACTGTGATATATGTTACTGCAAAGGAAGTGGATTGGGCAGATCTGACAAGCACTGCGGTCTTTATCTGCTATCAGATTGTTCTTAGACTCTATTTTAATTCAAATGTGCAAGACATCCCACATGAACAGATGCAACTATTTTTTTTCACAAAAGTGCACTTCATTTACTTCTTGTCTATGCAATAATTTCCACTGATTCAGACTTTCCCAAAAAAAAAAAAAAAAAAATGGACCTGGTTCACTTTTCTAGCCTCCCAAAATATGGAACAGATTAGTTCAATCCCATGTATTTCTCTTATGCAAAATGTCCTGAGTGGGTCTTTTTTAATTTTAAGTTTATACTTAGTAAACAACAATGCAAAGAAAGTATAGCTCATTTTCAAATGAAGCAAACATATCTGAACAGCATTTACCTAGTAGAGTTAAAGCACAACTTAACATAGAATGCAGAGATTGGAAGTGAGATGCGCTGGTCAGGATGTGTTCGTATGGTGGCCAATCCAGGTCACAAGTACCTGGCAAGATCCCAAAACAGCACATTTTAGGCTGCTTATTCTAGAAATAAGCAGTGGGCTTTCCCCAAGTCCATTTTAACAATGGTCTATAGACTTTTCCTTTAGGAAGCCATTCAAACCTTTTTTTAAACCCCACTAAGCTAACTGCTTTTACTATATTCTCTGGCAACAAATTCCAGTTTAATTACACATTGAGTGAAGAAATGTTTTCTCCAATTCGTTTTAAATTTACTACTTTGTAGCTTCATTGCGTGCCCCCTAGTCCTAGTATTTTTGGAAACAGTAAACAAGCGATTCACATCTACCCGTTCCACTCCACTCACTATTTTATAGACTTCTATCAGCCATCTTTTTTCCAAGCTGAAGAGCCTTAGCCGCTTTAGCATTTCCTCATAGGGAAGTCGTCCCATCCCCTTTATCATTTTCGTCGCTCTTCTCTGTACATTTTCTAATTCCACTATATCTTTTTTGAGATGCGGTGACCAGAACTGAATACAATACTCGAGGTGCAATCCTCACTTTTATTTTCCATTCCTTTCCTAATAATACCTAACATTCTATTTGCTTTCTTACCCACCGCTGCACACTGAGCGGAGGGTTTCAAAGTACCATCAATGATGATGCCTGGATACCTTTCCTGGTCGATGATTCCTAATGTGAAACCTTGCATTAAGTAACTATAATTCGAGCAGATGCCCAATATCCATTATGAGACTGGGCATCTGCCATTTAGATGCCCAGTCTTGTAAGGTCCTCTTGTAATTTTTCACAATCTTCTTGCGATTTAACAACTTCGAATAGCTTTGTGTCGTCAACAAATTTAATTACCTCACTAGTTACTTCCAGATACACAATATCGATCGGCTCACCTTTATCCATATGTTTGTTCACTCCTTCAAAGAAATGTAATAGACTGGTGAGGCAAGATTTCCCTTCACTAAATCCATGTTGCTTTTTTTTATTTTTAGATTTTGCTCACACTTTTTTTAATAGTAGCTCAAGGTGAGTTACATTCAGGTACACTGGATATTTCTCTGTCCCAGGAGGGCTCACAATCTAAGTTTGTACCTGAGGCAATGGAGGGTTAAGTGACTTGCCCAAGATCACAAGCAGCAGCAGCGGGATTTGAACCGGCCATCTCTGGATTGCAAGACTGGTGCTCTAACCACTAGGCCACTCCTCCACTCCTTTGTCTCATTCATCCATGCTTTTGAATATGCTCTGTAATTTTGTTCTTTATAATATCCTCTACCATTTTGCCCGGCACCTACGTCAGCCTCACCGGTCTATAATTTCCTGGATCTCCTCTGGAACCTTTTTAAAAAATCAGCGTTATATTGGCCACCCTCCAAACTTCTGGAGCCATGCATTTTACAAAAGGATCTGCTGATTATAAAGGCTTTTTTAAAGTACATGCAGATGTGCACATGTATTTGCTGGCATGTGAAGTGGGAGAAGCCACTTTTCAAAGTTACATATTTAAAAAAATGGATGACACGGACAGGCAGTTTCTATGTGGAGGTGTCACAACTTCCACATGTAGCTGCCTCATTTTACAAACTTCAGAGTAGAAGTGATGTCAATTAAGTAATGAGGCTGCAATTTTGGAGGAGGTTTCATTTTGGAGGAAGACAAACACTACATGAGATTAAAGAGCATGACTCCTTCAATCCCTTGTATAAATCCCTGACCAAAACAAGCACTTTTCTAAGTCAATATGTAAAAGCTAATGTGGAACTTCTTTCCCATATATTCTCCTTCGTGTGTAGATTTTAGTCCCATTCAAGCCCACCCTTGTGGTATCTTTATGTACTGTAGTTTTCCACATGTGTAAGTAGCAGCTTTCTGAAATTGTTTATTACACATACTGTATATGTGATAAACACTTTATTAAACCAACAGTCTTTAATCCAGCTGTTTGTTTGCTGCACCCTCTTCGTAGGGACTGATGATCCTTCTTCTATTTCTTTGATATATGTGATACACATATGTAAATGCCGATACTTCTACAAAGAAATTACAAATAGGGTTTCTAAAATAATCCCCTTAATATTTTTATTATACTATATCCCTATTAATCTAGAACTATTAGAGGCCAGAAAATCATGACCCTTAATTTGCAAACTACCTAATTCATATGAGGTTGTCCCCATCTAATACTTACTACTACTACAAATTACAAGCCCCAAACCTCCATTCACTATCAACCAACCATTCCATCAGCTAATACCCATCCTTCTATCTTTAATCAGGTGGATAATGAAAGCAATTTAGCTGGCCAAAAATGGCTACTGGCCAGTTAAATCATCTGTTCAGGCTAACCACTAAGTTCTCAGTCTCTATATGTCTAACTCAGATTGTAAGATTTTAGGGATGGGGAACTCCTTCACTTACTGGAGGTGCAAGACTGGTAGTCATTTCATTTATTTTAACTTGAAATCTGTTTCCTTGTACAAAAGCTCTGAATTTACAAAATGATTGTACCTTGCGCACTATTTACTGTTGGTGGAAAAGAAGGTTCATCATGCCCAGTATCCTTTGGTCTGTCTCAGTATGGCAATGCTTATGTTCTTATGTTATAGAAAGAAACGTTAGAATTGATTTTAAGAGTACAATCTCACCTGTAGAAGAGTAGAAATGTGAGTAAATTTACGGGCCATCTGAGTTACTTCGGATAGGTACACTGACAGCAAACTGGTGTCCAGCTGCAAAACACAGAGCAAAATTAAAGCTAAAACTCAGAACGTTACTATTACCACTGCTACTTATTATTTCTATAATAGTGCTGCTAGATATATATAGTGCTGTACAAACATATAAAGAGACAATCCCTGCTCAAAAGAGCTTTCAATCTATTCGAGACAAATAGGCCAAATAAGATGTAAGAGCATTTCATTTGTTATGAGAATGATTAAAACAATATGGGTATTTAATAGCTGAATAATGGGATTTAAAAGCAGCCTCATAATGGTGGGCTTTTAACCTGGATTTGAATAGGGTCAGCAATAGAGAATGACATATTAACTCAGGAAGTCTATTCCAGGCGTATGGCACAGAAAGATGGAAGGAATGGAGTCTGGAATTTGCAGTGAAGGTCACAGAAGAATGACTTACATGACAGAGGAGGGGTATAGGGAAGGAAAAGAGAAGAGGCACGGAGCAGCAGCAGAATAACACCCTTGTAGGACAGCATGAGAAGTTTGAACTCTATGCGGAAATGGATAAGGAACCAATAAAGTGACTTGAGAGGAGGGATCATGTTAATATTCCACCGGTTATTTTTAAAAATGGCTTTGATAGTTTACAATGAAATATAATGGGCCCAATATACAAACAGATTTTTCTCATTCTGTTTATAAAAAAAAATTCTTAGTATATCAGGTTCTAATTGCTGATCACAGTTTTAATCAGACAATAAGTTTATTGCCATATTCAAAAATGATGTAGCACAAAGAAATATTACATCAGTGGCTCCCAATCTGTGGGACTGAACCCTAAATGGGGCAGCTCTGAACCTTCACTTTGAACTATGCCCTAACTTAGAGGATTCTTTGTGTTTTGTCAATATCTTAATTTTTCCCTTAAATCATTCTCATTTTTACAACTAAGCAACCACAGGTCAAAAGCAGGAAATACATTAATCTTTTTAAGTCCCTTGTTGCTACATGACAACTGAAATGTTAGCATTTATGGGGCATGGAAATATTATGGGCACAAAGGGGTTAACGTATCTTGCTTTAAATACAGAAGATACATTTTATTCCCCAATATGTAAGTCACTACAGTTTATTTAAATGAAACCAATTTCATTGGTATTTATTCAGGAATAGACCACTATGATAAAAAAAAATATTCACAAGTGCTTGCTTTGGCAGCACATATACTAAAATTGGAACGATACAGAGAAGACTAGCATTGACCCTGCGCAAGGATGACACACAAATTTGTGAAGCATTCCATTTTTTTTTAAAGGCGAGCAGAAGGAGCATGTGATCCTTGACAGCGGGCAGTGCTTCTTAGTACAGTGTTCCAGCGTCATCGTCTGATGTCATCTTAAAGTGCTGCATCTCTACATTAAGCTTCGCTACCCTTGTGGTCTGTTGGAAGTGGAAGCAGAAGCAGCACATGATCCTTGATAGCAGGGAGTGCTTCTTGGCAGCAGGGAGTGCTTCTTGGTGAAGTGTTCCAGTGGCGCCATCTGATGTCATCCTAAGGTGCCGCTTCTCTGTGTAAAGCTTCGTTGCTCTTGTGGCACATGGCCGTACGTATGTGCTCAAAAGGGAGCCTTTTAGGAGCCAAGGAGCTGGTCACTCTGCTGAATTGAGATGGGGAAGCATAGAGCCAAGGTTAAGGTGGTGGCCAGCACTCCAAAGACTGTGGAACCTATGGACAGACATGTTATAGCTGAAGGTTCTCCTGCTACACCTGATTGGCCATGGGACTCAGGTTCCTCACTGTGTTTGGGGGGATAGGCAAACTCCTTCTCCACCTGCAGCCTCCTTTGCCAACCCGATGCGAGGGGTGTATCCTCAAGGTTTGTCCTTATCCAGTGGTGGTGAGTCTAATGAGTTGATTGATTCCTATGAGTCTGCTGTGGTATTATCCACAGTAGTTCAATGTCCAGATTTATTTCCTGAGGAATCAGTTGCTGATAAACATGTTACTTTGGTTGACATCTGGAAAGTTGTCACAAGAACTGAAAGTTATTTGAAAGATAAGAGTTCCTCAGTTGTGTTCATTTTCCTCTCAATTCTGAGAGCTTAGCCACAGTCTAGGGAAAGGGGATGGAATTTGATATACCGCCTTTCTGTGGTTACAATCAAAGCAGTTTAAATATTATATACAGGTATGTATTTTGTACCTGGGGCAATGGAGGGTTAAGTGACTTGCCCAGAGTCGCAAGGAGCTGCAGTGGGAATCGAACCCAGTTCACCAGGTTCAAAGCTCACTGCACTAACCACTAGGCTACTCCTCCAATTTCTTCAATTGATAAAAATCAGCCTCAACATTTATCCCAGATTAAGACTTTGCAAAATGCTAGCGTTTGGGTATCAAGGATAGCTCATATAAACATAGGCGCCTTGAGAATTTAGAAAATACGCAATGAGTAAAGAACTTGCGTTTTAAAAATGTTCTTATTCACCACTTGTTAACTCCAGAAATACTCCTGAAGAACTACCTAAAGGAAGTTCTGCTTTGTGAGGACATTGATTCCATGTCTTTTCTGAATTTTTATTGTGTTTATTCAAAAGCCTAGATTGGAAGACCAAGCAGGAATGGATTCCCTTAATTTAACTGAATTTCTTGAGACTTCTCAAGACATTATTCAGACAAGTGCAACCCTGCTGGTAATCTTCCACACTTATCAAATGAGGGGCGGAATTAGTAGGTCACCCACTTCCCTGGATTTAACCAAATTGATTGCTCGGATTCCAAATTTAACCACAGCAGCTGATCTAAGGAAATGTTAATCTAGGGTACTGAATCGTGCATATATCACCCCAACACAGTTATTTCATATGGGTGGCATTGATTCTCCTGTCTGACAGAAGTGCTCACTGCACCCTAATTTCTTATTTCACGCTTTTTGGGACCAGATTGTCTGTTATTTGGAACGCCTTTTGGGGTCGCCCATCCCGCTTTAGGCCACTTGTTTTGTTGGATAAATATGAACTGTTTGTGCCGAAGGGCAGAGGTGGCTGGATGCTTATCCGCAACGCAGCTTTACTCAGTAAAAATTCAATCCTGAGGGTTTGGACCATGTCTGATTCCCCTTCTTTCTGGGGTTGGAGAAGTATGTTTCATCATACTACGCTGATGGAGAAACAAAAGGTTGGTCTATCTTTAAGAAGGAAGAAACAATTTGTTAGCATGAGACCCTTAAATTTCTTCTCTTCCTCTTAGGGCCCGAAGTCTCATTTCCTACACATTACTTTATGGGTGTTGGGCAGCTACATTCCTTCGTTATGAGAGGTTTCCATTTTTTTGGGGGGGGGCGGGGGAGGAGAGGGAGTGGGGGTGATAGTTGTGAACATAGTGAGAACTCATTGTTTGGGAGAGGGCTATAAGAGGCCAGGCCCTTTCCTATTCTTTGTCTTGTTGGGATGTATCATGCCTCGCATTGAGTTATCTTGTTAATGCTCCTGCAAATTTTTGTTCTCTTTGAAACTTTAAACAACAAATTTTAAAAAAGCAAAGATTCATTTAAAAAATATGTACAGAACAGTAAAATATTAAGAACAGAAAAAGTCATACCTGTGATGGAAATAATATACTAAATAGACACAGACACTATTCCAGCTCAAACCACCCCTACACCTTTGAGAAATGAATATATTTTTAAAAAATACAAGAACACAAAAGGAAAAACATAACCACATCCTTCAACAAATTCTTCTTCCTAAACTCAAAAATTCACATTATTATTTGTTTTTGCTATTTGTTTAGTGCTTTCATCAGGATGCCTTATAAAAAAGGCAGACCACCACCAGTATGGCATTTACTAAACGGGCTACTGTTAAAGGGCCAGGGGCTGAAGATAGATGATGTATAAAATTGTAATTAAAGGGAAAGACCAGCTAGAAAAAGTGGGTTTTTCAGCCTGCATCATGATTCTCAAACAGGGAGAAAGTTTAGATATTAGGGGGGCAATTTACCCCACAATGAAGATATAAGTAATGAAAAGGCAAAGAAACCAAGGCCCTGATGTTCAAAGGTCTAGTGCTAAAGCTAAACAGTGCAGAAACCTAGCTCTCCAAAGCTCAAAGGAAAAGGTATTTAAATTATATGCATGCTATGAAACCGAAAACAAGGCGGAGTAACGTGCCTGGTGCATGCACGCAAGAGTTTCTTGTGCGCATTTCCAGTCAAGACCAAAAGTGCAAGCACACACTGGAGCCTTTAAATATAAGCTTTTCAAAAATTGTTTATGGAGGGTTGGACCATTTATTATGACATTTATACCCTGCATTATCCCAGCAACCTGAGTTCAATGTTTTTAACAATACAGTTAATCGAGGCAATATTTAGCCTGTTATCCATCAATTAATAAACAAGAGACTTTGATCATCTCAATCCTGAAGGCCCAGTGTTGCTTTTTTGTTTCTGTATTATTTTGTATGCTGTTTTACCCTCTCTTTTGTATCTGGATAACTTAGCTGCCTAAGTTATCCAGATAACAGGCTAAATATTGCCACTATGTAGATAAGTTCTGGCTCCACCCATGCCCTACCTCATCACCATCTGCACAGTACCTAAGTGGTCTTTAAGGAGTAAACAAAAACAAGAGAAATAGGAAGCCTATATGGACAAGAGAAATTCTGGCCCATTGGAGGAGAGGAGGGGGAGAGAGAGATGAGATGCAGCTAGACCATGTGGGTAGGGGGTGGAGAGAGAAGAAAATAGATGGCCTTGTTCTTTTTTTCTCAAAGTTCATATGTACTTTAGCTGGGGTGGGAAAGGAGTGGCACTTGCAAACCCATGCCATCCTGTAGCAACACCTGTGCTATTAGTTATGTTAAAAATGTGGAGGGGTTTCCCTTCTGTTTATTTTATCCATGTTGTATTTGACTCTGAAACAATAACTTATATTCTCCAACTAGTGAATATAAGTGTACCAGCATAAGAGGTTGATATCTGCAATTTATGCACCCAACTTTGCAGTGCCCTCAGTTTATTTTATTTACATGTTATTACACACCTCACCCCGGGGCCTCAAGGTAAGCTGCCTTTTTTTTAGCACCAGCTGCAGCACTCAAAAATGATCTGGATATTCAATGCCACTATCTGGATAGTGGCTGGCACCAAATATCTGAATAAGACAGTGCCAGAACTTATCTGGATAGTAGCATATCTTAAGGTCATCTTGCAATTTTTCACAATCCTCCCACGATTTAATAACTTTGTATCATGGGCAAATTTAATTACCTCACTAGTTATTCCCAAATCTAGATCATTTATAAATATGTTAAAAAGCAGCGGTCCCAACACAGACCCCATGCAGAACCCCACTATCTACCCTTCTCCATTGAGAATACTGACCATTTAACCCTCCTCTCTGTTTTCTATCCTTTAACCAGTTTTTAATCCACAATAGAACACTACCTCCTATCCCATGACTTGCCTCCTTGTTGCCACCCAAATTATTTTTGTTTAGAGATGTCACCGACTGATAGGTGTGGAAATAAGGCCATATATCATCTCTGAAAAAACTCTTCAGGGAAGTTTAACTGAGCCTGAAATGAAATATGCATAATTTATTAAACTGCTGTGTAACATAGGGAGCATTTGGATTTGGGGGCAGGAGGGGAGAAAGATGTTCAAATTTCTCCCACTTAAAGTCACGTCTACTAAAGAGTCCAATTACCCACCCCTATAGTAAATTACAAAAGAAGCAGAATGCAACACAAGTGGTGTCATAAGAAAGGCAGAGCTGATCCCAGTACTTTATGAAGTGTCTATATTTTTATTGTACATACCTGGAAATAAATAATTTCTGGTGTATTTTCTGTACAAACTTCCGTAACGACTGATAATGACTTCAAGTCACTGGACAAACATAACCCAAGGCAGGATCCAAAGACCTGAAAGATAACGGTTATACAAGTTGGATAGGTTGGACCCCTTACACCAACAATCCCAGCTGGCATCTAATCCCCACCTGTCTAAAAGCTCTCTATTTGATATTAATGGGGAAAGTGAAATATACTATGCATCTATTTAAGTGCATGATTTATTGAATACTGTCCGTTGGGTACCTAACTACTGCATTTAGGCACCCATTTACACCTGCTAGAGAGAAAGCATAAGTGGTCATGCCTAAATTTAGATACCTAATTGCCAACTTGTATTCTATAACAGATTAGGCATTGCTGTTAAAGATACTAGCTTTGTGCCTATTATACAATTGTCCCCTATGGATGAGATTCTATATATGGCACCTAAAAACTCAGTGCTAAAATCAGTGCCAACTAAGTGTATTCTATAATCAGCACCTAGATTTAGGCGCTGATTAGACAATATATTTAGTTATTTCAGCACAGATATCTGCGCACATCCATTTACACCAATGAAAACCTGGTGTAAAACTCAGTGTGTAGATTTAGATGCACTGGGCCATATTCTATAACTAGGCGCCTAAATTTTGGAACACTCATGAAACGCCCATTTCCCTGCCCATAACAACGCCCCTTTTTAAGTGCTGTTATCAACGCTCATTAGTTTGTAAGCCAATTAAGTTATGCGTGGTGTTATAGAATCCGTTCAAATTGGCACCTAAACTAAGTGCACCATATAGAGTCCAGGGGTATATGGTTCACCACTGAGAGTGTGTGGTCAAGGAAAAAACGTCAGAAGGACAACTGACTGGCTAAGGTGTTATTCTGACACCACCCTAGAAGGGACTTCAGATGAGTGTGCAGAACCACCCCATTATTTAGAAAATTGGTGTAGAGTGGACAGTAACATAACTACATTGGCTGGTATGAAAATGACTTAGAGGACTTTAATAATATTTGCAAAACCATAATCATAATGTGACATCTGAGATAAAGATAAAAATGGGAAAAGTACATTAAAAAAAATTCAACCCATTTTTGACCCAAGTTTCCCACTTCTGTGCATTTTCAAAGCAGATGGCCATCTTGAAATGCATAAAAAAAGGTCCATCTGCTAAAAATATCAAAATCTCAATTTTGGAAAGTCAGAATTTGGACATTTCACTCTGCAGTTTATCCAAATAGCAAGAGGGCATGTTGGAGGCATGTTCTGGGCAGGATCAGGAAGGGCCCAAAAGTAGGACATCTAACAGTGACTTTCAAACAGAAGAAACGTCCATGTCTACAAAGAAGGATGTTTTTATGTAGACCTGTTTCAGTCACATCCAAGTTACAAAAAGATGCTCTGATTGAGTAGCTGACCACTGGATGGATTAAGGCTTGACCCATCCTTAATCCTTCAGTGGTTGCTGCCCCCCCCCTCTCTCCTTGAAAGTGAAACCAGAAAGGAAAACCAGGCTATATGTCAGCTGTAAGTATTATAGCCATTCTGAACAAAGCAGAAAGCAGTGCAGAGGAGTAACTTAATTTTTTTTCTTGGAATACAAAAATATATCTGTAGATACAGTAAGTAAGACACCTACAAGCCTAAAGGCTATTGAATGATGCACATTCAGGTACAACAGGTATTTTTCTGTTCCTGGAGGGATCACATTTACCTCCCCCCCCACAAAAAAAAAAAAGTTACAGTGGGATTTAAACCTGTGGTTTACAGTCCACTAACTAATCACTAGGCTACTCCTCTGTTCTGCAAGGAGTCTGTATGGCCGTTTTCATAAGAATGCTGCCAAACAGACACCCCTGTGTCTTTTTTCTCCACGTTTATATTTTAAACATTTCAGTTTGTAAAATGGTTGTTCAGGATGGACATCTCCAGCATAAGGCCATCTTTCTGATGTATTTTCAAACAGGACATCTGGACATCTTTCCTGTTTGAAAATTGCTGTGAGATGGACATTTATTTTGGCCATTATGAGCAGAACGTCCCAATTCTAACTTGGATATTCTTTTGAAAATGTCCCTCTGTGTTACTTATCCACCCTACACCATTTTTTTTTAACAAGCCTGGTTCTGCACTCTCATCCAAAGTTCCTTCTAAGATGGTGTCAGACGGCAAATCTACTAGCTGTAGGGTCCCCAGAACATATTTGGGAAGCCCCGCATTACACACAAGCCTAAAACTGATCTTTTCAACCTTTTGTCTTGATTTTTAAATTCACTTTTCCCACTTTTGTCTTCATCTTAGATCATGATTTTCCAAATATTTTTAAGGTCCTATAAGTTATTTTCGTACCAGCTAATCCTACACTATAAACTTATATGGTTTATCAATTTCTAATCTGTGCAAATTCATAGTAACACAGTAAATATCAGATAAGAACTAAAAGGGCCCATCCAGTCTGTTCAGGTGTCTAGCTTCCACTCTACAGGAGCAACAGAACATTTGTTAGAGGAGCTAAACAAACCAACCTCCAGCGCCGCCCCACAAATTCTAGTTGCTGAAGCTGTGCTAGACAAAATGCTGGTAGGGCCATATCCTCTGTGGCCCACCCCATTCCACTGGTTATGCCCCTCTATACAGGTCCCCCCATCCCCACGCATGCCTTTTTGAAAGCTAAGTATAAACTGCTATTTTGGGTCAAACCACTCTTCTTTGCATGTTATCCCAGTGCTTCATTAATATACTCTTGGTATTAAGGGAGCCTTTGGCATCTAACACCTTTTTGAATCCCAATACTATATCTGTCCCCACATTATTCTTCATAAGTCTACTCCATGTATCCGTCATTATTTCCATGAAAATATTTCCTCAAATTCTTCCTTAGTATATCTTTTAGTTCTGCAACTTCCTTTCCTTGGGAAGAGGTTAATTTGTGCAAGCACACTTTTCAGGTATTTGGATAGCTGCATTTCTTCTCTTCAGTATACATAGCTATTTCCTAGTTTCATCTCATATGACTCTTTCTGTACGTGCAGCAACATTCTGGTTGCTTCTCTCCCCACCTGTGTGCTTGAAAGCAATTTATGTATCTCAAAAATCTGAAGATCATACAAAGCATTTAAGAACTTGTGTTTTGAAACCAAATTATTTTTGATGTATCTATGTATAGTTAATTCCAAGTAATTCGGTTGACTAGAAAACAGGGTGTCAATTGTTTAGAAATGGTATTTCCTGATTTAAGGTCCCACAATATTTGTTTGTGTCAATTGCCTTTTTTATCTCTGAATATTTTATTGGCTTTAACTTCAAGTTAAATAAATTTGTCACAAACTACCATATTAATGAGTAATGAGGTAATAAAAACTTTAAACCCTTCCAACCTACCAAGTGGAATTAATCATAAATCTTTAGGTATAAATCTGATTCACTGCACTTCTAATTTCCATTTCAACAGAATATTTGGAGGGACAAGATGGTGGAAGCTTAGGTCCCGCATGCTTGCCTCTGACCTTAGACCACTCTAGTTATTGTTTTTCCTTGTTATTTTTGCCTACAGGTAAATGTAAAGGGAAGCTGCATGTTTACCCTGTAGCCCCAACTTCCTATATCTCGTGGCCCATTGGAGGAGTCTTTAATCCGAGATGATGACTCTGCAGTAGCTTCTGGTGGGGCAAGAAGAGCCATCGGGAGCACAGGAGGGAGAATATTTAGCCCCAACTGTGCCAAACTCCTGCACATCTCACCATAGTAGCCAGGATAAAGCCAAAAGAGCGCAGCTGGAGGAAGTAAGAGCTGGCAGGTTTGCAAAAGTTGGTGTGAGTGGAGTTGTGAGATGTCAGTGGAGGCTCCAGGTAGTGCAGTGCCGGCTGCTGGAGAAAAGCGAGACAAGGTTGGGCAACTGAGGGGGAGCCAGTAGGTAGATGAGAGGTGAAAAGGAGACAAAAGACTAAAGGGTGAGAGAAAGGGAGAATGACGGTAATATCAAATGGGCAGATATAAAACGAAGAGAAAACAGGGGGGGGGGGGGGGAATGAAAAAGAAAGTTGGGAACACCCTGACACTGGATGAATAATTACTGCTGAGTGGATTGCCTGGTAAGTCATCTGTAATTACTTTGGATATATTATGGGAAAGCAATAACTAAGCTGGATGCTAGAAGACTTTAAAAACAGTTACCCAGTCATTTAGTTCAACAGTTTACAAGCATTACAAAAGAAAAACTAGTACAAACACTAGGAATAACAAGAGATAGAAGGCTAACATTTAACAAAGGTACTTATGAAAAAGAAAATGTTTTCACCTTCCTATGGTACTTCAAATAGTTTTTTTCTAGTCAAACATTCAGTGGAAGAGAATTCCATTCCAACCCAGCTTGATAGGAAATAGTCAAAGAATGCATAGATTGAATTTTAACCCGAGAAATTGTAGGGAAGTTCAAGCTTAAATAATTCTTTTGATGGGAATTCCTATTAATGAGTAAATAATGAATTAATGAACACATATAATCTGGCGCTAATCCATAAATAATTCTAAAAACAAAAACTAACAAATTAAATTGTAAATGAGCTCTTATAGGCAGCCACTGTAGCTTACTCAAAAGTGGGGGGGGGGGGGGGGGGGGGGGGTAACCCTATCATATCTATTTGCTCTAAACATCAACCAAACGGCAGAATTTCCAATGTCTGTAGTTTTTTCATTAATATATTGGAATTACCAACATATAGGAGATTACAATAATCTAGTTAAGACATAACAAGAGACTTTACCACTATTTTAAACTGATCTGGGAAAAAAATATTTTCTAACCCAAGCCAAGATCTTCAGTTTATGGAAGGTTCTCTTAATCAATAGAGTGATTCTCCCATGTCAAATTAGAGCTAAGGGTTATTCCCAGAATTTTTATAGATGATTCAAGATGGTAAACAAAGAGGTTTATTAATGACTGACCGGTATTTATTGAACTTCCACAAAGCATAAATTTAGTTTTCTCTTTATTCAACTTCAATTTAGTGTTATTTGCACCATGTTCCAAATGGGATAAAACAAATATTTACTAGAAAATGCAAATTTCCTATATCCTTTTACACCGGAATTAACAGGGTAATGTCATCTGCATAAGTGAATAATTAAAAAAGATGTGGGGAAAACAATATTACCAAGAGTACTCATGAGAATATTAAAAATAATTGGATACAATGGTAACCCCAGTGGTACACACCAGGATTCAGACTCTTTGTTGTTAAATTTATTTGTATTTTGCTCACGCCTTTTCAGTAGAAGCTCAAGGTGAGTTATATTCAGGTACACTGCTCTATATTTCAGGAACCTTTCCAACCAGGAATAGCTTGATCTAGTTACCCCAATCTCATCTAGAAAAAAGACAACAGAGCCAATGAGAGATCGAATTGTAGTATCAAAACCCTATGGTCTAAAGATAAGTGATTTCTAATTTCTGATAACACAGTTCCCATTAGACTTTCACTGTTATATCCTTTTTGGAAACTGGATTGGGACGTAATGTAGAATCTTATGATGGTCAAGATATTCTGATAACCACCTAGGAATCAAATTTTCCATTATTTTAACAAAAATGGGTACATTGGCCACTGGCCTATAACGATGTATTTTGTGTCCAAATTTTTATTTTTCAAACTAGAATTTAATACAGTACTTAATTTAATTATTTAATACAGACAGCCCAAAACACGGCAGCTAGACTAATATTCGGAAAACCAAAATATGAAAGTGCGAAGCCCCTTCGAGAGAAACTACACTGGCTCCCACTCAAAGAACGAATCACGTTCAAAGTATGCACCCTCGTTCATAAAATTATCCATGGAGCTGCCCCAGCCTACGTCAGACCTAATAGACCTGCCACCCAGGAATGCAAAAAAATCTTCTCGAACATTCCTGAATCTTCATTTTCCCAATTGCAAAGGTCTGAAATACAAATTAATACATGCCTCTACCTTCTCCTACATAAGCACGCAACTTTGGAACTCATTACCACGCTATCTAAAAGCGACCTATGAACTGGCCAACTTCCGCAAACTACTAAAGACTCATCTCTTTGAAAAAATTTACCACAAAGATCAAAACATGTAAAATCTCCAAATATACCCAGTAACGTCGTAACGCGTCTAATGTCTTATGATGTCTCTGCTACACCACTGTTTTGTATTTCTATTGTCTGATAATCTTCTTTAATACAACGATCTTGTATTGTTAAGGTCTAATAATGTCTTCTGTAATACCACTATCTTGTACTTCATGACCATGTAACCCAAAATCCTTCTGTAAAACCAAATGTATATCCTCTTCTCATTTCCAGTATCCATGATGTATTGTAAGCCACATTGAGCCTGCAAAGAGGTGGGAAAACGTGGGATACAAATGCAATAAATAAATAAATACTTCCATCAACGTTAGGAAAAAGGTCATACTTGAATGATTTCTCTATCCATTTGGTCAACCAAATAATCAATATATCTTGAGCCTCTTTCAATAAATATGTAGGACATCGATCTAAAGCACAATGTGATCAACTAAGCTTCTTTAGTAGATTTTCAACTACTTCTGGTGTAACTCCAGGAAATGTAATCCTCTATTAACCGGGATAAAGAGAGTAATCTGAAGTATCTATTCAGATTACTCGCTATACCGGTTGGAATAAATTGTCTTATGACAATTAAAGAGTGAATTTTTGAAATCTTTTGTTCAAAAAAAGAAGCTAGTTATCCAGTGGAAGGTTTAGTCAAATGGTTATCATTATCAGTTAAATAGTCAATCTGAGTGACTTGTCTGTCAATCTGAGTGACTCGTCTAACAGTTCTATAAAGTTTTCTAAAATCATATATTGTCATTCCTATCCCATCCCAATAATAAGACCTTTTGGCTGCCTTTAAACTATGTTTACAAACACTGAATTGGTCTCTCCATTTTTGTCTAGCATTGTTGTGTCCTTTTTGATCCATCGTTTTTCCAAATGTCAACATCTTTTCTTCAGTTTTAATAATTTTTCTTTATACCAAGGACTTTGTTTTTTTCAAGAGACAAGTTGATATTCAATGGTGCAATTCTAACAGAGTAATTCAAATTGGAAAACGTTTCATTGGTATCTTCTATTACATATTTAAGTTTTGTTGCAATCTCCTGCCAAAATTTATCTGATGCTATCCTTCCTCTTATTGTTAAAGATAATGTGATATTACCGCGCAAGTTTGAGAACTTGGATAATCTGGTTAAGTGCAGAATATTATGTTCCACAAATTTTCCAAAAATACCAGTGGTTTCTCTACCTAGCACTATTTGCAGATATATGCTTGAGATCCTGGAGATTCCTGAGGCTTCACTGCCCCCTTTAGATAGAGGATTTTTATTTATTGGAGAAGAAAATATCTGATCAGGCTCTTATTTTGGTGCATGAAGTTTCCATGGACTCTCTGTTTCTTCCTTCTGTACTCTCTGAGATAAACTGAAACAGTGACACCAGCAACTGTAATTGTGAATTCTGTGCTCGAACCAGAGAGGGACCAGTCTTTAATTATTTTTTTGAAACCAAGAGGCTTAGTTCCTTGTGTGCAAGAGAAATCAGTTTCTTTTCTTATGGTCTAGGGTGGTACAGCTTGTGGGCTTTATTGGTTGAATTTCCCCTGTAATTATGTAATTAAACATCAGTCTGTTCAATATATTTTTTATGAGCTGGCACACCTCGTGATGAACAAAGAGATCCTACAGGCTCATCAACAGTCTTTATACATTAATAAGCATGAGGTAATACACTTTACATTATGCAGACATTTGTTTAAATAATATTCTTACATCTCTCAAGTTGTGTCTCAAAATCAATTTTATTTTCTAAAATAGATCAGGAGTTTATATAGAAAATTCTAAATGACCGTTGAATATATTATGACTTTCGAGCATCCATTTACAAATCAAAATCACAAGTGTGATTTAAGCAGTGTGTCACTGCTTAAATAACAGACTGCCCACAAATTAAAATGAACTGCAGTTCCATCATGTTAAAATGTACAAATTCATAGGCCAATATTATTAGCTCTTGATGGGAAAAATCCATCAGTTAAACCTGTTAAATGATGTCTTAAATCACTGTATCTAATTTAGTTTCACCAAATACACTTCTTTGTTCTATGGAAGGACAAAAAAAAGAATATTAAACTGTGTGCGCATCTTTACGTTAATGGCTCTTTTCTATAAATTACAGTCAAAACACTTTAAGAAAGACAACAAATGTAAAGAAAAACTATATTACCTTTGTTATTGTTGCTATCTTATACATTCCATATGCATAGATCTCAATTGACTTTCCTCCAAGGACAAGAGCATTGAGTCTTAATTGTCGATCCAAGAAATAAAGGGAAGCAGAAGGAAGAAGAAATTATTTAGACAAATTGTAGTTACAGGCAAGTAATTTATTACTTCAGTGGTTCCAAAATAACTGGCTAGATAAATCAGTTTAGCTGCTGATGAATGTAGTTGCCAACATTAAGGAAAGCAAATGGGAGCAAGTACGTAGTAGTTTTAAACATCTTTAACAGGTGTCTTGGAGGTCAAGAGGAAGAAAATACCCTCTTTTTTCATAAACACCCTCTTTTTTCCTTGCCAAGTTAAAAAGTGTTTATATGAAGGCTGCAAAGCTGCAAATTCAAAGAACGTTCAAGTTCAAAGATAAAAGCAAATTCATTACTTCTCAAATTCCAAAACCCTAAATCCTTTTCAGCCATAATGGTCTGCATCAAAACTGTTTTACATGAAAAATTATCCTACAAACAACATGGTCCATCTTTCAACAAAATTGCCTTCTTCAGGAAAACATTAACACCCATAACACTTAGGGCCCTGTTTACTAAGCTATGCTATAGGCACACTAAAAATTAGCACGCCCATATGGGTGTCTCTAGCGTTTAGCACATGCTAAAAACGCAACTGCACCTTAGTAAATAGGGCCTTTAGTAACTGAGAACTTGTAAACTCCCAGATTTGTTTCACTCCTTCAGCTAACCAATGTTGAGGTGCAGTTTTCTAAATTTGTACTCTCATAATCCTTTTTAGGGAGTGTTTCATTTACATCAGTGTTTCCCAAGTCTAGTCCTGGAGTACTCCTTGCCAGTCAGGTTTTCAGGATATACAAAATGAATATGCATGAACTTAATTTGCATATACTGTCTCCATTGTATGCAAATATCTTTCATGTATATTCACTGTGGATAACTCGAAAACCTGATTGACAAGGGGTACTCCAGGACTGGACATGGGAAACACTGATTTACATGAAGTAGTAATGTAAAAAAAAGAAAAGAAAAGCTAAAAGGACTTATGATTTTATCATCAGAAAAATGAAGTCTGATGACAGGAATGTGTGTTTTTCAGGTATTGATTGCTGTGGTTATATTAGACCTTTTTTAGCTGTTCTATTCATTTAGGAGAAATTAGATCTTACCTGCTAATTTTCATTCCTTTCTCCAGACCATTCCCGAAGAGTGGGTATTCGCCTACAGCCCGCCACTATTTCTATAGGCAAAGCAACATTGTAGAGAACAAAGACATTAGAAATTCAACATTTCTCACACAGAATGAAGTAGTACATTGCCTTCCAGAGAGCAGCATCAAAAAAACACCTTGCCAAATTCTGGGTGGGTTCAGGAATGGTCTAGAAAGACTCAAGGAAATTAGCAGGTAAGATCGAATTGCTCTTTCCTTATCATCTCTCCAGACCATTCCCGATGAGTGAGAAGTACAAAAGCAGTACTCAATGAGGGTGGCACACAGCCAACCCCTTGACTAAAACTGAAGTTCCAAAGGATGCCTACTGTCTAGCTTGAACATCCAAATGGTAATGCTTGACAAACAAATTGAAAGCAGACCTGGTGGTTGCTCTGCATATATCCTGAGAAGGCACCAAATCATGGTTTGCCCACAAAGCAGCCTGAGCTCTTCTAGAATGTGCCTTCAAACCTTCAGGCTCTTGCCTGCCATTCAGAATGTAAGCTGAAGTTATTGCCTCTCTGAGACACCTGGCATTTGTAGCCTTCGAGGCTGCTTCTCCCTTCTTTTGTCTTCCAACCAGTATAAAAAAATCTGTCCTACTTCCAAAATTCTTCATTCTACTGAAGGTTACAGTGCAACTTTCTGCGAATAATGTCTAGATGATGAATAGTATCCTGACTGTCCTCTCTGGGAAACACTGGAACAGTAATCATCCGATTGAGGTGGAAGGGCGAAACAACCTTTGTGAGGAAGAAAGGCACTGGTCGTAGAACCACTCTGTACAGAAAAAAAAAAAAAAGAGGAGAAACGGTTCGAAACAAGAAAGAACCTGCAATTCCGAAATGTGCTGAGCCAAAGTAATTGCCACTAGAAAAACTACCTTCAGAGTAAGGTCTTTGAGAGTAGAGAGTTTCAAAGGTCCAAACTGCACTTTGACCAAACCTGTTAAGACAAGATTCAGATCCCATGAAGGTAAACTCTCAAATGGAAGACACAAAAGCATAACACCCTTGAAGAACCTGGAAAAATCCGGATGAAGGAGACAATGGCCAACCTTGGACCCCCTAAAACCCGCAATTGCAACTGTATATGGAGAGAGAATATTGCTAAACCTGAAGAAAATTTAGTACCTCTGCGACAGAAGCTCATAACAAACGAACTTCCCTGATCTTAAACCAATCCTCAAAAATTCTTAAAACTCTCACATAAGCTAAGGAGGTAGATTGCTTCCCGGGACTCAACAAGGTACCAATAACTCTGGATGTGTATCCCTTATTCAGCCACCATGCCAGCTTCACTGGGAGGCTCCAGATGCACCGACCACTATCTCAGCCTCCACAGCACCCCCCTTGCAAGGGCTGAAAGGAAGAGCTTCTACTCCGAAACCTACTTCACTGGGCTCCACTCAACCTGCCCAGATGGTATCTCCTAGCGTCTCTAGAATGCCCACTGTTCTTAGAGTGAGTTTCCGAGCGAGATCTATCCTCAAGAAGTCTATGAACTTTGGATTCATTCAAATCCTTTACCAGTTTCACCAAATCTTCACCAAAAAGTAACTTACTCTTAAACGGCTGCTGACTCGGATGTACTTTTGAAGCCTCATCTGCAGACCAATTCCTCAGCCAGAGGAAATGCCTCTCCACTACTGCCAAGGCCAAATTCTTTGCTGGTGCCCTAACAAATTATATATATGTCTGCAAAAGGCTCTACCCAACTCCAAGTTACTTTCCCAGTAGCTCTTCTGCATGTTAGTCCAAACAATGGTCTTAGTGCATGTTGATTATTGTAATGGAGTGTATGCCGGTTGCAGGGAACAACTACTAACTAAATTACAATCAGCCCAAAACACAGACACCAAACTAATCTACCCAAAGTCACAATACAAAAGTGCCAGCCCGCTACTACAAAAACTTCACTGGCTCCCAATCAGAGCCAGAATTCTTTTCAAGATTTGTACACTGGTTCATAGAATCATTTTTGGTCTCGCTCCTGAATACATGACCAACCTAATTGACCTACCACTCTGCAACACTGTCACCGGAGCACGTAATTATCTTGTCCTTCACTTTCCTTCCTGCCTAGGATTAAGAGTACAGGATAACTCACTGTACTCATCGGGCTTCCCCTTTTTGAAGTACAAAAAACTGGAACTCACTACCAAAGGTTAAGATCTACGAGTAGCTATATTCTCTTTCGCAAACATCTGAAAGCCTTCTTTTTCAGGAAATTCTTTCAAGTTGATAGTAAATACTAACCTTCACTCACTGCACTAGTCTTGAGCCAATGATCACATCTGTCAGTTACTTTACGTTCCATTACCTCACTGTAATCTCTCACTTTGCTCTTCGCTAACTACTACCTAATTCAATATTAGCTCTCTTATGTTCTATGATTTCTACATTTAGTATTTCTCCTCTGTTCTTATTGTAAGCCACATTGTAAGCCATGTTGGGAAAATGTGGGATACAAATGTCAAATAAAAAAAAGTTTATCATGCCTTCAGAAACTTGTGTCATGGTTTCCCTGGGAAAATCCGAAGTCTTTCTGACCAGTGAAAACAGGCTTAAGCCACACAACCTCCACAGATGGCCACTTGCAATCTCAGAGCACAGATCTCAAAGGTACTCTTCGGGAGGACTTCCGTCTTTAAAACTGAGGATCCTTTAATGCTGCACCCCCTTCAAGGGGAAATTGCTGGCTTCTTGGTGACAGCTATGACCAGCGGATCCGCTTTTGGTAACTTGAAAAAACTCTCCAATCCCATCAAAGGAAGCTAATATAAGTGAGCTATGGCTCTGCCAATTCTTAGGGTTGAATCGGAGGCCTGCTATTTGGCTTCCACCATCTTTTTGAGATCTTCATTATACAAGAAGGTTCTCACAAGCTTCCTGATCCCTTTCAAAATTGGATCTCCTTTTCTACTTAGCAGAGGTTTCTCATCTGACAAAACAAAGAACCTGTAGAACTTCAATAATCAACAAAGAGGGAAGCTCCAGTCTACAGAAAATGTGAAATACAGTAGGGTCTTCACCCAGAGGCACCTCTGATCTCCCAGCCTCTAGGTCATCCCCCAAACTGGCTTCCTTGTTTAAATTTCATCCAGGGGAGTCAAAGAATCCTCTGAAACCAAATCATACAGATCCTGTTTTTCTGATAAATGCTGCCTCTTGGCAGCCATGGGCTCCAGAGAAGAGGGGATCAGCAAGCCTTGCTTCACACAGAAGGCCTAGTGCAGTGATAATACACAAGAGAAAAGAGGAGAATAAAAATCAAAAAGTCAACAGACAAACAAAACAGAAGTGGAAGTCACCAAAACACAAATGTTCAAGACTTAGTTATTATAGTTTGGAGTGCCAATAGGAGTCCCCTGCAACCCCACATCTGGCAGTGTTGGCTCAGTGCAAACACAGCAAAGCCACTATGTGCAGACACCATGCATCGTGCTGAACCAGAAGAACAGCAGCACGGTTTCTCTAAAGAAGCCTCCATCTTGGCTCAAAGGTCCTTGCAATACCCAGCAGAAAGCGTCCCACTGCTGAACAAAGGATATTTCTATCTCCGAAATGAGAGCTAAGCCGCAGGGGGATGGGAAACCTGATTCGGAAGGCTTTGCAAGTGCACTTACATCTCTTTTTTTTTTTGGCAGCTGTTTGTTTCTGTTCTTGGGAGGCAACCTGGCACCATTAGGCTCCTCACAATAACGTTCATCTTTTTTTTAAATACCTGTAGGGCTAAAACCCTACATCAAGGCACTGCAATTCAGCACTGGCCTGCATTATGAACCTGACTTTTACAGACTTGACCATTTTCAGACTTAATGCAGAGGCTTGGTAATGTGTAAAGGCCTCGAAGTGCATAAGGAGCCAGCCAGTCTGATAAAAGCAAAACAACTTGGACAATAACAACTTTTTATTATTAGCATAGACGTCACTACAGGGATTTCAGGTTGTCATATTCCAGACCACCTGGCACTAAAAAAGGTATAAAGACCCCTTCCTTGAGGGTATTATCAGTTAGCTGGCATGCAAGCTGTTTTCTCTTGGAACCTGGTAACAGCCATTAGCTGGCTCCAAGCCCTGCCACCTGATGAAGGCTTGTAAATCTGTGGCATTGCTGCCTGAGACTTTCCGACTGGGGAGACTGCCTGCTGCCTGAGTTCTTGATCCTGACTTATCGTCATGCACCGGTTTTCCTGATCCACCATCATCAGTGCCTGTGCTGCATCCAGATCCAGTGTTCATGAGTGATACCATCTGTCAGGTCTGAACTGTTATCTCCTTAGTGCCTGGGGTTGTGAGGTATCCTAATTTCAGGATTAGGTGAGTATCCGTTATCTTGACTACACCCAGACCCTTTACCATCATTTTGGGTTAGCATGACTCATTGTCTCTGATTACATCTATTATTATTTGCTGCCAATATTATAAACAGCTTACCTTTTGATAATAACATTTGAGCCTTGTCTTACTCTCAGTAAAAAGTATAATAATTGTTGACTGTGTGGGAGAGGTAATTTAGATTTATTTCCAGAGTGCTAAAAATACGTTGTTCCTTTCACCCACTGCCAACTCCATTTTTGGATTTGGTGATAATGTGTTTAGACCCTATATTATATACCAACAAAATAGAACCAGAATCTTATTCCATTATTTCTAGCTGAAGTATTCAGGCAACCGACCTGCTTTGAACACTCTAATTTTTTCAAATTACGCTCTTTATCTCCCCTCAACCCCACATATGGAGCCAAAAGGGCGCATCCAAACTAGGCCAGACTCAACGAGAGCTGCACAAGTACTCACCTACAATCTGCTGAGGAGAGTGAGAAACACCTGCAGGCTATGGGCTGCACAGGTGTTTATATTAAGACATCACTCAGTAGTTCTTAGTATCCTATTTGCTGGAAGGAGAGCACATACCCCTTGTCGAGAATGGTTTGGAGAGATAAAGAATAAGTAGTGGCTAGTATTCAAAAAGACATGCAGTTAGCAGCAAGTACCAAGAAAATAAGTTCTTTTCTTTGAATTTTGCCACCTTTAGTCACACAAGTTATCATATGGCCAAAAATTGAGTTTTGGAAGCGGAGGGGCCAGGGATGTTCTAGAGGTAGCATTTACAGTTATATGGAGAGTAGTGAAATTTAGGGGTCCTTATACCGAGGTGCGCTGAAAAATGGGCTGCACTAGTGTAGGTTCGTGTTTTGTGCACATGCAGATCCATTTTTCAGAGCGCCTGTTTTTGCTGAAAATGGACTGGCGGCAAAATAAAAATTGGCGCACGTCTATTTTGGGTCTCACACCTTATCATCAGCAACTGACTTAGTGGTAAGGTCTCTCATGTTAACCATGTGGTAATCACCTATGCGCGTCCAAGTCAGAGTTACTGCCTGATTTTCGCCACGCCAGAAATGAAATTACCACACAGGCTACGTGGTAGCCGGGCGGTAACTCCAAATTGACGCGTATTAGGTGCATGTAGGCGCCTACGCAGCTTAGTAAAACGGCCTCTTAGCTGCTTAACTTTTATGCTTCAAGTGCTGTTAGCTTGCTGACAATTTATTTCTTAGTTTCTATTTAACCTGTTCCTTTGGCCCTTGAGTTCAACAAAATTAATTACTTTTTGTGGTACAGATAGTATAATGCTTGTCGATGCTGAGAGGAGTCTCACATTAATTTTCTATTCAGAATGAGAGAGAGACCTTAATAAATGCTCCCATCTACAGTGCAAGTAAACCAGTGCAGAGGAGACAGTATTGGATGCACAAAGTCACACTGATAAGTCATATGCTTGGATATACAGGATCCTAAACCATGACTACATTGTGTTATCTGTCCTTTCACACACATATTTATCAGCAGTTTACTATGCATGTGCTTTTTAATAATAGTGTTTGAACAGTTCTTGTAGAGAACTGGGCCCAAGTTAGAGAGAGAGAGAGAGAGAGATCCATTTATGGTTAGAAAGATTCTTCTTGGAGGAAAATATCATAGGTACAGCTTTAGGTGGGTTCTGATTATTTTTTGCTGCTTACAAGTCTCAGCTGCAATTTGCTGGTCACCGTTCTTTTTGGTTTCCTTTGTCAGCAACAAAACCTCAAGGATCAGCTCTTTCTGCTCAACTTTTTAACAATCTGATTTATAAGTTGTTTCCAAGTTTGCGAGTTATATGTGCTATACATCGACAATATTCAATGCTATAAGTAGCATGTTTACCTCTACAAATGATTATGCAATTTTATGGATGAAACATTGTAAGCTTGCTCTTATTGTTCAGAAAACTGAAGTTTTATTTCTGGGTACAGCTGTTCCTTTAAGATTTTCCTGCATATTTGCACAAAGACAGTTGCAAGACCTGGGCTTTCTGATTGAATTTGAAGCTTCATTATAAGAAGACTCAATCAGTGGTAAATAAAGCCTCTTATACTCTACAATTAATTTGCCGATGAAGCCCTTTTTAACTGATGACAATTTTTGTACAGTAATGTAAGTGCTGGTTATTTCTCACCTTGATTGCTTAACGATCTTTATTTAGGACTACCGGCTTCTTCCATACATGAGCCATCGTGAGGACTGTGCCACAATTTGATTGCACAGGGCACAAAGAATTGATGGTGCAAAAATCACTTCCCATCCATCGTCTTCCCTGCAGTGGTTAAAATGCAGTGGGAAGGGTGGGAAGCTTGTTACACAGGTGCAATTCTGGGTCGGGATACTCCTGGCATGCCACTCAGGAGGTTCAAAATTTGGTGGCATACATACTTGCAGATACTCAAAGTTCGAGCATACAACACCTATGTTATATGCTTTGCACTGGCTGTCAATTTTCAATTTAAGATTTTAATGCACAGTTTTAAGGCATTACACTATTCACTGCCTGTTGAACCCTCACCCACTTTTTAGCTTTTAGAAAGTAGTTAAAAGTAAACTTCTTTCAGCAAGTATTTTGTGGTGTTAACCAGAGGCACATAATTAATATGTATTTATTGAACAAAGCATTTTAGGTAGTCAGGCTGTTTACTTAGAGTCATTTTTATTTGATTGTTACCCTTTAGTTATTACTATTGCAGAGTGGCTGACTCCCTACAGAGTAAGTATTACTACTAGCCTGATGCATTTCACACGTGAGGCAGTTTTGCAGTGGGAGGGGGGGGGGGGGGGGGGTAGTGACAAAATTTCCACTTAATACAATCCTGCATATTTTTCACCTCATCCTTGATGACTACTTTATTAATCCTATCTGAAAAATCTTACCTTACATCACCTAGGAGCTTCATGATTTCATCTGATTTTTCTTCACTGAAATATGTAAAAAAAAAACAAAGAAAACTTTTTAATTAACCTAAAAGACATCGCATTGAGAAACATAATATCTACCACAGAAAAAAAATGTTAAAGGATACAATATTACCTGAAAATTTTTGCAGTGGTGCTGTAGCTATATTGAATAGAAATGCAGAAATTACTTGGTGCTGCTGTCAAATGTGATAAGTTTAGAAATCTTAATGCAAGCTCAGTAAACAAAACTCTGAAAACATGCTCTAAGTAGAGAAACTTGGTACCAGCAAGGCAGCAGACCCTGCTGCAGCATGCTTACTTTTTGGGCAATGCAGGCAGAATTGGCAAAAGAAGATTAGCTTCCTCCTCTGTGTTGTAAAAAGATGTGAGAATGCTGGGAAATAACAAAGAAAATATTACAAACTACTTGATATAAACCAGTGCAGTAGACAGATATAAAGCTTCCATAACTACTTAAATTCTGATTTCCTAAGCTGCTAAATTGGAAGTCCTTATCCTTCCTAAATCAAAAGATCTTCTGTGAATCCAGCAGTACATTCTGCAGGAATAACAAATTTTGAATGTTTATAGCATAGCTTTTTTTCAAAACAGAGCCTGTGTATATCAGTTGTTAATACAACATAGCAGCAAGGACAGCCTTTGCTATGTGCACCACTTTGTACACTGTTAAACAGTGCTAAATATTTCATGGTCTTTATTCAACTTCTAGCATATTGCACATTGCTTAATGGAGAAGTAGACTAGTAGTTAGAAGAGTGGGCTGAGAACCAGGGAAGCCACTCCTTCTTTCAGTATTGTGTCATCTGCAAATCTGACCACTTCACTTGCTGCTCCTTTGAACAGAATAAGCGGTCCTTTTACTAAGCTGTGGTAAGCACTAACACATGCTTATCACAGCTTTAAATGCCTTACTGTGGGACATACTCAGGTGTCCAGCAGTAATTTTGGCACTGGTGGATGCTATCCACCTGCTAAAAAATAGACTTTAATTTTTAGCATAGGGGGCAGGTCTGGGTGTGGACAGCAGGCGAGATCTACACTAATCGGTTAGTGAGGCTACATTGCACCATGCTAACCGATTAGCGTGTGGTTAAGCACATGAGCCCTTACCCGCCTACCAAATAGGTGGCAAGAGGGGCTCACATGCTAATGGGAAAATTAGTACGTGTCTGTTAATAGAAAAAAAATTTGGAAATTCAGCCATTTTACCCATGCAGTAAAAATGGACTTAGTCCGCGGGAATGACCCACATAAGCATGCGCTACGGCACTTTTTACCACACTTTGGTAAAAGGGCCTCTATGTTACCATCAGACCCAGTATAGATCCCTGGGCATTAACTCTTTCTGTTGGGAAAACTGACCATTTAGTCCTACTTTGCTTTCTATCTTTTAACCAGTTTCCAGTCCACAGAATGTCATCATCTCCTATCCCAAGACTCTATTTTCTTGAGGTATCTCTCATGAAGGACATTGACAAAATGCCTACTGACTGAAAATCAAAATACATTGTACTGACCAGTTCACCTTTATCCATATACACACTGGCACCTTTAAAGAATTCTAATAGATTAGTAAAGCATGACCTTCCTTTTCAAAATACATACAGGGTCTTTCCCAGTATGCTGTATTTATCCATAGGACCAGCAATTTTGGTCATAGGGCTAAATATTGCTTACAGTCTAAGCAGCAGATTTATTAACGTGCATAAATACAAGTTTATTTGCTTAGTAAAGAGGCTCCATTGGGAATAATTGAGCTTGTATTAAACGTGCATTTACTAACATATGTTAGTAAATCTAGTTAGTAAAGCTACACACACTGTAACTTTGATTAGTTCCTTATAACTTGTTTAACCGTTAACAGAACTTGCCTTTAGTTTAGCCACCCATTTATTTATTCAACTGACTTTGTACCACGCATCTTGTCCCCATCTAAAACTTAAAGGGTTGTATATATGTATTTGAATGTCAAGTGGTGCTAAGATGGCAACGTTGGCTGTATCGACTAAGACTGGTGCTGGGTTGGCTTGTACAGACAGAGTCCCGCATATAGCAATCCAGTTGTAGGATGAGTTGGAGAGAGCTTTGACGGAAACTCCAATAATTTGGAACTTGAGGACAGTACTGGGCAGACTTTACAGTCTGTGTACCGCAAATGGCAAAACAGATTCGGATAGGCTGGAGTGAGCTTTGATGGCAACTGCAGTAGTTGGAATGTAAGAACAGAGCCGGGCAAACTTCTACGGTCTATGTCCCAGAAACACCAAAGAAAGACCATGATCAATTATATAATATCACGTTCATTGTTGATTTAATCTTGAATTTATAATGAATGTGACTGTTGGGCAGACTGGATGGACCATTCAGGTCTTTATCTGCCGTCACTTACTATGTATGTTACTATATATCTGCACTTGGCCCCTCATACATATGGTAAACTGTATTATAGAAAAGTATTAGTATCATAGCAAAGTTATTTGAATGTTCTAATTATATGCTTATTAGATATTCCTTCACTAATGTGTCTTATTTTTCACCTGCCAGAGACTACTGCGCTTTCTTATGAGGTTGTGATCTTACGAGCCTCTTGTCCTAATATCCTCCTTCTGGAGTCCGATAAAAAGTTGTTCAACATACTGTTAGCTGTTGCTCTGCATTTGTCTCCAATTGGAAAAATGTGTACCTCAATTATAATGAATGGTGGAGTTACGTTTGTGTGATTAGGAAATATGAAACCATTTTGGCCCATAGGCGTCGACGAATAAAGTCTGTTTTGAAGACCTGGGCTCGTTTAGATCACTTTTGTAAGGAGCCGCATAGCACCACCTGATTTTGTGTATCCATACTGTGTGTTTCCGGGTATTGCCATGGCTCTTTGATCTTCCTTTGTGTTTATTTGCGGGGGGGGGGGGGGGGGGGGTGTTTGCTTTTGTGTTTATTTTTGAGTTTACCTTTGTATTATAGGTATGAAAAAGCCTTTAATAAACATATTAAAAAAAAAAAAAAGATATTCCTTCACTATTATGCTTACATCTTATTAAATCGCTGTTATTTGAATTTCAGTGCTGTGAAATGTGTATATTTTTGATCCTGTTCCATGGTAGTCCTATTAATAGGTTTCAATTTGCGGTATTTATTGTATTTATGTATATACTTGTACATTTTACTATTGTTATGCTGTTAACAAAATTGTAAGTTTGATGAAGAGATTCACCGCCTTGGGTGAATCTCTTCATAAATGTGGTTAATAAATGCAAATAAATGAATAAAGTTTACAGCACTAAAAACTTGAAGATGCTTTATACTGATCCACTACCTTCTTATTCCATGATACAGTTTTAGTGCTGTGTTCTTCTCCAGTAAATCTTCAATAACATAAGAGGACCTTTACTCAGCTATTGCCTATAATACGTATTTAAAGCAAACCTAGCCTACCTGTTTTCTTCTGTCACTTCCACCCAGTGCATACAAGTAATGGGAGAATCCACCGAGAAGGAGTGCAGGCTCTCTGGCTTTTCAACATCACACAACACTACTCGCATTGTGTCAGCAAGGACAAAAGCTAAAACTAAAACCAGAACAATACTATTATGCATTACACTGTTTCATAACACAGAAAAAATATAAACACTAGAACTGATTAGGCAGCATTATGAAACCAATTCACAGGCAGGCAGTGAACTTTCTGATTTTAAGAGCATTGAACTTCAGATCTGGACCAATGCTGGTACTTAAGTCTGAAACTTCTCTGTCTTTGATGGTAATAACACTGCTCCTTCTGTCCTATCCCCACTGGGAACTGCATAGCTTTGCATCATATTTTTGGTGTACATCTCAGAGATGAACTGTAAAGTCATTTGAGATACAATCAAGGATGAGAGACATTTTAAAAAATCAATTGTTATATGACATGAAGTAAGCTATTCAACACAACTACTACTGAGGCATAAACTAAGCTCATGCTCTTTACCAATTTTAAGTACAATCTGGCCAATATTCAGCCCATAGAAGCAGGCCGGCTAAGTGCCGTGATTGGCGCTGAGCCCAGATATGTAATGCTGGGCCGTTTCCGGTGACCAGCATTGAATACCCATTTTTGTTTGGCCAGCTTAAATTTAACCGTCCAAGTTAAGTTAATATTCAGCGCTGGTTGGTTAATTTTATAGCGGCCAAAGACAGGACTGCTGTTTAGGTGGTCCGATTTGGCTGATAAGCTTAGCTGGCGAAGTGCTGAATATTTGCGGCTAGCCAGTTAGCCATTATGCGCTAATATTCAGCAGAGATAATTGGCTATCCCGCGCTGAATATTAACGCTTAGCTAGCTAAGTGCTATTTAACAGGCCAGGAGCCATTCCTGGCTAGTTAAATAGCACTGACTATTGGCCAGAGTAACTCCAAAATATAGATTAAAATAATATTATCCAGATCTTGTATGAAGAAAGGGCACAATCTGATTTCATTCTAAACTTAAATGAGGCATGTAGTTTTAATGCAGACTATGGTGGCGTCTCCTTTAAGGTGCTCCAATGCCACAGGGCAAGAACCTATTCTAAATTGGCATCCGGGTGCCCACAGAATACTAGTGTAATCTGGCATCAATGTGCCTTACATTTAGGTGCCTTCATTACACGAGCCATACACCTGGTGTTAACTGTGGGTGGCCAAATATGGTAAAGGCACGCTTAATATAATGTTTTCCAAGTTACACAGGTAACTAAAATGCCTTCCCATTCTCCATCCAACTGTATGTCCCTTTGCAGTTGTGTGCTATAGCACTTACATGCACCCTTATAGAATAGCACGTAAAGAATATGTATGTGCATTTTTAACATAAGCAGCATCAAGTCAGTCTCACATTACTACAATCTACCAGTGGTGAACTCCTGTCCACATGTAAATAATCCAGACAGAGGACTAAACAGTGTCTTCAGAAACTGATTAACATAAACCACTGTCATCCTGTATTAGTTTTCTGGATCCTTGACAGGGCTGCTGAGAGGGGGCAAGATTCCCTGGGCCCAGCCTCCAAGAGGGGCCTGCTGCCAGCAATAGAAAAGTCGCTTTCTTCAGACTTCTGGTGGCAGGCACAGGCAGAAGGCTGGCTTGGTCTCCTGCTCGTGTGCCAGGTTATTGTATTAACTCTGCTCTGCCGGCCACATTCCGCCTCCTATGTGAACTACATCCTATTTCCGCATAGGCAGGAGGGGACGCGGCAGAAAGAAGGACCTGTGGCCCACAGGAAAAATTAATGCAATAACCCGGCACACAGAAGCAGGAGACAGACCGAGCGAGTAGTAAGCTACTGACAGGTGGAGGGCGCGGGTGGCAGGTTTTCATGGGGGCTGCAGGGGGACCCCTTCAAAACTGTTTGGCCTGGCTTGGTCTCTCAGTGGCCCTGGTCCTTGAGAAGGCACCTTGAAACACAATGATCTGCACTTACCTTTTTACCCATGCATTTTTCTTGTTCTCAGTGAACCTTCCCATGAGAACAGCAGCAGAAAAACCAAAATATGAGAAAACTATATCCAATATATACTAGGAAGGCTAAATTTAAACCTATTTAGAAAACCGAGCTGATCTGACCTGGAAGTTAGAACGTAGACTGTGAGCTACAAGTGACAACCAAGTAAGACTGGAAGAGGATCCAGATCCTAAATGTATAATGCTCCTCCCATAATACCCCACCCTGGTAAACAGAATCTACTGGCATGTAAAATTCAATGCAAGTTGTTCGTTCATAACACAGATGCTTCTATCTTGAGGTCAGCAGTGGAACCAACCCATTAATCTCATTTCACACACTTACTACATTGGAGGTCCCTATTTCCCCATATAGTTATGAGTATTCATCTTCCTCATGGACTCTGTATCACTATACACTCAATTACTGTTGCCAGGTGTCCTGGGCTAGAGCACTATACGAACACCAACAGAACCAGTACATGCATACATTTGGGATTTCAAATACCGCCTCCAATGCAAGAGAAAATATAAAATGAAAGTAAGAAAAAAAAAACCATATTCCTTATTTTCACATGCATATGTGGGCTAAATTATGACAGCTTGAGTCTGAATCACAGGATACCGTCACCAAATACAAACAGCACTGGGGCCATCTCACTGTATGCAGCAGTTTCCTATCAGGAAATTCCTAATGAATATGCACAAGATTTATTTCTATATACCATCAAAATATATAGGATTTAAACTTCAACTGCTCTGATTTAGACACTTGGTATATGTGTGGGAAAATAGAACATGTAATGATCTATCTTGGTTTGGATTTGTTTTATTACACCAGCAGTACAAAAATGTTTCAGTATTTAGGCTAGGGGATGGCAACAGTTCTTGAAAGGTGCCAAAAACATGTAGTATCTTCTTGGAAGATGTTAAAAAAGCAGAGGAGATTTCTTCAAGCAAAATTCTGTTGTGCCACGTGTGCTGGGTATTGCCAACCCCTTACCTCAATACTGAATATGACACATGTTTTGTTCATTTAAAAAAAAAAAAAGGCATTACTTTTGCCATCAGGTCTCCATACAAGCGATGTCACTTCTTTTCCAGTGTTTTCATTTGGTGGTAAACTCCAAACTCTTTGAAAGTTTGCTAGCCGATGAAGTAAAACCTGAGAAACAGATGTAAACTGTACGTTAACAATATATTGGGTTTGATAAATCCCCCCCCCCCTTGACACATGTTCAGTGCATGACCATGTAAAATATGGCAAGAAGTCAAAATCATGGGTCTACACTTCAGTCAATGCTAAGCTTTATTTACATATGCTCTGAACATAAACAAGATACTGCTACAACATAGATTTACACTCCCCTATCAGCAGATAGAGGCAGAGAATGATTTATTTGCAGACATCTTGCTCATGGAAACTGTGGTGGCTAGAAAGCTGACTTTTTCTGGGGAGTAGTCAATTTTCAGTTTTATTGTAGGATGGTATGTATTGAAGGAACTGTAAAATTGTTTGAGAGTCTCTTCTCCCTCAGTCCAAAAGATGAAGAATGCTGCCTTATGAAGTTCACATTAGCAGTGGATATGTAAGGCAATATTGGAGGTGCTCAACTGATGCACCTTACAAAAATATTTACATTTTTTTCTTTTTCTGTAACAATTTACATTTTTTCTTTTTCTGTAACAATCTTTGAAGGATCCAGTGATCAAAAGAGACTGCTCTGCCGGCCACAGGTCCTTTTCCCTGCTGAATCCTACCTATGTGGAAACAGGAAGTTACTTCATAGGAGGCAGGATGTGGAAGGATGCAGGCAGCCTGAAAAGAACTCTCTCATTCAAACATATGAATTCCATCATATGAAGGAGCTGGATCCTTCAAGGATTGTTACAGAAAAAGAAAAAATGTAAATATTTTAGTAAAGTGCATAAATTGAGCACCTCCAATATCACCTTATATATCCACTCCTAATGTGAACTTCATAAGGCAGCATTCTTCATATTTTCAGAATGGATATCATAATTTGCATCCTCTTTTTTATGAATCCTTGCACTACTTTTGCACGTGCTTTCATTTATTCCATACCTATCAACCAGAGTCCTATAAAACAAATATAGTCTATTTTGCTAAACATCACAAGGTGCAATGTTATTAATAAACCCCCAATATACAGCCGGCAGCAGTTTTGCTCTCTGCCGCCAAATATTCAACCCAAATATTCAATGCCGGACCATTTCCGGCGACCGGCATTAACATCTAGTTTCATTTTTGATCGTGACAACTTAGCCAATTAAGCCGATATTCAGCGCTAACCGGTTAAGCGCTTAGGGGTTAAAAATAGGCCTGCAATTTATGCAGTCTATTTTAACCACTAAAAATAGCTGGTTTGGCACTGACTGCCACAACATATAGATGGTTAGTGGCTAGCCGCTAACTACAGACATTCAGCGAGAGAGAACCGGTTTTCTCCCGCTGAATATCCACAGTTAGGCACTAAAACACTATTTAACTGGCCAGGAGCTGTTAGTGACCAGTTAAATAGTTTTGAAATCGGGCCCAAAGAGTCCAGTATAAATACAAAGGAACTTTTTATTTTTTTGCTATTATTCAGTGACAAAAGTTAAAATTCACACATTGAAAAAGACAATTGGTTTGCTGTTTCCACTAATCACAAAGACCACCTCTGTTCTTCAGTGCCACTGAAATTTCAGTAAGATAGCCAGCCACATTTCCATCATTTACTTGTACATCCAGTATAGCTTTATCTTAATGTTTCATATGTTGTAACATGCCTTGAATGCTACAGTGAGGCATGTATATTAAATATTTAAAAAATAAAAATGTACATGATTACTTCTCATAGCATGCAAGGATACTACAAATTCATTCCCCTTGCATTTATATGAATTAGTAATAAATGACTTCCTTACCTCCCCAACTTTATTAGCAAGTGCAATCAGATCCCTCTTAGGTGACCATGCCATAAAGATTATTTCATGGGGAAGTTGTCTTTCCCCAACTTGACGAAAAACAGGCATCTTCACAGTCCTAGAAGTACAGCAAACAAACTGAACGACAGATTTTTTTTTCTTAAAATATTAATGCTCTCTGGTGGGTCATAAATTTAGAGCAGGTGCTCTTAACCAGTGGTTTCTGAACAGACAAGGACTAGGGGGCACACAATAATGCTACTAATTAGCAAATTTAAAACAAATCAGAAAAAATATTACTTCACTCAACATGTAATTAAACTCTGGAATTTGTTGCCAGAGAATGTGGTAAAAGCAGTTAACTAAGTAGGATTTTAAAAAGGTTTGGACAAGTTCTTAGAAGAAAAATCTATAAGCCATTATTAAGATGAACTGGGAAAATTGGAGTCACCATCCAGCTAGTCCTTATATAATGGTCTATATGGGAATGCACTTGAGGGGTGGGAGTTAGGGGGGGGGGTGATAAAAGGGGTAAATGGAAAATGTTTATTTGTATCCTGTTTCTCATACAGCTGTATATAGCAATTAATTTGTTTCTCCATGATTTGTTCTGCTATTTTAGTTGGTCAATTTTATTTAGTAAAAAAGCTCTATAAGGAGGACTTGGGAAAATCCACTGCTTATCAGGGCTGCTGAGGGGGAAGATTACCCAGGCCTGGCCTTCAAGTAAGGCCCAGCACCAACGATCAAAAGAGACTGCTAGCCAGCCACAGGTCCTTCTTCCTCCCGCGTCCTGCCTAAGCAGAAACAGGAAGTGAGACAGAGATTCTACCCTATCCCTCTCCTATAAAGAGGTGCTCATTGGAAAATGACACACACAAGGGAAATGCATTTTGCTCTGTTTTTTATTGCCCTCCGGGTCTTCTATCAGGGGTATAGGATGATATCATTCAAACCTTTATTGAATTGACAATGAAGTATCCTATTATTTCAGATTTTAATATATATTTTGAGGACCTCTTTAACGCTGCTTTTGACTCCTGACCACTTCTCACTTGCTTTTGACTCCCAACCACTACTCACTTGTCCTGTACCTTTTATTCCCAACTCTTTAATTCCCTTACCTCTTAGTTGTTCTGTCTGTGTGCCTGTATTTAGATTGTGAGCTCTTTGAGCAGGGTCTGTCTTTTTTGTGTATGGTGTACAGCGCTGCATATGCCTTGTAGCGCTTTAGAAGTGATAAGTAGTAGTAGTAGGAAGTGAGACACGGCAGGAAGAAGGACCTATATCTGGCAAACCACTCTTTCATTTGCTGCTGCGGGAGGGGAATGGTGACGGCTGTTGAGTTGTGAAAGGAAGGACACTCTCTAATGTCTTTCCCTCTTCAGAGTGTTTCCTTTTGGTGTTCGATTTCTTGCCCAGCTGATGGGAGATCGAGGACTGCGGTAAGTCGGGGACCGCTCTCATTTTGAGTTCCCTGATTTTTCGGGTGCGGGGCAGCATGCTGGCACAGCTGTCGCAACTAATATAAATGTGCCTTCCCCAAGCAAAGGACACACTGGTCATGTGGATCAGATATCGACATCTTCCCATTGCAAGCGCTACAGCGCTTGAAACCCTGTTTCTTTGGGGGCATGACAGGGAAGAATATCGCTGCCACGTTAAATTCAGTAAAAATGATGGAAATTTATAACTACGAGGAAAATAAAAGGAATTTAAGTAAATAAACTACACGAGTAGATAACGAAAACAAGGGTCGTAATCTGTCAAGCGGAAAGAAAAAAACTGTTAAGGGGGCGGTGTCACTAGGTATTTATACTATAACGGGGAGCGGGAGCTTGCACGAGCACATATGCAAATGATTTATACTTTTTATGCTTTCTACAAGTCCGGGTCACGGGGGAGTGACTTCACTTGTGTGGCTGCAAGATTTAATCTGTCCAGGGAGAACCACTCTTTCATTTGCTGCTGTAGGAGGGGAATGATGACGAGGCCCAGAAGATTGTTTGCCCTTGGCCTAGTTGCTTATTACTGGGATAAGCAGCATAAAATCTGTTTTTATTCTTTTGGGATCTTGGCAGGTACTTGTGACCTGGATTGGACACTGGACTTGATAGCTCTTTGGTGTGTCCCAGAATGGCAATGCTGATGTTCTTATGGTCAAACGGGGTACAGAGAAGGGTCCTGAAATCTAAGACAATTTATTGAAACTTTGTAGACAGTGTGAAGGCAGTTATTAAGGCATTTATTGGTAGTACAAACATGTACTACAGTAATTTTACACAAATACAAAGAAGAGGAGTGAAAAGTCTGCAGCAAACAGAATGTGCAGGAACAAAGCAGAGAAAGAGCCCAGAAGAATCTTGTCCAAAAGGACCGGATGTGGTCACTTTCGCCAATAATGACTGCATCAGGGGTATAATAAAATACCAGCCACAGACACACAGATTCCTGTTTTTAAAGATGCTTCTGTTTTACTGCTGTCTGTATCCAACAACAGCTGTCTTGGCTGCTTTATAACCAAGAGAAGCACTGTGTGCGCCCCTGCGTGGTGTTTATTACACCCCTGATGCAGCCCTATTGGCGAAACGTGTCTGCTTGTCTTATCTAGATTGTAAGCTTCGAGCAGGGACTGTCTTTCTGTGCATGGTGTACAACGCTGCGTATGCCTTGTAGCGCTATAGAAATGATAAGTAGTAGTAGCAGAAATGCAGCTCTCTCCCAAAGTTGATCTAGTCCTGGTTTACCACACTGCTGCAGGAACTTCAGTGATGAGCCTTTTGTAATATCTAAAAGATGGAAACCTATGAGTCCTTACATACAACAGGAAAAACACAGGCTTGTGTCAACACTGTAGGGAACCAGCTAACAACCCTACTTTATCACCAGCAGAAATACCAAGCACACGTATTTAACTGCCCTGACACAGAGAATACCCCTCTTCCCATCCCCGTCGCCAATCTAGAGCCAAGAAGGTTATGCAGGTTCCAGGACAATCCCCATCAGTACCAAACTCCTTCCCGCACCCAGCTTTAAAACTCACGCCAAGCCACGGTAGCCACCCGCTTATTTCCTTCTCCGTTGTCCCGCCCCCCTCTGAGGCAACTTCTCACCCACAGTCCTGTTCCGTCTTCCCAGAAAGAGGAAATTGCGTTTGAAAAAGGCGAGACTCTGGGGCAGTATTAGAATAAAGAGGTTAGACTGGGACAGGAGACGGCATGACGTCAAAACGTTGAAGCCAGCTCAGCCCCGCGGCCTCCCACGTCTAGCCGTTTTTGGGGTGTATATCATATGGGAGGCGCATACACCAAAGTTGCCAGGTGGGCGGTTAAACTAGGCTGTGATTGTGAAGTGCTTCATCCACGTTGTTGTTCTTCATTGGTGGTGGTATCATTTTTATTTGATCTCACTTATATTTTCAGACATGCCGGCTTGCGCAGCATACGGATGTACACAGAAGAAGTATCGGTTACAGAGTACTAATTTGTTCTAAATAGTGATTAGTATGTCATTTGGAGGGGCTGGTATAGTATAGAGACTCCTAGCACCCTCTCAGACTTTGTATTCGTGCACAGATTTTTTCATGTAGTAAAAACGGCCACCAAAACAGACATCATGTTATGAGAATCAGGTGCTCAACATTCTGAGTTTCTATTTAGATGATTAAGAGCACCGAAATACCCAGCCTCTGACCTCGCCTTGTCTACAGGTTAAGCTTTTTCTTTCACTTCCTGTGGGTCTGGCAGTTCTTCTTCACCTCTCTCCCTCTCCCTCCCCCATGGTCGTGTAAAGTCTATGTTGTTGCCAGCAGCAGGGTTGCCAGGTGGAAAATTTTTTTCTAGCCCAATCCAGCCCAAAAACCAGCCCAAAACCCGCCCAAACACAAACCCCGCCCCTGACACCCCCACCCCCACGTCATCACCCCCGCCGTCACCGGCCCCGCCCCCGCTGTCACCGGCCCCGCCTCCCACGTCACCGGCCCCGCCTCCCCCGTCATCGGCCCCGCCTCCCCGTCATCGGCCCCGCCTTATACGTCATCGGCCCCGCCTCCCACGTCATCGGCCCGCCCAAAACGTCACTAACCCCGCCCAAAAAACGTCTAACCCCGCCCCCCCGCGGCCGAAAAAGGCAAAAAGCTGCCCGAAAAACCGCACAGAAACCCAAAAAGCCGCCCAAAAAACCGCAACCCGCCGCGGGCAAAAATTTCCCGCGGCGGGTCGCGGAAAACCGCCCAATTGGGCGGTAAAACCGCCCACCTGGCAACACTGCCCAGCAGCCTCCTTGGCAACTCACCCCCACTAGAGGAACACCTGACATCACTCAACCAATCAGCTTGTCAGCTAAAGACGGTTTTTTTTCCCTCTGATCTGTTTAGAATCTCCCTCCCCCATAGAAGTAAATGTAAAACTTCCTATACAGAGAATTTCTAAGTCAATTTTAACCTGACTTGTACCCAAAACAGAAAGGAACATTTTAAAGTACCATCCCCACCTAATCATGGTTTATTTCTTGAAAAATAAAACCATATTTAAGAAACATCTCACACTTTCTTCAGCTAACTCCATTAATAATTTCCAAACTAACTTTAAACCTTTTCCAGCCAGCAGCATCCATCAAAACCCTGGAACAGCCTCCCCAGAGCCCCAGGGAAAAAAACATTTAATATATGTTACTATATATTACACTATTCGTTTTAAATGTACTACTTTGTAGCTTTATTGAGTGCACCCTAGTCCTAGTATTTTTGGAAAGAGTAAACAAGCGATTCGCGTCTACCTGTTCCATTCCACTCATTATTTTATAGACCTCTATCATATACTACTACTACTACTTAACATTTCTAAAGCGCTACTAGGGTTACACAGCGCTGTACAATTTAACATAGAAGGACAGTCCCTGCTCAAAGAGCTTACAATCTAAAGGACACGTGAACAGTCAGTCTGATATCTCCCCTCAGCCTTCATTTAACTGGACTATCTGGATAGTTCCACTGAATTTCCATACAGACTGCTTCAGAAGAATATGGACACTGCTGAGATGGTAAATAGAAAGAGTGAGAGTGGAATATCAGTAGCAGGGTTGCCAGGTAGAAATTTTTTTTCCAGCCCAATCCGGGCCAGAAACCAGCCCAAAACCCGCCCAAACACAAACCCCGCCCCTGACACCCCCACCCCCGCGTCACCGGCCCCGCCCCCGCCGTCACCGGCCCCGCCTCCCACGTCATCGGGCCCGCCTCCCCGTCATCAGCCCCGCCTCCCACTTCATCGGGCCCGCCTCCCTGTCATCAGCCCCGCCTCCCCGTCATCGGCCCCGCCTCCCACATCATCGGCCCCGCCTCCCACGTCATCGGCCCCGCCCAAAACGTCACTAACCCCGCCCAAAAACGTCACTAACCCCGCCCCCCGCGGCCGAAAAAAATCAAAAAGCCGCCCAAAAAGCCGCCCGGAAGCCTAAAAAACCGCCCAAAAAACCGCAACCCGCCACGGGCAAAAATTTCCCGCGGCGGGGCGCGGAAAACCGCCCAATTGGGCGGTAAAACCGCCCACCTGGCAACACTGGCCAGCAGCAGCATGATAGGCTGCCTTCAGCCTATGCTGTGTCCTTCCTCCTGCAATTTCCTGTGGGCAGGATGTGGCAAGGCATGCTGCTGCCAGCAACCGACTACCTACTTAGCAGGGTTGCCAGGTAGAAATTTTTTTTCCAGCCCAATCCGGGCCAGAAACCAGCCCAAAACCCGCCCAAACACAAACCCCGCCCCTGACACCCCCACCCCCGCGTCACCGGCCCCGCCCCCGCCGTCACCGGCCCCGCCTCCCACGTCATCGGGCCCGCCTCCCCGTCATCAGCCCCGCCTCCCACGTCATCGGGCCCGCCTCCCCGTCATCAGCCCCGCCTCCCCGTCATCGGCCCCGCCTCCCACGTCATCGGCCCCGCCTCTCACGTCATCGGCCCCGCCTCCCACGTCATCGGCCCCGCCCAAAACGTCACTAACCCCGCCCAAAAACGTCACTAACCCCGCCCCCCGCGGCCGAAAAAAATCAAAAAGCCGCCCAAAAAGCCGCCCGGAAGCCTTAAAAACCGCCCAAAAAACCGCAACCCGCCGCGGGCAAAAATTTCCCGCGGCGGGGCGCGGAAAACCGCCCAATTGGGCGGTAAAACCGCCCACCTGGCAACACTGCTACTTAGACTTTACAGGACCATGGGGGCGGGAGAGAGGTGAAGGAGCACTGCTGGACTCGCAGGAAGGGGGACAGACATGCACTCCGCTCCATGGATAAATCCTTCTTATCTGTTCCCTTCTCCACTACTGCCAACTCCAGACTTCGCGCCTTCTGTCTCGCTGCACCCTACGCCTGGAATAAACTTCCTGAGCCCCTACGTCTTGCCCCATCCTTGGCCACATTTAAATCTAGACTGAAAGCCCACCTCTTTAACATTGCTTTTGACTCGTAACCACTTGTAACCACTCGCCTCCACCTACCCTCCTCTCTTCCTTCCCGTTCACATTAATTGATTTGATTTGCTTACTTTATTTACTTTTTTGTCTATTAGATTGTAAGCTCTTTGAGCAGGGACTGTCTTCTATGTTTGTGCAGCGCTGCGTACACCTTGTAGCGCTATAGAAATGCTAAATAGTAGTAGTAGTAGTAATGTTGAACCTGCGGGGGAGGGGGTGCCAGAAGCGATGCCTTGGCGGCACCCTCTTCATCGCAAGTTGGCTCAGGGTGCCACTTTCTCTTGAGCTGGCCCTGTGAAAAAGAGTGTTCCTTACTATCCCATTAGACCAGTGGTTCTCAACCTTTTTTTAGTTGGGACACACACCTGACCGACAATACTTGCATTTGTGACACACTTCATAAATGATCCTTATGAACCTTTGGTCTGATACAGTATAGTCCTTATGAATTAAATGTAAACATGCTGTGCATCTATAAAAGCCCTCTCTCCTCCTCCCCTCCCCCAGCAACAGATGCAGATCATAACTAGCACATTTTTTTTCTATGGAAGTTACCATACAAAAAATATATGTTGTGCATGTTTCTATATATTCTGATTGTTATGCCAGCTGTCGGTATCATAACAACATAATTAGTGTCATAGTGGGACAGACCAAAGGTCCATCAAGCCCAGCATCCTGTTTCCAATAGTGGCCAATCCAGGTTACAAATAACTGGCAAAATCCCAAAAAAGTACAAAACATTTTTTATTTATTTGTATCCCACATTTTCCCATCTATTTGCAGGCTCAATGTGGCTTACATTGTACCGTAATGGCGATCGCCAGTTCCAGATCAAGAAATACATAATGGTATTGTAGTAAAGTTCATACATTACAAGTGAATTAAGCAGTCAATCGTTAAGATTTTTCTGGGGTAAGAGATCAAGTGGTAGTGCGTTAAAATTCAGTAATTGACAATGTAGGTGAGGTATTCAAGTGTTTTGTCTATTTCTAGTATCGGTTTCCTTGTCTGGTAATTAGGATGGATCAATTGTGGTATGCCTTTTTGAACAGGTTGGTTTTTAGTGATTTTTGGAAGTTTGTTAGTTCATGCATTGATTTTATGGCGTTTGGTAGTGCATTCCATAATTGCGTGCTTATGTATGAGAAGCTGGATGAATATGTTGATTTATATTTTAGTCCTTTGCAGCTAGGGTAGTGAAGGTTCAGGAATGTTCGTGATGACCTTTTTGTGTTCCTGGTTGGTAAGTCTATAAGGTCTGTCATGTAGATTGGAGCTTCGCTGTGAATAATTTTGTGTACCAGGGTGCAGATTTTGAACCTAATACGTTCTTTAAGAGGGAGCCAGTGTAGTTTTTCTCTTAGGGGTTTGGCGCTTTCGTATTTTGTTTTTCCAAAAATGAGTCTGGCTGCTGTGTTTTGAGCAGTTTGGAGCTTCTTAATGATTTGGGGTGGAGGGAGAGGGTGTTGGGGATTTGTTAATGTGGTACATTATGGGGTTTTGTAGTCCATGGGGGGTTAGAATATTGGTGATACATACAATATGGATATTTGTTAAATAATTTTTAAGTGGTCTTCAATAATGATGCCATAAATATTTTAACTCTAGAGGTTTAAACTTGCCCTGGAAGCGACAACTCATATAAAAAATTACAGAGATTGAAATGTAGAATTGGGAAAGTCAGTTGAGGAGAGGTGCAAAGACCTATCCTCCTATATAATAATTTGTCACCTCCAACGTTCTAATCTTGCTGCCTCAGACTGTGGCTCCTTTGGAGTTGGTCTGCTAGGCTCTGTAGATCTTGCTGACATCACTGGACCCATTATGACATGCAACCAATGGATGCACAGGAAAACGTCAAAACGTAGAGAGTCGGCGGGGAGGAGGAAGAGAAAAAGAGAAATGTAAAGAAAAAAACAGCCAGTCAGCCAGCCACGGATACTATTATAACAACAACAACCGCGCTCCTGTTGCTTTCTTCCTTCAACACCAGCCTCTACTGTGCCGAGAAAAGAGGCTGAATCACCAAGACAGGATTTTTTGTTGCCACGTGCGCTGCTCCGAAGCCATCAAGTTGTCTGCGAGCCCCGCCACTGCTTGCACTGGACGTGGGCTGCAACTCAGGGGTAAACAATAAGAAGGGTTAGATTGAGAACAGCAGGGGACGGGGTGAGCCCAGGTTTATTAACCCTCCTTGGGTGAGCCTATCTAGCCCATTGTAAGGGTTGAAGCCAGTAGGTGGAGCTTGCCAGCGTTGCAGCCATTTTCCTTCACCCAAAACAATAGCAAAAAGTTATTACAAATAACGGACTGTCTCTATGTGTAGTCCATCTGTAAAAAGGGGGAGAGGAGGGTCGCTGGGCATGGGAGGAGGGGTAGGGGTGGAAGGGGGGGTCCTCAGACCATAAAGGGGGGGGAAGGGGGGCCCTGAGAGAGGGGGTGGGGCACTCACTCACTCTCTGTCTCTCACATACACTCTCTCTGACACACTCTCTGTCTATCACACTCTCTCTGTCACAGACACACAGTCTCTATCTCTCTGTCTCATACACAATCTCACCCACAAAGACACTCTGTCTCTCACACACTCTCTCTCACACAAACACACACACACACTCCATCTCTCTCTCTCATTCTCTCTCTGACACACACTCTCTCACACATACACACTCCGAGGAAAACCTTGCTAGCGCCCGTTTCATTTGTGTCAGAAACGGGCCTTTTTTACTAGTTTAACAATAATTGATAGAGAATCAAAGAACATGGTCTGTGTTTTGTAGGTCAAATTTTTTTGGCTATGCACTTGGCTGAAAATCCTTTTTTAAATGGTGGGAAACGTGTTTTTGGATTGAAATGTGGGCATCTGCTTCTGATTTCATAACCTTATTCCATGCTGTTGTATTCTTGATTGTATTGCTAGATGTAGAAATATTAGAAACGGAGAACCAGGAGATGGCAGTACAGAGTGGCACAGATTACATTAAGTCAGATAATGGTATCCCTGTAGCCACATAAAGGGCTTTTAGACTACTGTGTATGGACTTGAAATAAATCGGTAATTTGTCAACAGTTTTGCAAAATATAACTTAAGGTTTATTAATCAGTACAAAGGAGGATTGAAATACAGTGGCAGTAGTGTTTTTTTAATCACACTCGAATTCCAACAGCAAAAGGGAAAACCCCATTTTATAGTAGACTGAGGGCTAGGTTTACTAAGTGGCACTATGGGTGCTTTAGCATTTTTAACGTACATAAATTGTGTACCCGCGTTAAACACTAACGCGCCCATAGAAATGTATAGGTGCATTAGCGTTTAACGCACCTTAAATTTACAGGCACGTTAAAAACGCTAACACACCTTAGTAAACACACCCCTGAATCTTGAGTGCCTGTGGCAGAGGTCTCAGCAGCTTCACTGAAGAGAAATATACAGACAGTGAAGTGCAAAGAAACGGCCTGGGACTCCATGGTGTAGAATAGTCTAGTGATTAGAGAACTGGGCTTACAGCCAGGGAAGCCTGGTACAAATCCTGTAGTTGCTCCAGGTATAAACTAAGAAGCCCTTTTACCAAGCTGCAGTAAAATGTGGCCTGTGGTAGTGTAGGCGTGTAGAATTGCAGCTTGCCAGTTTGCTTTTTACCGCAATGGGGAAAAGGCTATTTTTAAAATGGAGGTCGCTAATGGCAGTGCGCTAATATAAAAGTCGTTACGTGGCCATTTACTGCCTGAACCTTTACTGTTTCTTATTTAGAAGGTGGAAGGCGGTAAGGACTCATTTGCTAACCTAGCGGTAATCGATTACTGCCGGGCACACCTACTCCCCACCCCTCACAATACAATATAATTTTCTGGCGCAGGAAATGGTGTGCAGCAAACACAAAACTACCACCGGGCCTAGGTGCTCCCGGTGGTAGCCCCTTAGATTGTAAGCCCAGGGAAATACTTAACTATACTTGAATGTAGCTGAGCTATGACTGAAAAATGTGAGTTAAATCCAAATAAATGAATACAGAAACTGACACAAATATAACCAGAGACACTAAGAAATGGAAAGTGAGCTTAGATTTCCTTTTATGAAAAAAAAAATCGTTTTTAAGCATGAAAAATGGATTCAGTGTACATTTAATACTGTGCGAGAAAAAGGTAGAGAAATGTATAAGGAGGTTATATTATACAGTATAGGTTTCTCTGGTAGGACAATGGAAGGGGTGTTTTGAAAAATGTGATAGCTAGAGGTCAGTATAGCTGCTATGATTGTAAGCCAAGGTACATCATCATACCTTATGCTATGAGTTTATCTTGCTGGGCAGACTGGATGGACTGTACAAGTCTTTATCTGCTGTCATCTACTGTGTTACTATAGTATTCCCCCTAAGGAGTGACCACAGTTTCCTAAGTGCGAGGGCAATGAGAGGATGTGATTCTAAAGCTGCAAACTAGAAGCTGTTTTGTCTGCTGCAGTCCTGTGATTGAGTGATTGGATGATAGGTACCACTGCATCAGTTCATTTCAGTGGACACCACTCATGTCTCCAGAGTGATTTGTTGATAAAGAAAGTTTATTCACATCTTAGGCCTTCAGATGGCTTTGATCAGAGGGAAGGAGTGAAGACCCTGTAAACTAGTGACCCTCCAGCTATGGCTAGAAGACAGGGAAGGTGGAGCTGCAACTGCAAGAGATAATTACCATCGTTGATAATTGTGATTTATAAAGCTTTAGACAGTAGAAAATGAAAAGTTCTTTATAAGAAATCAAGAAACTTGCTGGAGTGCTATAAGAGTACAGGTGTTCCAGCCTTTGCTGATTTATTGTCAGGGGAATGGGTGGATAGCTTTGTTTAGGTACTGTTGTGCATTTGAACTCAGGTCTGTCTGCTGAGTGGGGGTGGGGGGAATTGTAGATTAATTTGGAGAAGTAGGGGGAGGGCAGTGGCATAGCCAGAAGGCAATTTTTGGGTGGGCCAACAGGTTGGATGGGTGGGCACTAGGGTTGCCAACTTTCTGAAAGAGAAAAACCCACCACCTGATGCACCCGTGCCCTGCCTCACCCCATGCTCCACCCCTACTCTGCTCCCAATAACTTCAATGAGGATAGCAGTGCAGGCCACACTGAAGCTTGAGGGAAGCCCAAAAGACTGCACTCTTCAGTCCCCATTGAGCCATGGTCCCCCAACACATATATGCTTCTCCTGTATCAGGGTTTGTCAATTCTTTTGTGGCCACAACCCCATAATAGTGGCCAAATAAAATTATGTGACCCCCCTAGAGGTTCAGAACAATTATGTACCTATAGAGAGCCCACTCAAGTTATGACCCCAAATGTGGGTTTTGTGACCCCATTTGGTATCCCAACCCACAGTTTGGGAAGCTCTGTCTTATATGTTATTGAAGCCAAATACATTCTGCATCCACAGAACCCTGTGGCCCTTCCCCAACAGTGGATGCAGAGCAGAGCTAGGACACTTCCCCATAAAACTCACCAAATACATATTTGTCTCTTGTGTAATCTCAATAACAGACACGTAAAGTAATTCAATCTACTCAGAACGTAGATCAAATCTATCATTCCAGCACTAGCTCCCAAAACAAGGATTCTACCTACAATATTTTAGGGCCCTAAATATTACAGTGATGCCCTAAAATATCAGTACATCTATTAGGAAAACTGAACAAGCCAAATTAGTACAGAATGCTACATAGAAAATTCATACTAAAAGAATACCTTGGTCACACACACAGAACACAAATGCCAAATACAGAATAGGTGACCACAAATATAAACATGAATTAAACCAAAATCCCAAGAAGCCAGCCTTTTCATGTAGTACAATACCAGAGAAATAAAAAGAGATGCATTTCCTCCTATACTGTGCAAAAAAGAAAGATGACACATGCCAGGGATGGTGTTAGAGGAGTGCAGCTAGAGCAACTGCCCTTGGCCTCCTGGCCAGAGAGAGCCCCAAGCCTGCCAGAACTTGAAGAAGGTGCAGCCTGATAATGTGCTTTGGGGTCCCTCCTAGATTTCTGCCCTGGGCTCCAGCCATATCTAACACCATATCTTGCAGGATGTACATTTCAAATCTGACGTATTCTAATCACGAAATAGAAAATAAAATTTTTTTTTCTACCTTTTGTTGTTTGGTCATTTTTTTTCCAAATAATGTTCATCCCAGGCTCTGGTTTCTGCTTCCCACTGCCTTCTTTTAACGCTCTCGCTAGGGTCTTCTGTCCATTTGACATTTCTTCTCTCTTCATGCTCGCCATCCATCTTTGTGCCACTATCTTTCCCCATCCAGCTTCTCTCCCCTCCCTCTTTCCCCCCACCCGCATTAGGCTTGCCTGCCCTCCCTCCTTTTCTCACTTGTTCTGTGTGTTTAGTATTTGACTCCCTGTTCTTTCATCCCTTGGCTTCAGTACCTCTTTCCTTTCCCTTCCCTTCTCCCTCTCCCCTCCCCCAGGTTCAGCACCTCTCTTCCTTCCAGCCAGTCAGCTGCTGCCTCCCAGGAGTACAACACCTTCTCCCTTCCCCCCAGCCCCCCAAAGGGTCGAACACCTTTCTCCCTTCCCTCCAGCCCCCCCCCACAAGTCCAGTACCCCTCTCCCTTCTCTCCAGCCTATCCCCATGGGTCAAGCACTTCTCTCCCTTCCCTCCAGCCCCTCCCCCAACAGCTCCAGCATCTTTCCCTCCAGCCCCTCCCCCACAGCTCTAGCCCCTCTCTCCCTACAGCCCCCCCCATATGTCCAGCACCCAGCCTGCCCCTCCCATAGTGCAGTACTTCTCTCCCTTCCCTCTAGACCCCCCCCCCCCCCCGCCTGGAAGGTCATCTCTTTCCTCCCTGCTTCTGTTGCTCCTTTCCCTGTGCTCCCACCTTGTCCCGCGAGTCCGGCACTTCATTTTTTTTTCTCCCTGCTTCTGCCGCGGTGAGAGGTGTAGCCACAGGTGGGCCTGGGTGGACCCAGGCCTACCCACTTTTGCTCGAGGCCCACCCAGGAATGGTGCACTCGATGTCATCAACCAATACTGTCTGCATCCCTAGCTGGCTCGCTCCCTTCCCTCCACTCCCACTCCCGTCCGGCGAGTCCTTCAAGTCTGTTTTTTTTTTTGTCCTTCTGCCGCAGTGCTTAAGAATATTAGTGTGTGCTGCCTGTCAGTGATTCACACACACAGGCCGGCTTCAGGGTTCGCTCTTCTGCATCCCGCCCTCTCCGATGCAACTTCTTGTTAGGTCAGGAAGTCGACGCACGTGGCAGAGGGAACCCCGGAGCTGGGCCCGTGTTTGTGAATCGTGCACGCCAGTACTAAGTTAGAAGCACCGCGGCCAGGGGCGTAGCGTAGCCAGACAATAGATTTTGGGTGGGCCTAGGCAAGAAGTGGGTGGGCACCAAGTGTTCTCCCCCCCCCCCCCCCTCCAAAAAATATATATATATCTCAGCTGGCGGGAAAACGCTTCTTTCCACCTTGGCAGTCTGAAGCAGGCATGACTGAAAACAGAATGCACAGGTGTCAGTATCGTGGAGAGTAGTGTTTTCATTACCGTCAGGGGGAAGTCTTCAGCTGGCGGAGCTTGGAATCCCCACCAGCTACGGCTAAACATGTGCTACTGTTGGGTGGGCCTGAGCCCTTAGTGGTGGGCCCTGGCCCACCCAGGCCCACCTGTGGCTACGCCACTGGGTCGCCAGCCAGAGGTACAGTGAAGAATGAGACTTCAGGAGGCTTTGCTGACCTGGGAAGCCAGGAGAGACAGGCTGCAGGAGGTTGCACTGACCTGAGAAGCTTAAAGAGGCAGCGACAACGCCCAGCTATAGAACTGACCCTAGTTGTGTGGGACAGAGCTCAGTCATCGAGGAGAGAGTCCAGTGTCAGAGAAGTCACTAGAGTGAAGAAAATGATCAAAGTTCCACTGCAGAGGAGAGCCCAGCCGTGAGAGAGAGAATGAAGAGGCAGGAGAGTAAAGACAAAATGCATAAATTATACAGCAGGTTAATTAAAAAAAAAGGCAAATTTACATTGAATACCTGCCAACCAACTAATAATTACTGTCATTCTTCTATGGCAGAATTCAATTAGTTCATTTCCTAATATAAGGTGTTTGGGTAGTATATTCCTTATGATGGAGCTAGTATCAAGAAAGCCCTGTCTCAAGTTTTTGTCAACGATGCCTAGGCTAATATTTAATGGGTGAGATAGAGGACAGGTTAATGATCTGCCCTGTAGATAATCAGGGCCTAGCCCATGCACAGCACTGAAGTAACATGGTCCCTGTAACTGGCACTGGTACTGCTGAGGATTTTTATACACTGAGGTTTCTTTAAGCCCTTCTGTGGAAGGCCAACATACACCGTATAACAGTAGTCAATCTAGGAGACTAATAATGCCCGTGTTAATGTTGCCAAATCCTTTTGATGAAACAAATACTGCAGTTGTCTAAGTAAACTGTAGTTTTCCATCTGCTTTTTAGTGACTACATAGATCTGTGCATTCCTGGAAAGGTTCATATCTAAGTAGAGTATCAAATCCTGTGCCTATCTGCTAGCAGAGTCCCAAGTCTTTCTCTGAATGATATCTTCCTAGTATCCTACTGTGGTAGCATAGGTGGCAGCTGGCTGTAGGGCCTCAAAGAATACCGGCACGCATGGGTTGCAAGTAAAAAATGATTTATTTATAACTACGAGTAGTTAAAGCCTGTTCCCCCTCATAGACAAATTAAAGGGAGCAAATGTCTCTTCAGTTCATGCAATAAATTCCAGTGGCTCTGTCCCTGACTTGACCCCAAAAATCCAGGTCTAGCCCTGGCCAGGCACGAGAAGTTTCAGTTCCCAAGATTTCAAGGCACACTTCCCTATCTGCTTTAAGCTTCTGCTGCTTATAAACAGGGCGAAGACATCTATTGAGGGCTGCTCTGCTTGTTCCTGGGTCTGACCTCAGCACCTTGGGAGCAATCCCACTTAAGGCATTGGTTTGAGTGCTGCTTTTCTTCCCTGAGCCTTCTATTGCAATCCCACTTGGAGCAGCCTTGGAGGTTTCCTTACTCAGGGCCTCCCTGTTCTGTTCTGCCACAGAGCTTTTAACCTCCTCCCTGCCTGAGTCCTGCCCTCCTGTCAGCAGGCTAACTCTCTCTACCATAGGCTCCAGTTCTGTGGGTGCTCGAGAACCCCCAATGTTGAGCAAACTTTGGCTGTACCTAGGAAGAGGTCATTTCCATTGGGTTTAACATCCCCAATCATGTAGAAAAGTTGGCTCCAATGCTCCCTACCTTAAGGTAGTTCAGTCTCAGTGAAGGAGTGATCTTAAGGAAACCAGGGTTATATCACCCACTTCCTCACACCTATGTATATTAACTTGGATCTGTTACGGCTCAATTTCAATCTGTTATTCCTTAACCATTGTGCTTCTTTGATAACGTATTGCTTGACCTTTCAAAGCATCTAGGGTTGATGCAGAAAGCTACAATAAGCAGAAGCAAGCAGTTAATGAATAGTTTACACTCTCATTACTGGCTGAACCATACAGTTCTCACATGGTAGACATCAGCGCACAACATATTGAAATGTTTGGAAAGCAGGCCATTAGTCAATCCACAGCAATGCAAAGCTGTGCATTGATGTCTGCCAGGTGAACGCAAAACAAGAAATATACCGTCAGATCTGAGGCAATGTAGAAAGGTAAAGAGAGCCCCTGTTCTCCCCATGCTCCAACATAACTTTCGGCATTGCCCAGCTGTATCCCCCACCCTGACCCACCTCACCCAACTTAGAAGTAAAAAATCCCTGGTGTCTAGTAGCACCACCCACCCTCAACCTGGCTTCCCTTCAACGTAACTTAAAAAAAAAATTCCTTATGACTAGTGGTACCCTTTTCCTCTGGCCTCCAACCCCCTCCCCAAAAAAATTAAAAAATTGCTTTTAATCGCTGTTGATTGCTTATTACTATGCTCTTTTGTGGATCATTTTAATGCATGAACCACTTTACTTGTTTTCTTTCCAGAGCTGGTTTAGACCAGTGGTTCTTAACTTTTACACACATATTAAAACCGCCTAAAAAAGATATAGTATGAAAGTACAATAAAAACACACGTTATAAAAATAAACAGTACATTAACTTAATTAAATATATTGTTCTACAAATTCAAACATAAAATAACACCAATATTACGAAACAAATAAATAAACAATGAGCAATCAAACATCAAAAGCAAATCTGGTAAAACCGCCTCTAAAAAGAAATACCAGGGTTATGGAAGAAGCTAGTGAAGGAAGAAATGCTGGTTTTGGTGGAGGGGGTCAACTAGGCCAATTGTCCAGGGCTCCAGCACTACAAGGAGTCCCCTTAAAAAAGCTGAGTGATGTCACTGAGGCAGCACTTCAGGTTTTCTGGTACTGGTTGGGCCAACTCTGTAGTTTCTGCCCTGAGCCCTGTTGTGTGTAAGGAAGCCATTCTAAAACCCAGTACTCAGGACACACCCAGACAATCTGGTTTTCAGGGTATCTACAATGACTTTTCATTAAATAGATTTACAGTCACTGCCTCTATTAGATGTAAATTATGGCAGAGGTCAGAAACTAAAGATTCTGCCTTAGTCCAGGTCTTTCTTTTAAGAGGTTTTTATATTATGCTTTTGTCTTTTTATGCTGTGTGCTATTTTTTAAACTATTTTGTATATAAAATTTTGTTATTACGCCTTCAGCATTTTATGGGCTTATACAATAAAAGACCACTAATTTGCTGGGGGATAAAAGTTGAGCTTTAATTCAATTATGGTTTATAATAAAAGTATTATTTAGATAAGTAGATATTTAGTGATCTTTTATTGTATAAGTTTATACGTTTGAAGACCAATTTTTGTATTGAACCCATTTTTCATTGATACCATTTTATGTGTAGACATGAAACAATTAAACTGAAACAAATTGATATAATCAGAGAAAAATGAAGGCAGATAAAGACCATATGGCCTATCCAGTCTAGCCATCCACTACCCCTTCCTCTCCCAAACTTGATTGAATTTAGATACAGTCTTTGTCTCCATCAGCTCCACCAGGATGCTTTTCCACAAATTCACCACCTTTTCTGTGAAGAAATATTTCTTCAGGTACTCCTGAGCTGTCCCCTTTCACCTTCATCCTTTGTCCCCTCATTCCAGAGCTTCTTTTCAATTGAGATTTGTCTCCTGTGCATTTGTGCCATGGAGGTATTTAACTGTCTTTATCATATCTCACCTATCCTGCCCTTCTTTTAAAAGGAACTGTCATGAAACACCTAGCTATCCACCTTGGGTTACCCTGCGGCAACTTAGAGGGTCTATCCCCAGCACAGCTCAGGTCAGCCTGCACCTGCTGCTTATGCTCTACACTAGCACCCTCCTCCCACTGAGTGACTCACAACTGCATCTGGGCGAGTCTCCCATTCTCAAATTATCCCCAGTGATTTCTAGACTACTGGAGCTACACTCCCAGTGATCCCATAGTTCCCAGAAAGCACTCACAGACCCAACACACAAACCACCAGGATTCCCAGCGGTGGAAAATTGTGGGATATAAGTGCTGTAAAATAAATAAATAAATATGGATCAATTATAACACTAACTAAACATCTATATACTGTCTAAACAGTACCTGGGAAGATCAGGACATATAATTGTTACACAGCCATAAGAAAGAGATCTGTCTCCCTCTTCTTCCAGGCTAAGACTGAAGCAACAGTCAGCGCTATTGGGTAATTTTAAACTCCAGGCCAATCATAGCCCAGTCAACAAGTTTTAAACGTATACAGCTGCTTGCTTCATGCTTGTGTTAAAGAAAAAGAACACTCAGTTCCCTATAACAGCTTTTTTTTTTTTAATATCATTTTTATTGACGACCAAAATATACAAATGACAATAGATAAAGAAAAAAAAACATTGCATTACAAGTGTGTTCTAATAAACTGATGTACATCAACATAGTCCAACTGGCCATCTATAATTTTACTTTTCACAGTATACCCATCTAACCTCCCCCCATCCCACCTCCCACCCGCCCTCCTCCCCGCGAGCTTACCCATTCAAGATTCTACTACGAGCCATGGGGGTCAGGGTATCCCAAAACAGTAACCAACATTGTAGCAGACGATCTCCCTTTGGGGATGCTAAGTCATTTATTTCCCTACGTTCTAAGGCACCTAGGGAAATCATAAGGGATCGCCATCGTGGTACCGAAGGTGGTTCCGATGAGATCCAATTCAATAGAATCGTTTTCTTTCCCATAGCAGTCGCCCTGCGTAAGAATGGTAACATGCCCTTTCTTCGGTTCCCTCTCACCTTGTATTTATCAAACAAGAGAGTAGGTAAGGGGCACCACTGCAACCCCCAGACAGTCGAGACAAATGCACAAAGCTGTGTCCAGAAGGCACGGACCGGAGGGCACAACCAGAACATGTGTCCCAAATGCGCCCCAGCTCCCGCACACTTAGGGCAGTCATCCAAAGGTCTCAGGGCAGCTCTGAACGCTCTATGTGGCGAGATATATATTCTCATATTAAATTTATATTGAGATTCCTGTAGTGTCGCATCTCTAAAGGTCTTATATCCAATTGCCAAATTAGCCTGTACCATCACGCCAGTAATAGGACAGCCCAACTCTCTAGTCCAGGCCCCAGCGATCTGGTCATATGGTATCTCCGGGCAAAGCTCTTTGAGTTTGAAATGGTAAAATTTAAGAGGAACCGAAAGCTGCGCCTCCAAATCTAGCAAGTCTGTGATTTGTCTCCGTCTCTGTGAGGTCAGCGAAGTTCGGGGGAGGGAGGCAATGTAATGACTCAGTTGTAAGTAGGAAAGGGCAGCCTGCGCAGGAAGTCCAACATTCTCACACAAGTCTGTGAAGGACTTACATTTGCCTTCTTTTGTTAATACTTGAAACAGGAATATTGTCCCCCCTTCCCTCCATGTCTGAAAAGTCTCAGTATCCGTGCCCACTGGAAAATCCGCATTGCCACCAATCGGTAGAAAGGGGGAAGAGTGGCACTCAAACCCTCCAGTTTTGCCCAGCCATCGCCATGTACGTCTCAGTGGCGCAAAAAGAGGGGCGTATCCTTTGACAGTAGGTGCTTTGCCCGTTGGTGCATGTAACCAATAGCTAAAGTGATACTTGCTCACCAGTTTAGTTTCAGGAATAGGAAAAGAAAAATAGGATGTGCCCCTAAACCAATCTGTAAGATGTCTCATGCAGCCCGCCACTGACATACGTTGAATACTGTGTACACCTAACCCTCCCTTATGTCTTGGAAGATACGTCTGTTTTAATGTAGCCCTGGGCCTTTTCCCGTTCCATAGATATCTAGCTAAGAGCCTATGTAGTTTCCGCTCATCTTTGTGTAAGAAGAAGAGAGACAGTACCTGGACCACGTATAACCATTTAGGAACCAAGACCATATTGTACAACGCTACGCGCCCCCACAAAGACAGGGGAAGGTGCTGCCACATTTCTAAGGTATGCTGTGTCTCTTTCCACAAGGGGGCCAAGTTGATTTTGTAAAGTTGCGTGAGTGATGCTGGCAATTTAATCCCCAAGTAAACCAGGTGATCAGTGGTCCACTTCAACGGGAACCTTCCCCCCCAGCGTTCCCGCACAGAGGGGTATCGGCAGCGCCTCAGATTTCTGTGAGTTGAGTTGGAACCCCGAGTAGTATCCAAACTCTGCTATGTGGTCTAAAGCTATTTTCAGCGATGTCTGAGGATGTGTCAACACTAGGAGAATGTCGTCCGCATAAGCCAATACTTTAACATGAAGCTGTGGCAACTGAACTCCCCCTACTTCTGGATCTTTTATGATGTTGCGCAACAGGGGCTCCAAATAAATCAAAAACAGGAGTGGGGATAGGGGACAACCCTGTCTTGTGCCCCGTCTTACCAAAAAACGTGGAGTACACACTCCATTCACTAGGACTCTGGCCCCAGGATCAGTATATAATGTATCTATGGCATGTAAATACCACCCTGACAACCCTATGTATTTAAGTGTTTGGAAGAGGTAGTCCCAATTTACTTGGTCAAATGCTTTAGTAGCGTCCAGGCCTGCCAACAATAATGGGTGACCCGTAGCTTCAGCGTGCGCCACCGCCATCAAGGCCCTACGGACATTTAGACCTGGGTGCCTCCCTCGCACAAACCCCACCTGGTGGTCTCCCACTAAGGCTGGAAGATGTATGGCCAGCCTATCAGCAAGGGCTTTAGCTAGAATTTTTACATCTACATTGAGAAGGGATATTGGCCGGTAAGACCCTGGCAAGTCAGTTGGCTTACCCGGCTTCGGGATAAGAACAATTAAAGCGTCATTCGAGTCCCTGGGCAGCCTCCCCACTGCCACCGCCGTCTCAAGGTGAAGCGTCAGGGGGACACTCAGTTGGGTCGACAGTAATTTATAATATTCTGTAGAGAACCCATCCAGGCCCGGAGATTTTCCCAAAGATAAACCCTTGATCGTTTGTTGAATCTCCCGGGCCTGGAGGGGAGCATTCAACTGCTCTCTAACTGCGGGGGGCAGCACCGGGAGGCCTGCATCTCTCAAATAATCATCTAATTGTGGTCCCCCCTGCTGCGCTTCCGGTTGGTACACTCGGGAAAAATAATCTCGAAATATGGTCAATATATCTTTAGGGCAAGATTTACGGGAGCCATCAGGTGCTAACACTGTAGAGATGAATGTCTTCTCTGACCACGCCTTTGCGACTTTAGCTAGCAATTTCCCAGGTCTGTTACCCAATTTGAAATAGTGATATTTACGACTAAAAGCTTGCTTCTTAGCACGTTCGTGGAGTAGTGAGTCTAGAGCCACTTGTGCCGCAATCACACTATCGTAATTTGTCTGGGTTCTACAGCGTATGTGTGCACGTTTGGCTTGTTGGTATTTTCGCTCTAGTAAAAGTATACCTTGGGAGATCTTTTTATGTCTTGCACTTAAGTAACTAATAATTTCCCCTCTCATAACTGCTTTAGAGGTTTCCCAGAATAATGTCGGATTATCTTTATGGGCTACATTATCAGATTCAAACAAGTTCCATTTTTGTACTAGAAAATTGCCAAAGTCTCTATCCCCAGCTAAGTAGGATGGAAACCTCCAGGACTTAAATCTGTCCACATTGTGTCCCAGTGCTATGTCGGCCCAAACTGGAGTGTGATCTGAGATCGCCATAGGTGCCATGTCTGTATTAATTACCCGAGAAAAAAGCGATGTGGAAACCAAAAGGTAGTCTATACGGGACCAGGTTTTATGGGCCTTCGATAGGTGAGTATAATCCCGCCTCTGTGGGAATAGTAACCTCCAGGGGTCCACTAGGTCCATTAATTTGCAAAGATAAGGCAATCCTTTACTGCGGGGTAGTGCACTCCATGCCCCAACCGTCGAGCGGTCAAGGTCCGGATCAAGCACCTGGTTAAAATCTCCCGCTACAATCCAAGGGGCCGTATCGTATTTAAGACCTAGATTTATCAGAGTCTGGAAAAAGTCTGCGTCATAACCATTTGGCCCATAGACAGCACATAGGTAGTATTCCTGTCCCATAATGTTAAGATGGAGCAGGACATATCTTCCCTTTGGGTCTTGTCCTATTAATTTAGAAGTACATGGGAGCCCTCTCCTAATCAGTATGGCCACTCCTCCCCGCCTAGCTCCGGAAGAGGAGTAATAACACTCCCCCACCCATTGTTGGCGCAGCTTTCGGTGTTCCTCGTCTGAGAGTTTAGTCTCTTGTAGGCAGACTATGGAAGCCTTTAGGCGCTTCAGGTGTGCTAAAATTTTGGATCTCTTAATTGGAGAAGTAATCCCAGCCACATTCCAGGTCACTAATCTTAAAGGTTCAGTCAGGACAATCCCCCAAAATTACCAAATTAACATATAACAAAGCGAACATAATGCCCCGGTTGCCCAGCCCCAACCAAAGGCACCTTATATCAAACAACACAGAGATATACCATGTTTTATCTAAACCCCCAGCTCGTCTTTGTTCCCCATCATCATTCTGCTCGCCCCTACTTCTATTCCCTCCCACCCCACCCCTCTTTATCGCCCCCCCCTGCCCTCCCCCCATCTGCCCCCCACTAACCGTCTGGCCTATCTTACCCACTTCACTCCGTTCCAGTGAGTACAGAAGGCAGAGGTCTAGATGCCATAGGAACCCCGCCCTTCTTTCAATTTAAGAATGTTACATAGATAGTGTCTCACATATCCCAGAAAACTGCAAAGCTCACAGTACAGGATAGGTGGATATCTTCCTCGTCCGGCCCATTCCTGAGCCGTTCTGCCATGTGTCTCCGGTCTGCCATCTTGTTCACCATTCAACTCAGTCTCACTCTTTTGTCACAGTCAATTGTCATCTTTAACAATCCAACAGAAACTTTCTGGAACTCAATCAAATTAGGAATCCAACCGGTAACCGCCAACCACGTACCCCATCCGCATACTGCATGGTCAAACCATCTAATGAATAGATTAGGGATTCCCCCAGGCTCAGGTCTGATGATGATTTAACCACTCCGCTACAGCTTCTGGTGTAGTATAAGCTGTCCAGGTTCCGTTCTCCAGGATTTTCAGCGTTGCTGGATATTGCAGAGTGAATTTAAACTTTTTTTCCACCAGGCAGGTGCAAACCGTGGAAAAAGCTCGTCGTTGCGCTGCCAAGGCCGCAGAGTAATCCTGAAAGATACGGATTAAAGTCCCATCATACTTTGTAGTTTCCCTGCAGTTTTTATACTGTCGCAATATTGCCGCTTTTTGAGCATAACAGTGAAATTTTGCTATCACCACTCTGGGCCTCGATTCTCTTGTTGGTCTAGGTCCTACTCGATGTGCCCGTTCAATTCGGATCGCTCGGCCTTCACCCGCCTCTGGGAAGTGCGCCTGCAGCCATGTCTCCAATGTACGTTTTAAATCCTTATCTGCCAAAGATTCTGCAAACCCCACAAATCTAAGATTATCGCGGCGCGAGCGATTTTCCAAATCTTCTACTCGCTGCACGTTCTCCTGGACCAGGCGTTGTAGTCTTTCTAGCTCCCCCGAGTTATTTTGTTGACCATCTTCTACCTCCGCAACCCGAGCCTCCAGCTCCCCGGCCCGACGTGAGAGTTCCGTCGTGAGCGCCGACAGACCCGTTATCTGGGCAGAAAGTTGATCGAATTGGGGGGCCAGTGCACCCACCACTGCTTCTGTGAGTTCTGGCAGCGTGAAATCAGAGGCCGGGCGGGAGGGTGAATTCGCCGGCGAGGCGGCCGCCATCTTGGATTCGCCAAGTCTCGGTTTCTCTTCTTTTTTCTTAGTGTTTCTTCCGGTTTGCGCCATCGCCAATCTTGTTAAATATTTGTCCATACACTGGGGGAGCGAATGTGCCCTAGATTATCAATCTTCTGGGGTCGGAGACACCTTTAAAGTTCAGTTTTCGGGCAAGGTTCCCAGCAGCAGAAAGTTCCACGTCCTTCCTAGCTCACAGCATCACGTGACCCCCCCTATAACAGCTTTAAGCATAAACATGCACTATCTGCTGGCCAAATAGGAGAAATACACTTCAGACATAATTAAAACAGGGAAATATCCAATACATTTTACAGGCTTAAAACACACTGTTTCTTCATAGGGACAGTCTTAGTGTATGTGCCTATTTGCAATTTTATGTGTGCAGAAGAGTTATTAGAGAGGTAGATCTAAGCTGAAGTGGAATGAGGAAAAATGCAACATACTGGCCTGTAAAATTCCACTTCTAGGTTTGGATCCATGTCTTCCTTTCCTGGCTTCACCAGGGGCAGCATCATCTGCAGTAAGGACTATATCTCGTTACAATCAATGAACAACTCAGTATTCAAATCTGAACCACATGTTTGTAAATGCAAAATCATGCCAAAATTGAAACATTAAAAAATGTCTGAGCAAGATATGTTTGAAATGTTATTTTGTTGTACAGAAATCTACGTTTCTCCTCAACAGTGAAACTTGGGATATTTGATATTATTGTATCTCTCGTCTAGATACCTATGTGATATTTGTCAAATGAAAGAAATGTAGCACTAAATCAACTTGTAAAAGCATTGTGAGAATATTCAAAATATTCATTGGGAAAATATTCAAACTCTCATAGATATAATAGACTGAACAAATGCTTAGGTGCAGTTTCAAAATGGATATTCTACAATAAGTTTAAGCTTCTTTCAGTAATGTTCTTTAAACACTTAACATGCATTAATGCACATCAACATGTGCACATTTAAGTTAAGTTCATAGTAAATAAGTCTCACTGAGAATAATGGGCCTTATGTTATTAAATATGCATTAAATCACATTGTTTATATTTGCTATACCAACCTTTGACAGAGGCAACAAGGCAGTATAGAATGGGAACAAGCACTCCATTAGGACAGAAAAGTAGAAAACTTGGGGGGGGGGGGGGGGGTGGAGAATTATCAAGGTGTGGTAAAAGATTGCTCTTTACTGTACCTTGATGCCCCTTTGCGGGATCCCGGTACTGCAGGTTGCTGAATTCTGTCTTTCAAGAATAATGCTGCTTGCGAGTCACCTCGTAAGCAGTGTTATTACCATGGCCCAGGACCATCAGGCTGCAAAGAAAGGGTCCCCCCAGTCCTGCCTGCACCCCCCGATTAACTGTATCCTGCACAGGTCCCGCCCACCCCCACAGGCTAATCTTTAAAAAGCATTGGTGGATTGGGGAAGTCATCTGGTGGTCTGAGGGGGGGTCCAGAGAGTCTTTGTGCAGAAGCAAGGCCCAGTCACTGCTGCCCAGTCCAGCGCCTTACTGAAAGTGGCAACTACCATTAGAGGTCATGTTTCCTTGTAGGCACCAAGTTTGCGGGTATATTAAGTTGCTGCAGGCCTATGAGGAAGCTAGCATGAAACAGCTAAAGGACATTATGGTGAAATTTTCAGAGAATAGGAAACATATATGTTTTGTTTTGGTTCACCCAGAATCTTTAAAAGAAATGGAGAATTTGATGGTCCAGCTCAAAAAGGAGTTTTGAACAAAGGCTCTGCTCCTGGAGTATAAGCAAACACTGGAGGAGTGGCTAAGAGAAGCCAGGAGAAAAAGAAAGGAAAAGCAACTGGAAGAAGCACAGATTGCTAGCCCAGAGTTCGTTCTGCCTCAAGAATGCTGTGAGCTGAAACCCCTAGAGCAGATGATGATCCTGGGACTGGAAATATCAGGTCATGAAGAGTGCAACCTGGCTAATACTGAGGAGGATGGCCAATTTGACACCCAGAGGTGGAGATAACAATTAAGACTGCTAACTTGAGTGAGGTGCTTCAGGAAGATGACAGCAGCACCATGGAAGGAGTGACATATCACTGTGAAAAAAGACCATCCCATGAGCTGAGTTCTAGAGGTTTACCCTGAACCTGGGGACCAGGGTACTTTTACAGTGGGCAAGGATAGAGACAAGCTTACAGTCAGAGATGGACAAAGTAATTCCCTGCCTAAGGAGCAGGAAGGCTCTTGATGAGGGGCCAGTAGTCCGGAAGAGGGTGCCAATACATTGACCCTACAAATAAGCCACAGGATTGGTGACTTGGGAATGAAGAATTGGTTGTCTGGACGATGGCCTTTAGCTGTGGACACAGACGATGAGTTCAATAAGGAAAGTTCATCGTACAGAGTGGCTATGAGAAAGGAGAGAATGCAAGGGCATTCAAAGGGGCCAGAGGGAATGAAGAGGACGGTATGCTAGAGGATGGTGTGTTTGTTCCAAAGGTGATGACCCTTTCCAGATGGAGGGACGGTGGCAACCATTGGAGAGGATGGTTGTGGTGCTGACCATGGATGTTTTGGAGATGAGGACTTGGATGACCTGGGGCCATTGGCTGCTGTGTTTACCTTGCCCTGTTCACATAAGGGTGCTAGAAGCAGGGCATGTCCAGAGTGGTAGGTTGGTTATGGCCCAGGGGCAGTTCTGGTGATACTAGTGGTTCTGGGGGGCCTGGGTGCCCTTACCCTCAGCCCTTTGGGGGTGCCCCTGGTTGTGGCAGGCACTCAACCTATGAGGGTTGGGCTGAAGGGGAGAGTATGTGAGGGAGTGGATGGTATAGTAAAGAGCACTCCTTCATTGATAGTGCAGTTCAGCCACCTTACAGTAGGTGGAGCTAGTCTGCTGAGTCAGACCAGGCTTGATGCCTTGAGGGTGGACAGATCAGAGAACTCCAAGGGTGTAGCAAGCAGGGCTGCAGTACCCGGGAAGAGCCTAGAGAAGAAGAGTGGCCTTAGCAGGGAGTGCTACCCCACAAGTGACACAGCAGAAGAGGATTAAGGTAGGATAAGTTTGCCTTACAACCTGGTAAACAATGGGAAGTCAGAGCCAACTGGTCTTCAGTATGGATACTGAAATTGGAACGGGGAATTCCAAAAAGAGACAAGGTAGTTGGGTTGCCTGGTCAAGGGGTGACCAAGTGTGTGCCATAGGCCTACAGGGGCAGGCCAAAGGAGAGAGAGTTTGTGACTATAAGAAGTGACTTTGTACCTGTGGAGAGAACAGTTTACTCCTCTGTAAGTAAATAAATATTTTCCTTTCACTTTTAACCCCTGCGTTTCTGTATTTATCAAGGGCCCAGGCTATCTGCTATTTTGCATCTCATTGCTACCAAACCCACAGTGACTTAAATATTGCTGTAGAATTTTAGGACAGGCAGTGTTAGGGCCTTTTAAGTCACATTAAGGCCCAAATAATGTGATTTAGCTCCTAACACTGCTTGATGAATCCCCAAAAGAAACAAACAAACCAGACATTAAGGCCACTGGGACAAAACTGTAAAACTGCCTTAATTAATTCTTGAAGTATATTTCTACTATTGGCCAGCAGATGGTGTTTCCTTACTTTAAAGCTGTTACAGTCTGTCATAGATAAGAAGGGCAATACATTTTATGCTGCTTATTCCAAAAATAAACAGTGGATTTTCCCAAGTCCATTTTAATAATGGCTTATGGACTTTTCTTTTATGAAACTAATTTTTCTTCACTTAACGTGTAATTAAACTCTGGAATTCATTGCCAGAAAATGTGGTAACGGCAGTTAGCTTAGTGGGGTTTAAAAAAGGTTTGGACGCTTCCTAAAGGAAAAGTCCATAGATCATTATTAAAATGGACTTGGGGAAAATCCACTGCTTATTTCTGGGATAAACAGCATAAAATGTTTTGTACTTTTTTGGCTCTTGCCTGGTATTTGTGACCTGGATTGGCCACTGTTGAAAACAGGATGCTGGGCTTGTTGTACCTTTGGTCTGTCCCAGTATGTCAATACTTATGTACTTATAGCCAAACTTTTTTTTAAAGCCCGCTAAGCTAACTACTTTTATCACATTCTCTGGCAATGAATTCCAAAGTTTAATTACACATTGAGTGAAGAGATATTTTCTCCAAATTTGTGCCCCCTAGTCCCAGTATTTTTGGAAAGCATAAACAAGCGATTCATGTCTATCCGTTCCACTCCACTCATTATTGTATAGGCCTCTATCATATCTCCCCTCAGCCATCTTTTCTCCAAGCTGAAGAGCCCTAGCTACTTTAGCCTTTCCTCATAGGGAAGTCATCCAATCCCCTTTATCATTTTCATCACTCTCCTCTGTACCTTTTCTAATTCCACTATATCTTTTTTGACATGCGGTGACCAGAATTGCACACAGTATTCAAGGTGCGGTAATCATGATTTTTTAAAAATACATACTCTCACATAGTTCCTGTCTCAGAGAATATTTAACCACATCTGTATTGACCTGGGAACCTAAATGTGCCAGACTTGCTGAGAAATCCTTGTTAAAAAATGGATCTCCTCTATTAGACACTATGGTATGTGTGTAAACAATATATGGATTCAAAATTGGGAATATGACTGGATGAACTATGAAAAAAATACCTGGCTGAGTATGCACAAATAAAAAACAAAAAAATATTACAAATAGACAAACTATGAAGAGCAAAGGATAATCTAAAAGTGTGGAGAAGTATATGTGAAAAAATATATACAGATCATAAATGGTGAATCATGTCCTAAGACAGAAGATACATGTCTCTCCCAGACTTTTAGATTAGCCTTTGCTTTTCACAGTTTGTCTGTTTTTTTATATTTATGTTGCTTTTTATTTTGCATTTTATAATATTCTTTGTCTTATTTACTTTTTTGGCTGCTGCTGCACACCAGGCAAAAGATTTCAGCATATTGTTCAAGATTACACCTAGATCCCTTTCCTGGGTGCTAACTCCTAAGGTCCAATGTGCATTTGCCCATATTAAGTTCATATGCCATTTGGATGCCTGGTCTTCCTGCAGTTTTTTCTCAGTCTGCTTGCATTGTTTTTAAACAACTTTGAATACTTTTGTGTCTTCTGAGAAGTTCTGAGAGAAGAGGACATTTCTCTGGGTAAGTGAACATTATTTTGCTCTGTGCTTTGGTGATTTAAAGATTGGGGTTTAAAAGAGGAATTGTAGGTTTACTGATAAAGAGAATTAGAATTTTAAAAAAAGCAAACTTTATTAACTAGTCTCCATACCCTTTTCTCCATAGTTTTAAAACTTTCTGCCACAGCCTAGAGCATTAACAGATAGTCTTTAGAAGGCCCCTCAGGGCTGCTTCCAATAGTGGCCAATCTAGCGCACAAGTACCTGGTAGAAACCCAAATAACAGCAACATTCCATGCTACGGATCCTAAGGCAAGCAGTGACTTCTCCCATGTATCTCTCAATAGCAGACTATGGACTTTTCCTCCAGGACCTTGTGGAGGAGTGGCCTAGTAGTTAGAGCACCACTCTTGCAATCCAGAGGTGGCTGGTTCAAATCCCACTGCTGCTCCTTGTGATCTTGGGCAAGTCACCTAACCCTCCATTGCCTCAGGTACAAACTTAGATTGTGAGCCCTCCTGGGACAGAGAAATATCCAGTGTACCTGACTGTAACTCACCTTGAGCTACTACTGATAAACGTGTGAGCAAAATCCAAATAAATAAATCTTTTTAAAATCCAGATACGCTAACCACTGTTACCACATCCTCTGGCATGTAGTTCCAAAGCTTTAACTATTCATTGAGGGGTCCTTTTACTAAGCCATGGTAAAAGTGGCCTGTGGTAGTGTGGGCACGTGTTTTCGGCATGCGCTGGGCCAATTGTTTACCGCGGCTGGGAAAAATGTATTTTTTAAATGGGCCTAGAAATGGGCATGTGTTGAAATTAAAATTAGCGCACGCCTATTTATGTCCTGACCTGAGCCCTTACCACCACCCATCAATCTAGCAGTAAGGGCTTATGTGCTACCTGCGCAGTAACCATGCAGCACGTGCCAACTGCTGATTACCACCGGGAACGCTGTGGTAGAAAATAGAAAATCTACTGCGGGATTCTGCATGCTCCAAACTCAGAATTACCACCAGGCGCACATGCTAGCCCAGCGGTAGTGCCGATTTGACGTGCACTACCCCTGTGTTAGCTCTCCTGCACCTTAGTAAAAGGGCCTATGAGTGAAACAATATTTCCTCCTATTTGTTTTAAAAGTATTTTCATGTAACTTCATTGAGTGTTCCCTAGTCTTTGTACTTTTTCGAAAGAGTGAAAAATCGATTCACTTTTACCCATTCTACACTACTCGGATTTTGTTGACCTCAGTCATATCCCCCCTCAGCCATCTCTTTTCCAAGCTGAAGGGCCCCAACTTCTTTAGCCTTTCCTCATATGAGAGGAGTTCCATCCACTTTATCATTTTGGTCACTCTTTTCTGAACCTTTTCTAATTCTGCTATACACGGTGACCAGAACTGAACGCAATACTGAAGGTAAGGTGACACCATGGAGTAATACAGAGGCATTATAGTATTCTTGGTGTTACTTACCATCCCTCTCCTAATAATTCCTAGCATCCTATTTGCTTTTTTGGCTGCCACCTCCCACTGGGCAAAAGATTTCAGAGTATTGTCTACAATGACACCTAGATCTTTTTCTTGGGTCCTCACAAGGTGGACCCTAGCATCAATTAACTATGATTTAGATTTGTTATGATTCTACTGAGACAGGCAGGGGAATGACTGGGACTCGCTTCTGATTGGTCTGGAAGGGATTGAGCTGACACCTGAGGCAGCAGACGTCAGACCTTATTTAAACTTACCTTTCCCTACAATGAACGCTCTAGCGCTATTTCCTCTCAGCTGAGCTCAGGTTCTCTTGCTTAGTCTGTGCTCGTGGCACAGTGTGTATTCTTTGGAGTTTGCTTCCTCTTCTCTTTGTTTGTGGTCTCTGTGTGTGCTGGTTGTAACCAGCGTTTCCTTGATTGTTTCACTGCAGTGCAGCTGGGTCTGTTGTCTCTCCTCTGCCTCGTTTCTCCCTGCCTGGCTGTGGTGTTGATTTGTCCGTGCTAAGCTGGTTCCTGCTTTCTTTGTTTAGTTTCCCTCTACTCTGTTTTAACCCTTTATGTGCAGTGCTTGGTATTTTTCTTTCGTGTGCCCTCCCTCTTTTAGGCAGCCCTTCTCTGGTCTTTGCTTTAACCCTTTCTGTTCTCTTGTGTACTCTGCTTCTTTCCTGTCCTTATATTTGAAAGTAGCTTTTCTCTGTAGTCTGCTTTTGATTGTTATTTTGCTGTAGGCTCTGGCCCTTTTCTTGTGTGTGTATTTGAAGGCAGTTTTTCCCTCTGTTCTGCTTTTACTCTGGGTGTCCTGTGTTTGTTATTTGACTTTGGGGAGCTCTGTCCTCTTTTTCTGCTGTAGTTAGTTAGAAGCTGCCTTTTCTTTCTGTCTGCTTCTGCCCTTGGCGTACTGTGTTTGATTTGGCCCTGGTGGGTCCTGGCCTTACTCCGCCTGGGGAATTCTAGCAGCCTTTTCCTTAAGTCTGTTTTTCCTGCTCAGCCATTGGAAATTGCATCCCAAAGTTGTGATCAACTTATTGGGTAGCTTGAACAACTTTTCTTGCTGAGTATGCCATTAAGGTACTACATGCTTTCACAGGTTTTCTATAGATAAATGAGCGCATACTTGGCTACCTCTCTTAACAATATAGTTCTGGCACAAGTAGGCGCAGTGATGATGTTAAGTCATCACCTGAACAGAATTCACAAGACCTTGCGTATGTGGTTGTCACATATTAATCCTTTGTCCTCCTTTGTAAAATTCCAGTATATCTGTGGTTCAGTGTCAGTGCTTACCTGTATGGAAAAACACCGCAGAAGCAGTGTTAACACCTTGAAACTGGCCTGTTGGATATGCTATCATCTATCACTTTTCTACTTTTCGGAATGTAGAATCTTGAAGGCACTCCCATGCATGCCTACGTGTGACAATAGTGCCATGCTAGAGCCCTGATGGGCAGTACCATATCCACCCAAGGGTGACACATTGTTTTGATATTTTCTAGGTTAAGAAAAGTCATCCAGGGAATCTTAAGCAATTGCCTATTGTGATAATAAGTTGTGAATATTAAAATGAAGGTGCAGTACAGCATTGGTACTTTAGGGCATATTACTGACGTAACACTGCAGATTGAAATCTACCCATCTTTTTCAAAGATTCCATTAGAACCAAGTGCACATAACTAACAGTGCCCTCAAGAGATCTAAGTATTTGTTTAGAACTTGCAATGCCAGGAGGCTGGAAACTACACCTAAACTGTTGTGCTTTTTTGGGAACCTCTTATGTATGGAATCATATGTTCCATAAAGAGCATCATATGAATCTGATAAATCAGTGGCTCCCAAGCCTGGTAACCTGGCAGCACCCCAGCCAGTCAGGTTTTCAGGATATCCACAATAAATATTCATGAGAGGGATTTGCATGCAGTGGAGGCAGCACATGCAAATCTCTCTCATGAATATTCATTGTGGATAGCCTGAAAACCTGACTGGCTGGGGTGCCTCCAGGACCAGGTTTAGGAATCACTGAAATAAATTGTAAGACTGATAACTTTTATAATTGATGGAGCGCTCTTGCTGTCTTCTACTCAGAACTGTGTGGATCCTATGACTCCACAGGACCCCATATGGTTCAAACTGTGAGATGACTGAGTGCACCCACAGTTTGGAAGGATGCTAGTGGTCCCTTGCATAGGTTAGTGAGAATATTGGGTAGGAAGTACTGCTAAACTATAGAAATGTGTTTTTTTTTATCACCTGTGCTTTCTGAATTTGCAAGTCACTTTTATTATTGAGCAAATATTTTGGTTTTTTTTTTTACATCACATACAGCAGATTGGGATAAAACAGGCAGTTCAAACTGTGGCCTTTGGGTCTTATTCCTTCCATAGTATATAGAGGAAATTCCTAATCCCCAATTATCAACTTCCCATCACAATAATATTTCCTTCTAAGCCAACAAGTTTTGTGCACCCTAGTGTCTCAGGAGACCCTGAGTAAATATGCTATTTCTAATGTTGACCTGCCAACTAAACCCCAGTTGGCAAATCTTTGAGGGATAAACCCCCACTCACTGAACACCAACACCCAAGCTTTTCATCTACAAGCAACAATATTGGTTACAGTGGATGTAAACTGATGGCATGGTTGGTAAGATTAGACTTGGTGGATCCCTTACACTGTGTAAGCTAGAGCTTTCCAAACTATGGGTTAGGACTCCAAATGGTTACAAAACCCAAATCTGAGGTCATGATATGGGTGGGCTCTCCATAGCTGGATCCTTATTCTGTACCTTTGGGGAGGGGGCCACATAATTATTTTTGGCACAAAAAGATTGAGAAGCACTGCATTGTTTGGATGAGGCAGCAATGGCAGACAACAAAGAGTGCAGCAGACGTTTTATACCAGGTATACAAACCTCTCCAGTAACATCAGCATAGTACAATGTAAAAAAGTAAAGCTTTTTATATCAAAGAATAGCTACAAGTATGACATCCCTTTACAAACTAGTCTTTAACTTCTGCAAGATTAATAGGAAGCAAAAGCATTAAGTCAAAGCATGTTTAATAGCTTGCATAGGTATCCAATAATCCTGTCTGCATCTGTTTAGGTATTGGATTAGGTTATCTATATTTATGTTTATTTTATCTTGACGAATCGCTTTCTTTAACATACAAATCAAAGCGATGTGCAAATATACATAATTAGTTAAAATGAAAAGAACGCCAATAAAAACAGGAAAGAACCTTTCATTTAAAGATAAAACACTGGGCAAGGGTTATAGGGGTGGCCCTGGGAATAACTCAGCCAGACATTACTACTACTACTTATCATTTCTAAAGCTCTACTAGACGTAAGCAGCGCTGTACACTTGAACATGAAGAGAGAGTCCCTGCTCGACAGAGCTTACAATCTAATTAGGACAGACAAACAGGACAAACAAGAGATAAGGGAATATTAATATTCCCCAGACATGGTATATGAACATGAAAATACATGTTTTATTCACCTGGGCTCTGGGACCTGTTAACTCATAGGCCAGGATCCTCAACTGCAACAGTTTCTCTGGGTTAGTAACAGTCCTTCAGCAGGCAAAGCAGCCTGTGGTTGGTGAAGCTTCCTCACCCCACACAGCCTGTAAATTTTCCGGTGTTCTGAGACTCAGGTCTGGAGACCTTGGCAAGACTTGACTTATCTCAGCCAGGTTATAGCAGCTAAATGTATTCTATAAAGGTGTAGACTTAGGCTTCAGTTCTTTCTGTCCTGGGCCTCCTTAACTCAGCATGGCCCTGCCTTTTAAACTCCCAGGTATTGACTCCACCCCTCCCGGCTCACTTACTCTTGGGATGGGATCAGTGCGCTTAGGGTGGCCCAGGCTAGTTAGAGAGTGACTTTTCTTAAGGGTGAGGGGCAGTGTTCTATAAAGTCCATCACAGACAGTTCTATCTGCTACACATCTGCTTGGTGCTATTACTCCTGTTTACATGTACGCTTTAGGGTATACAATTATTTAAAAAGTGGGTTTTCAAAAGAACTTTAAATGTCTTCAAAAGGGGTTCAGATCTAATAAGCAGAGGAAGGCCATTCCATAGGAAGGGGGCCAAAAAGTAGAAGGCACTTTTTCTTGTCATTTCATAATAGGCATGTCTAGGCCTTTTAAAGTTGTGTATTACTGCCTAGCTTGAGAAAGCTAAAGAAAAATAGTCTGTTGTATTTGTATGCACCACATTCTTAATGATCCAGAATTTTTTGGATTAGCCATTTAAGAATTAATGCCATTAGTCACTCTAGGTGAAAGTTCAGCTTTGAGGCACATTTAACTAACTTTTAGGCCCTGGCTCTTTCCTCAATAGAGGAACTAAAGATTAAATAGAACAATTGTAGTATTCACTCCAATAACACCCTCCCATAATGAGAGGGGGAAAAAAACATTCTAGTGGAAACAAGAGTGGCAGGGAAAGTGCTCATACCAGGCAACAGCAGCTAGAATGGCATAAAGAGGCCAATTCACTGAAAGTGGGGCAGAGCAAAACAAACATCCAAGAAACTAATGTTAGAGGTGGAAAATATTTTTCTTGTTTTCTTTTTCTTCCATGTTTACTTCTTTTTTTTATTTCTTTTTTTAAAGAGAACAAACCAGCTTATAATCGAACGAGAATAACGCCCAAGTTCCGACCTAAATCGGGAGATGGGCGTTCTTCTCACAAAAACAAATAAAGCGGTATAATCGAAAGCCGAACTTTGGACGCTTTCAACTGCACTCCGTCGCGGGTGCGGACAAAGTTGACGGGGGCGTGTCGGAGGCGTGGTGAAGGCGGAACTGGGGCGTGGTTATCGGGCGAACAGAGATGGGCGCCCTTCGCCGATAATGGAACAGTTTTGAGCTAGAATTTAGGACACTTTTCCTGGACCCTGTTTTTTCACGAATAAGGCCCCCAAAAGTGCCCTAAATGACCAGATGACCCCCAGAGGGAGTCGGGGATGACCTCCCCTGACTCCCCCAGTGGTCACTAACCCCCTCCCACCACAACAAATGATGTTTCACAACTTTTTACTTTCACCCTCAAATGTCATACCCTCCTCCCAAGCAGCAGTATGCAGGTCCCTGGAGCAGTTGTTAGGGGGTGCAGTGGACGTCAGGCAGGTGGACCCAGGCCCATCCCCCCCCTACCTGTTACAATTGTGCTGCTTAATGCTACTAGTCGTCCAACCCCCCCAAACCCACTGTACCCACATGTAGGTGCCCCCCTTCACCTCTTAGGGCTATAGTAATGGTGTAGACTTGTGGGCAGTGGGTTTTGAGGGGGATTTGGGGGGCTCAACACCCAAGGGAAGGGTGCTATGCACCTGGGAGCTCTTTTACCTGTTTTTTTGGTTTTGTAAAAGTGCCCCCTAGGGTGCCCGGTTGGTGTCCTGGCATGTGAGGGGGACCAGTGCACTATGAATCCTGGCCCCTCCCACGAATAAATGTCTTGGATTTATTCGTTTTTGAGCTGGGCGATTTCATTTTCCATTATCGCTGAAAAGCAAAAACGCCCAGCTCACACCTTGACGAATAAAACATGGGCGTCTTTTTCTTTTAAAAAATACGATCCGCCCCGCCCCTTCACGGACCCGTTCTCGGAGATAAACGCCCATGGAGATAGGCGTTTCTGTTCGATTATGCCCCTCAAAGTGTCCTTATTGGAAAAACAGTGTGACAGGGAAGCTGATCACACTTGGTATCAAACACTAGCAACAAAAAACAGGGCCATGGCAATGAACTAGAAAAGCAGACTGGGCAGTTGCAGGGCCTGGACCAGGCAGGGTGGGCAGTGACACAGGCTGCAGTAATGCCAGAAGTAGACAGGCATAAGAAAGGAGGACTTTCTCTCTTTTTCTGTTTTTGTATGTGGGCCTAACAGAAAAAAAACAAAACAAAACTGGACAGTAGTGACCAGAGCAGATAATGAGATCTCATATGAACCAGAAGAGGAAATCCCTACCAGAACCCACGCCAGTCTCCCGCCTATGTATGCTATGTATGTGAGGTAAGTGATTGATTACCTCAAAATACCCCACAGCACCTTGTGCCTGGCTATTTCTATTCCCAGCCCTTCTGAGCCACCCCTACTATCTTAAAGAGGTGGAAAAGGAGGTTACAAACAGCCCCTTACCTCTAGAGACGGGACAACCAGGGATGTTCCTGCAAGATCCAGTGGAAGGGACAACATTGACATTCCAGCCCAGGGTGCCATCCATACCAGAATCAAACCAGGAAGTGAAAACAAGACCCAGAACTGTAAAATCTGTAAAACAAAAACCAACCAACCCCCCAACCACACACACACACACACAACAAAACAAAAACAACCCCCCCCCCCAAAACCCTTAACTGGGCATGTCCTTCTATGGATAGAAACAAAGAAAAATGTAGGCAGATAAAGACCATATAGCCTATCCAGTCTGCCTATCCATGCCCTCTACTCTCTCTATCTCTCCCTTAAAGATCTTATGTACTTGTCCCAAGAGCTCACTTGAATTCAGATACTGTTTTTGTCTCCACCACTTCCACCAGGAGGCTGTTCCACAGATTCACTACCCTTTCTATGAAGAATTATTTTCTCAGGTTACTTCTGAGTCTATTCCTTGTCACCTTCATCCTTTATCCCCTCGTTCCAGAGCTTCCTTTCAATTGAAAGAGACTCGCCTCCTGTGCATTTATGCCACATAGGTATTTAAATTTCTCTATCATATCTCCCCTCTTCTGCCTTTCTTGCAAAGTTTTCATATTGAGATCTTTGTCTCCATACGTTCTATGATGAAGACCATTGACCATTTTAGTAGCTGCCCTCTGGACCAACTCCATCCTGTTTATATCTTTTTGAAGGCACGGGCTCCAAAATTGTACACAATATTCTAAATGAGTTCTCACCAGGGGCATCATTACCTCCTTTTTTCCTACTGGCCTTTCCTCTCCCTATGTACCCAAGCATCCTTCTAGCCTTTTCTACCTGTTTGGCCACTTTAGATCATCATATACGATTACACCCATGTCCCGCTCCTCTTTCATGCACAAAAGATTCTTCACATTCTAAACTGTACCGTTCTCTCGAATTTTGCAGCACAAATGCATGACCCTGTATTTTTTAGCATTAAATCTAAGCTGCCAAATTCCAGACCATTCCTCTAGCTTCTCTAAGGTCTTCCTCATGTTATCCACACCATCAGAGGTGTCTATTGTATTGAAGATTTTGGTATCATCCATAAAGAGACAACCCTTACCAAACAGCCCTTCAGCAAAATCTATGCACATTCATTTTCAGAAGAATGATAAAACTTGACAAATGAGGGCAGTTTTGGTTGTATACCTTTAAAGGAACCACACGACTAAGGAGGCAGAATAAAATGAATCCTCATTCAATCCATTATTTTGCACCACAAGTGTGGCTGGGGCAGGGGAGTGGGCTCTTCCACTTTTGGCTCAGGCTCTCTCAGTCAATCTGCTCCATTTCTATAGCTGGTTTGTGTCCCCAAACCTCACTAGCTGAAAAAAATCACGGGTAGTGGAGCTGTAACTACTGTACTGACATGACCACAAGCACTGAAGAAGCAGCAGCAGTAAAACCTCTAACACTAGCACCAGGAGCCTGTAGGGTGAGAACCAGGGAAGCCGGGGCTCACTTCCAGCTGATGGTCCTTGTGATGTTGTTCAAGTCACTTAACCCTCCTTCGCCTCAGATACAAACTTAGATAGTATTTCCCTGTCCCTGGAAGCAGAAGTGTAGTCAGATTTTGACATCAGGGAGAGCAGATCTTTTGTAAAATAGGCACCGGTGCGAGGCTGATGGGCTTAGCCGCATAGACACCGTTTCATTCAAAATCCGTTTGGAGGAGCGGCAACTCACCCATCTGCTCCACCTAGCTATTCCTCTGCCTGGAGGGTTTACAAACTGCTACTACTGAAAAAGTGTGAGCTAAATCCAAAATCCCGCTCCCTCCCCAAATCAGTTCTACAAGTTCGGAAGGAAACAGCAAAATTTGCAAAACCAGAGAATAAACTATTTAAAGAATTAAACATCAAACAAGGAAACAAGTGGGAAATATCAAATATTATGCAACGAACACAGTTTGCAGCAACTACTGATTATTACGCTTTGCTGTTTTTGGATATACGTATCAAGTTGGAAGGTTCCCATTTTGTTACTACTATATATAGAAAAGAAAATGATCGGAACATCTTATTACATTACACTAATTTCCATTCAAAACATCTACATGATAATATTCCAGTTGGGCAATTTTTGTGCTTAAGATGCCTATGTTGCAAATACTGAGGAATAGCAGGAGACATGTTCTCAAGGTTTTTTGAACAAGATTACCTTGCTAAAATCATAAAGAAAGTGTATAAATGGGCATTATACACTCATAGACATTTATTACTACAGTCATCTAATAGAACAACGGAGTCAAAACAGTGTGTGTGCCACCCTATTCACAGAAAGCATTTAAAATAAAGCACATTTTCCAACATTATTGGCACATACTACAACAGCATGCATTGTTTTAAGCAAGCCTAAATGGCCAAAATTTACAGGAAAGACTTACCAGATCTCATCGTATTACATCATATGATACTACACATGTTTGGGCAAGTGGTCATTCAGAACGTGGACATTGTAGTGTTTGTTAACATGCTTTAGTGACTTAAATTATTACATATAAGAGGAAGCAGTGCAATATGCGAATGAGAGCTGATGCAGATTGTTCCACTAAGGGTGTAGTCTATTTAATTACGTGCTCCTGTCAGAAGTTTTATATAGGGCACACCACTTGAGTCATCCATACCCGAATCATTGAGCATCTCAGCCGGATATGTAGTGGAGCGATTGAAGCACCATTGGTTCAGCATTGGACGTAAAGCAGACATACATTAGAGGACTTAAAATATGCTATGGTGGAAGTTCAGGTTAACTCCCATGGTGACAATTTTGCTAAGCATCTGTGGAGAGTAGAACAAAAATGGATTTGCAATTGGGAGACATGGAAGGGCATTTTCGAAAGAAACGTCCAAGTTGCGATTTGGTCGTCCTTGCAAAACGGCGAAATCCAGGGGCGGGGAAACCCATATTTTCGAAACAAGATGGATGTCCATCTTTCGTTTCGAAAATACCGTCAAAGAAGTCCAAATCCTTAAATCTGAACTTCCCTAGATTTGGATGTCCCTAGACATGGACGTTTCTGACTTTCCGTGATTTTTGAAACCAAAGACGTCCATGTCAAAAACTTCCAAATGCAAGCCATTTGGGCGTGGGAGGAGCCAGCATTTGTAGTGCACTGGTCCCCCTTACATGCCAGGACACCAATCGGGCACCCTAGGGGGCACTGCAGTGGACTTCATAAAATGCTCCCACAAACATAGCTCCCTTACCTTGTGTGCTGAGCTCCCCAAAACCCACTACCCCCAACTATACACCACTACCATAGCCCTTACGGGTGAAGGGGGGCACCTATATATGGGTACAGTGAGTTTGTGGTGGGTTTTGGAGAGCTCGCTGTTTCCTCCACAAATGTAACAGAAAGGGGGGGAATGGGCCTGGGTCCGCCTGTCTGAAGTGCACTGCACCCACTAAAACTGCTCCTGGGCCCTGCATGCGCTGTCATGGACCTGAGTATGACATCTGAGACTGGCATAGAGGCTGGCACGACATATTTTTAAACATGTTTTTTGAGGGTGGGAGGGGGTTAGTGACCACTGGGGGAGTAATGGGAGATCATCCCCGATTCTCTTCGGTGGTCATCTGGTCATTTCGGACACCTTTTTGTGCCTTATTCGTTAAAAAAGCACGTCCGGGTGAAAACATCCAAGTGTTCGTCAGGGACGTCCTTGTTTTTTTCGATTATGGATCAAAGATGTCCAAGTGATAGGCACACACAAGTCCCGCCTTCACTACGCCTCCAACACGCCCCCTTGAACTTTGGACGTCCTTGCGACGGACTGCAGTTGGAGACGTCCAAAATCGGGTTTCGATTATACCGATTTGGACATCTCTGGGAGAAGGAAGTCCATCTTCCGATTAATGTTGAAAGATGGACGTCCTTCTCTTTCGAAAATGAGCCCAAGTGGAACCTAAAGAGTTGAACTGGGAGATTGAATGGTGGGCGTTTTTGTTAATGATATATACTATATGAAGTTTTGTTTAGGATTGGTTGGGTTTCCCCCAATCAGAATGTACTGGGTCAGCTCAGTCTGGTTGAAGTTTAGTTAAATGGGGCTGAGCTCACTTCTGGTTAAGGTCGGTGTCTCTCACTTGTTAAAATGGAGAAGAACCTTGTGAGATATGTTGTTCCCTTTCCTCCACCTGCCAGAAGCATTATATGAAAGATCTTTATGTGCTTTATTTTTGAAGAAGTGGAAAAGATTTTTTAAAACTATGTTTTATGATTATAGGGGCTTACACAGACATTTAAGAACTTGCAATTGAGTACCTTGAAACAGCAGCATGAGAAACATGGTTCATATTATGACCCAAGACAGCAGTTGAAGATAAGTTCAATATTATATATTTTCTACATATTTGTGACCAGTATGATTGGGTTAAAATATTTAAAAAGTGTGCAGTAATTGAAAATAAAGTGGACACACTGGAAGACTTTTTAGTCTGTGACAGTGGCAGTCCCACTAGAAATGTCAGCGCAGTTTCAAAAATTTAAAAACATGTTTGTATCACCTCATTAAAAATTTTTTCTTTACACATTGGACATGTTATAATGGAATGTTTCATTGGAATAGTTGTGCCAGAAATCTGCAATGTACTGAAGCAAGACACTTCATCATTCCTAGAAAACAACAAGGCCTTTGATTTTTCTAGATTTAATTTCAGTTTATTTCGTAAGAACCAATCCACTATTGTATTTAGTTATTATTAAGAATCAAAATAGACTGAATGTTACTATATGTGTCTGCAGTAGCCAATAGTTGAATGTCATCTGTATAAATGAAACTCGACAGTTCAATAGTTTGAGTTAAAGTGACTCAAAAAATATTAAAAAGAATGAGAGCTAATATTGATCCTTTGGGAACCCTGCAGGATAAGGTGTGGTTGGAAGAAACAGATTTATATCAGGGGAAGTGGGAAGTGGACCAATGACTCAAGAGACTGGAACAACAGAGTCAAGTTTGACTCTTTTGTTCCAGTCTCTTGAGTCATTGGTCCACTTCCCACGTCCCCTGGTACCTGTTCTTTCCGTGGGATTTCGATGTTCGTCTGGACTTCTCGTCTTTATCCTTTAGAAATAGATTTATGTCAGCACCTATTTTCCAAATGTGATTTAAACCATTCTAAGAATGTGCCCTGCAGACCAACTCTCTGCAATCTATACAGCAGTAATGCATAGTCTACCAAATCAAAGGCAGCAGAGAAGTCAAGAGAAATAAGTAAAACATGATTACCCTCATCCAAATTGATTTGGATTAATCAAGCCAGTAAGGGTAGTTTCTGTGCTGTGCTGTGGAGGGTGTTAGTTTCTTCCAAATAATACAGAAATTTAACAGCTACCAATTTTTCAGTGATTTTGGAAAGAAACAATGTTAGAAATAGGATGACAATAGGACAAAGATGAGGAATCTATCTTTCAAAAGCACTACCAGTAGATTGTTTAATGAGTTGTGATGGAATTGGATCTGTGGTGCTGTATGTATTAAGTAATTTGCAAATAGTAACAGGTAAAGGCAAATTAAAAGCTGTAAGGGCATTGTAACCTCATTATTAGAAGGCGATGACAAAGTACTATAAGTTAGAGGTAACCCACACTAAAGAATTCCATGGAAAGATGGTGAAATTGATGAGAGCACAGCTTGGAGGGTGGAAACCTTATCTTGGAAAGCTAAGGCAAAATCATCTGAAATCAGACTGTTAGATAAACAGAGACTAGGATTTGTAAGTGAATGTTTACATGGGAGGGGATTGTTATTCTCACCTCATTCTTGCTGTGAGGCTGTGAGTATAAGTCCCACATGTTGCTTTTGGGTCTGGCAACAACCTGCTGGGAAGATAAATGAGGAGAGGTACAATTTGCTGAGAAGATAAATATAGGCTTATATTGTCTTTGAGTTTTGATTGGTGTCCCTACTGGGCATAGGTTTTTTTTTAGGGGGGGATAGGGGTTTAGGGTGGATTTGTTTTTTGGGGGCAGGGGAAGGATACATTGGGGAAGATATTATGTGTTGATTGTAAAAAGTAAAAAGGTGTATTGCAACTGGCTAATGCCTAGTATTATATTTCACTCAGATTTTGTACATGATCCCTTTTGGCCTTTCTTGTTTTGCCTTTTTCTGTTGTTTCACCAATAAAAATAAAACTGCTTAAAGTTAAAAGTGAATTTGTGAAAGAGTGAAGTTAGTCACCTTTAGCAGGTGCTCTCCAAGGACAGCAGAATGAATACCCACACTGATGGAGGCCCGGTGTGGAGATGCTCCTCAGCGTTCTAAATCTAGAAGTTTTAGAAGAGAGCTACCATGATTGTGCATCTTCCAACTCGTCATCACTTAGTGTGACCAGTCAGTTTAAAAACTGATAGAATACAACTCCAGTGGGAAGTGGGAGGAAAAGCAATTGGATAAAACAAAATATAACAGCAAATACAGAGAGTCACTTCAAAAACTACAAGTAGATCAAAACCTGACATATGAATGGATAAAGAAGGGTTAATTTAAACCTAAGGTTGAGAGAATGATAATTGCAGACAAAACGGTGTACACCTGGCATGGAAAACTTCTAAAGCAGACAAATGCAGGTTATATAGCACTGAACTGGAAATGGTTACACATCTTATTAATGAGTGTGACATGCTGATGTCAGAAAAATTATATACAGAAAGACATGGTAAGGTAGCATGTTTCATCCACTGGCAACTATGGGCCCCTTTTACCAAGCTGTGGCAAAAGGGGGACTGCACTGGCTTCGGTACATGTTTTTCACGCTCGCCGAGACCCCCTTTTACTGCAGCGGGTAAGAGGGAAGTCTTTCTTTCCTGCAGGAGTGGAAGCCCTTACCGCCACCATTGAGGTGGCAGTAAGAGCTCCCGTTCTAACCCGGTGGTAACCAGGCAGCATGTGGCACTGCCCAATTACCTCTGGGTACACCCCAGCACTACAAAAATAAATATATTTTTGTAGTGCCAGATATCATGGTGAACTAGGGGTGGGAAGTACCACCAGGCTGCCCATGTTGGGCTTACCACCACTTAGTAAAAGGGGCCCAATGTAAACACTATAAGATTGTTCTGCTAGAAAAACACTTGGATCACGACCCTGATAGAAATGTGGAGAATGACGAAGTTGTGTTCACCTGGGACACTCCTATTGTCACAAATAAAAAGTTTAATGCAAGAAAACCAGACACTATGGTAAAGGAGAGCAGTACAAGAATAGCTTCATTAGAAGGTGTGAAGAAAAGAAGATCCTCACGTACCAACAAATGCATCAGAGACCAAGAAAGTGTAAGACAAAGACAGAGAAACTACTGTCTCTCTCTCTGTTCCTTTCAAGCATCTCTGCACATCAGTCAACAAGCTCAGTCAACAAGTTTTCTCCATGTGTCTCAATTGACTGCAATTACTTCCATCTCCTCCCTTGCATAGACTCCTCTTAAGTATGCTTTTTCTATCCACCAGCTAATCTCTATTTTAGTGCCATGGCCTGATTAAAAAGAATTTCCAAGTGCACCTTGATATGTTGCCTGTGCATATTATACCTTATAAACTCTAGGAGGATGAGTTTGAAAGAATGCAAGTGTTGAGGTGAAACTTAGAATTGAATCTGAGAGACTACACTTATACCCCTCATATCCTGGAATAGGGTTGATGTTCCTTTCACCCACCTCTGGGCCCAAACAGGTCTCTCTCCCTGTTCTACTCATAGGGGGGAGGGGGTATTCCCCCAGAGCCTTCTTGTCATATCCTCTGTCTTGATCAGCAGAGATTACTGTGTCACAGTAGCCCCTGCTTATTATGCTGGGCGGGATACCCCCTCACACCACAGGTCCTGGCGGGAGTTTAGGCAACCAAAGACCTTATGCACAAATGGCAGATGCTTTTATTCCACTTCACCCCTCCCCCCAATTACATCTCCCTGTCGGTCATCACAGTAACGGTTTTCCTCACACATCACAGTTCCAGAACTGTACCCTGGCACAGCCCTCATATAACTTGGCTGGGTATACCCCTCCTTCCCAGCCAATAACCACCCCATCGCTCCTCCCACCCCCTGACCAGGAACCAGATATCATTCAGTAATCTCCTGGGCGAACTCATCCAGTTTCATTCCCAACACTGGCTTTTCCCAGGAGATTACACATTTTAAAGGAGGTAATTCAGTGAAGGGAATAAAGCCTGTGGGATAAATGATGCACACGTACTGAGTGGAAAGAGCTGGATCAGAATAAAGGAATTAAAAAATCTGCTCCCCATGGGTTCAGGAGAGGGGGAGAATGGTGGCCTTCCTAGAAAAAGAGCTCTGGGGTGGATTTGAGTTCACCTTGGGTGAACAGCTTGTCTCTTGTTGAGCCATCTCTAATGATTGAAGAGATGTGGTCTTAGTCTGAGGCTGAGATGGGAGACAGCCCTCTATGGAGGAAACCCTTTTACTGGTGGTTGCAGAGCCCTGTTAAGGGCTGGTAATTCTGAACCCCTGCAGGCAAGTACTTCTAAAGGCTCTCCTGAAGACAAGAAGAACAGCATCCCTTGGGAGCAGTGCTCAAGGCATGGGAGCCTTTGGGAGCAGTTCAGGACAGAAGAAAATGGCCTGTGGAGGCACTGTCGGTGCCTAGAGCTGAGAAGAGCAGAGGCAGCCTTCTAGTGGGAAACCCTGTTAATGGTGGTGGCAGAGCTCTGTTAAGGGGTAAACCTGAACCCCAGCAGAGAGAAACCCAAGAGACTCCTCTTGAAGAAAAAACCAGCATGAGACAAGGCCTCTGGGGTGTGATTGGTACTAAGAACCCAGCAAGGGAGAAGGCATGTGAGGTATAATTGGCACTAGGAGCCCAACAAAGGAGAATGTTCATGGGGTGTGGCTGGCACTAGGAGGATAGCTCTTCGGAGGACAGCCTAGGGGAAGCTTCCAGAAGGCTGCAGCAGAGTCGGGCATAGCCAACCTGGAAGCCCAGCAGCCACCAGCCCAAGAGGACTCCAGCGAAGGGGTGAGGTCTGGGGGACTAGGTGAGGGTGAACCAGTGTGGAAAGAAGAGCTGGGATCTAGGCAATACAGCCACACGCACACACAGACTTAAGTAGGAAACTGGGAAGGGCTTACAGCTACTACCTTGGCAATCAAGACTGAAGGGGTTTAAAAGGGTGTGATACTAGTTCTGAAGATCTGGGTTAATGATTAATGCTGTTGGTTTGAGTGCACGGATTGGAAAGTACTAGATACACTGGTTTAAGAGGTTAAGTTACAAGACTGTTGGTGTTTGTTTATGGTAACTGAATTAATGTGATAAGAAATCCTCATTTCTTAGGTGCATAGGATGGAGTGTATAGAGGCCTATGTGAATAGTTCAATAAAACCTGTTTAATAGCCAGCCTTGTTCACAGAGGTATTTTTGGATTTTTCCTGGGAGAAGAGGGTAATCCCACCCATTAGCTCTCTTCTTCCCCAGGTGGAGGCACCGAGCACCAAGTGAATAAGGGACTGCTCACGGGAGGCTCCAGCTAGGTCAGGCCCTGGATCCAAGAATGCCCTGAAGGGGGTGCTATATACGTATATGGATAATCAAAGCCAGTTCTTACCTCATTGGCTATTGTAGCATTAACAGTTTGTACTTATTGATTTTCTTTGTTTGATATTGTTTCACTCCAATTTGATTTATGTTTGTACAAAATTAACCCAGTCAGAGACAATATCCTGAGGAAGATGTTTGTGCCAGGCTCTTGTACAAGTTACGGGGTGTTCAAGCTTTACTCTAGTGACAGCTGTCACCAGGGGCAGTGGAATACCTTTTCGTTTGGGGAGCACAAGCTTCATCCCAACCTCAAAATTTCCCTTTTTCTTCCCTAGTATTCCATAGTCATTCTCCCCATTGGTGTCCAGCATTTCTGTCCTCCCTTCCTTGCCCCCTCTGTGGTCTCCAGCATCTCTCTCCTTTCTTTCACCTCCCATTTTCTGCTGAGGTTTTTATTTTCTTATCTCCATCCCCCTGAACTTCCTGTTTTAAAAGTGATGGAAACTGGCAGACCTTGAGCATTGCAGATGCTCAAGGCCCTGTGTTAGCTACCTGCAATGCCTTTTCTGCTATGTATATTGTAGAGTTGCTGCCCAGGGGGAGGGAGGTAAGAATATAAACACCTTGAAGTGGAGAGAAGGAAGGAAAATTCTGGAGTTGTCATGGCATGCGGCTCCCCCATTTCAATGCCTATGCCCATCATAGCTTGACATTCAAAGGGATTGATTGCTAACCTCAATACTTGCATTGTTGTGGCCCTCTAGCGTACCTAGGGTGGGGCGGTGGGGGCTATCCACCCTGGGTGCTGGCAGTGAATGGGTGCACAGAGCTGTTGGCTCTGCAAGTCCCCTGCCCTGGAACAGGAAGTCGATGTCTGAGAGGGCAAGGGACTGGGAGCTGACTGTGCGCCTGCTTCATGCACCCCCTTGCTTGGAGGTGCGCTGCCTAGGGGTGTTTGTGCGTGTGCGTGCTAAGCCTCAGGTGCCATATAAGGTAGGTTCGCTGCTGTTGTGGCCAATCCATAACTGATTTATCCCTAGATTTTTTGAAATTATACAGATAGTATTGGCCCATTTAAATTGCTAAATGGCAATAGTTTTTTTTACTTGTGAGCCGGATTAGGGAACAGCAAAGATGGTGACATATTCAGCCACTAAATTGATATTTATTTTGTTTTATTTATTTGGATTTAATTTTATGCCTTTTCGGTAGTAGCTCAAGTTATATTCAGATATGTTCGACATTTCCCTGTCCCGGAAGCCTTATAATCATGAAAAGGAATTCTACAATTTGACGCCTACATATACACAACACTTACGGACATCAGAGGTGCCAAAATTGGCAGTTTACACACGTAAGTGCACTAGACTCTATTCTATAAGGTTGCATCTAGGTACTATAGCACATAACTGCATATGTGGATGGAGAATGGGCAAACTATACGCGTGTCTCTAACTCACATGTGTAACTTTATAGAATACTACAAGTCCAGTCCTGGAATACCCATGCTAGGCAGGTTTTCATGATATCCACAATGAATATGCATGAACTTGATTTGCATACAGTGCCTCTATTATATACAAATCTCGTTCATGCATATTCATTGTGGATATCATGAAAACCTGACTGGCAAGAGGTACTGAAGGACTGGACTTGGGAAACACTGATCTAAGCAACCATGCAAAGTGCATAACTTATAGCAAAGTTTCCCAAGTCCATTCCTGGAGTACGCTTAACCATTCAGGTTTTCTGGATATCCACAATGAATATGCATGAACTTGATTTGCATACACTGCCTCCATTATATGCAAATCTCTTTGATACATTTTCATTGCGGATATCCTGAAAACCTGATTGGCAAGGGGTACTCCAGCACCAGACTTGGGAAACACTACTATAAGTTTGCATGGTTGCTTAGATCAGTATTTCCCAAGTCCGGTCCTGAAGTACCCCCTTGACAGTCAGGTTTTCAAGAGATCTATAATGAATATGCATGAACTTGATTTGCATACACCACTTCCATTATATGCAAATCTCTTACATGTATTTTCATTGCGGTTATGCTGAAAACCTTTACTGGCAAGGGGTACTCCAGGAATGGACTTGGAAACACTGGCTCAGATGCACCTATTTATGCCTGCCATTGTGCTGGCGTAACCAATTTGAGTTTATGTTAGTGTTCTATAAAAGCATCTTGGTACCTGGTAAGATCCCAAAAAAGTACAATATACTTTATGCTGCTTATCTGAGCAGTAGATTTTCCCCAAGTCCATTTTAATAATGGTCTATGGACTTTTCCTTTAGGAAGCCATCCAAATCTTTTTTAAACTCAGCTGAGCTAACTGCTTTTACTACATTCTCTGGCAATGAATTCCAGGGTTTAATTACATGTTCAGTAAAGAAATATTTTCTCCAATTTGTTTTAAATGTACTACTTTGTAGCTTCACTGAGTGCCCCCTAGTCCTAGTATTTTTGGAAAGAATAAACAAGTGATTCACATTTACCAGTTCCACTCCACTCATTATTTTATAGACCTCTATCATGTCTCCCCTCAGCTGTCTTTTCTCCAAGCTGAAGAGCCCTATCCGCGTTAACTTTTTCTCCTGCTTGAGTTTCTTTCCTTTTATAATGGAATTTCTTTATCACTTTTCTCATGTGGTTTTATTGTATATAACCTTGATTTGCTTTGTAAAAAAAAAAGACGATTTTAGCAAATACAAATAAACAATAAACCTAAACATCATCAGGCTTATTTTCGAAAGAGAAGGGCGCCCATCTTTCGACACAAATCGGGAGATGGACGTCCTTCTCCCAGGGTCACCCAAATCTGCATAATCGAAAGCCGATTTTGGGCGTCCCTAACTGCTTTCCGTCGCGGGGACAACTAAAGTTCCCAGGGGCGTGTCAGAGGCATAGCGAAAGCGGGACTTGGGCATGCATAACACATGGGCATTCTCGACCCATAAGGGAAAAAAGAAGGGTGTCCCTGATGAGCACTTGGCCAACTTGGTCCCTTTTTTTCTTATGACCAAGCCTCAAAATGTTGCCCGAACTGACCAGATGAAGGAGGGAATCGGGGATGACCTCTCCTTACTCCCCCAATGGTTACTAACCCCATCCCACCCTCTAAAAAACAACTTTAAAAATATTTTGTGCCAGCCTCAAATGTCATACTCAGGTCCCTCTCAGCAGTATGCAGGTCCTTGGAGCAGTTTTAGTGGGTGCAGTGCACTTCAGGCAGGCAGACCCAGGCCCATCCCTCCCCTACCTGTTACACTTGTGGTGGTAAATGTGAGCCCTTCAAAACCCACCGTATCCACATCTAGGTGCCCCCCTTCACCCCTAAGGGCTATGATACTGGTGTACAGTTGTGGGTAGTGGGTTTGGGAGGCTCAGCACACAATGTAAGGGAGCTATGCACTTGGGAGCAATTTGTGAAGTCCAGTGCAGTGCCCCCTAGGGTGCCCGGTTGATGTCCTGGCATGTGAGGAGGACCAGTGCACTTCGAATGCTGGCTCCTCCCACCACCAAATGGCTTGGATTTGGTCGTTTCTGAGATGGGCGTCCTCGGTTTCCATTATTGCAGAAAATCAGAAACAACCAAGTCTAAGGTCAACCTAAGTTTCAGGATTTGGGCGACCCCGACCGTATTATCAAAACAAAAGATGGACGCCCATCTTGTTTCGATAATACGTGTTTCCCTGCCCCTTCACGGGGCCGTCCTGTGAGGACGTCCACAGGAAACTTGGGCGTCCCTTTCGATTATGCTTCTCCACATCATAGAGTGCACTTTTTAACTAGCTGGTATTCTGTAAGGAGTCATTGTGTGCATATGTTGCCACATCCACATTAAAATAATTAAAATACCTCAAAGTGGGCATGTACTTTACTACTTCAAGTACGTGCCACCTTATAGAATTACCCCTTGATGTTGGGATGGTTGTGCTAGATGAAAGAGGAAGAGGAATTTACAAAGCTGGGGAAACTGGATATTCATGCATAATAGCTCATGGCATCCCAACCTCAAACAGTCTGTTGTCAATGACACTGAGCAGTTTCTTATAAGTTTTGATTTGATGAGGCTGAAATCTTCGGGAATATAATGAGGTTGCTTATTCCCTCTTGTATCTCTCCCCCCTCCCCCAAATACCTTGAAAATAGCTGTTATAATGAACTGGTATTCTCTTCTATTTACGGAATGGTTTTGTACACTCTGGATTATAGGGCCATAATTATAACCTTAATATCTGTCTGTTGCAGAGAAGGACACTTCTGACAATTCTGATCTGCATCAAGAACTTTCTTATTTGTTTGCAAGTCTTAAATAATTAAATTAAATTAAAATAAACTCAGGTTGGCAAAAAACATGTTTTGAAAGTCAACAGCAGGAAATAACAATGTCTTAGGTTGCATCACAGGAATTATCTTAGTTAATCTGAAAGAACCGAGGAATCAGGTGTTTTGATCCTCCTTTCTATGCTGCTCACTGGTATTGTGACATGCTGCATAGCTATCATCTGTCACTCTGCCATGCACAGTGTATTTATAGAGAATGTGATTCAAGGGAGGCAATGAGGGACATAATTGAACGGGGACAACCATCTCTAAGGGCACCCATCTCTAAGGACATCCCGGCAAAGGGGCGGGGAAACCCATATTATCGAAACAAGATGGGCGTCAATCTTTCGTTTCGATGATACGGTCGGGGACGCCCAAATCTCAACATTTAGGTCAACCGTAGAGATGGTCGATCTAAATGTTGAGATGGTCGACCTTAGAGATGATCGTCCCCGGTTTTTGGCCATAATGGAAACCGATGACGCCCATCTCAAAAATGACCAAAATCCAAGGCATTTGGTCATGGGAGGAGCTAGCATTCGTAGTTCACTGGTCCCCCTCACATGCAAGGACACCAACCGGGCACCCTAGGGGGGCACTGCAGTGTACTTCATAAATTGCTCCCAGGTGCATAGCTCCCTTACCTTGTGTGCTGAGCCCCCCAACCCCCCCAAAACCCACTCCCCACTATCATAGCCCTTAGGGGTGAAGGGGGGCACCTACATGTGGGTACAGTGGGTTTCAGGTGGGTTTTGAAGGGCTCACATTACCAGCACAAATGTAATAGGGGGGGGGGCTGGGTCCGTCTCCTGAAGTGCACTGCACCCACTAAAACTGCCAAATACTGCGGTTGTTTCCAGTTCCAGTTTTGTTTGTTTTTTAAGTGCATTCATCTATCATTAGCCTTTTTAAATGCTAGATTTGGCTGCCTCACTTATGGTGTTCCATTCATTGGTTTCCACAACACCTGCCTGCTTTTTTTTTTTTCTTTTTTTAAGAAACTGTAAAAGACACAGTGTGAAGTGTTTAAAAACAAAAGAAAAATGAAATAGCATTTGTTTTAAGCTGTTTTTTGTGTTACAGATAACCAAACTTTTTTTCCTTTCTAAATACTTTATTTTGCTGTAGCAGTGTTAACCTAAGAATGATACAAGTTTTAACAAAGTTAAGTACAGCACACATGACAAAGCTAAGGAGCACATGTACCCCCTCTTCCATCCCTCCTGTTTTCAAGACATCTGTGACATGCCCCCTTGTGATTTGGATGCACTGAAGATGAACTGCAGAGAAAAATGTCTTAAAAATGTATTTCAAAAATAGTGATTTGGACGTTTTGGACAAAAAATGTCCATCTGCCAATTTGTACTGCTTTTTAGATGTTTTTCTGTTTCGAAATCTATTAAAAAAGGGAATAAATGCCAGCAAAATGACCTTTGGAAAGATCCTTTGCTTGTAGTGAATGCTAGTACATCTGGTGAACAAAAACAAAACACTGCACATGCTCAAAATGGTGTTTCAAAAAGATATGAGTGCAAGGAGTGCAGGGAGAGAACCAACGTGGCAATGTTGTGGAACCTGTATCAGGGGTAACTCAAATAGAAGATCTGCTGCCTAGACGGGCATGTACCTAATTAACTATTAACTTGTACTACTGTCTACCAACCTTTGATTGCTTTCTCTGCATCATATAGCAGTATATTGAATTGTACTACTGACTTGCTTGCTTGCTGTCTTTAGACCTCTAAATTGCTTTTCCTGCATCTTATAGCATTACTCTGAATTGTATTACTGATTTATATTGCGGACTCTGACCTCTAACTACTTCTACTGCACCATACTGCATTACACTAAATTGCAGTAAATTCTCATCAGTCACTACTGCTCTGCATTGTTGACCACTAATTTGATTTCCAACAGCTCCTACTGTATATAGAAATCACCGCAAATATGAATATTAACAAATTGCTCTTAATAATCTATTTTTCCCCTACTTTACCATGCACTGACAACCCCTCTCATAGACAATAAATTACCCACAGTACAGAAACCCTGCAGACAACCTAAATACAATACACCACATAGGAGTCAGCTCCCGCCCCCCTTATTCATCAAGCTCCTTGACTGTGACCAGGGAGGGATAATTTCTATTGGGTTTAGCACCTCTAATCATTTTGAAAAGTTGACTCCTTTGCTACAAGCTTATGATTTCACAGGTCCAGCAAGTAAAGCTATTGGCTTTTATTTGCAATCAGAGGCTTTGGGTTTCAAAGGTAAATTATCGCTTTTCATGCCTTTATATTGGACCCTAGAAACTGGCATTTACTGCTTCATTGACTGTTAAGTACTGTTGCTTTTCTTATTGCTCTGGAATGTTTCATGTCTGGGTGCCTCCTTGTCACCTTTGATTCTCAGAACTTGCAGGTGGTTTGAAAAATAGCTATAATAGTTCACTTACAAAGTCAGTATACATTGCAGTGTGCTTTCAAATTGCCATTTGATGGAAAGGTACATTAGAGCTCCATAGGTAGAAAACAATTCTTCAGTCTGAGGTTTGCATAGGACAAATACAAAGTGACGGAAAGAGGGGGGAACAGGGGGAACCTATGTGGTATTTTCATGCTCAGTGTAAGCCTTAATCCTTTGTCCCTTGATATTCAAAAGCATTTTACCGGCCACCCTGAGTATTGTGTTCAATTTTGGTCACTATATCTCAAAAAGATATAGCAGAATTAGAAAAGGTTCAAAGAAGAGTGACAAAAATGATAAAGGGGATGGAACTCCTCCTGTATGAGGAAAGGCTAAAGAGATTAGGGCTCTTCAGCTTGGAAAAGAGATGGCTGAGGGGGGATATGATTGGGGTCTATAAAATCCTGAGTAGTGTAGAATGGTAGAAGTGAATTGATTTTTCACTCTTTCAAAAAGTACAAACCAGGGGCGTAGCCAGACCTTGCCAGGAGGGGGGCCAGATCCCGAGGTGGGGGGGCACTGTTTAGCCGCCCCCCCCTGAGCCACTGCCACCGCCACCACATCGGACTCCCCCCTGCCGGCCTGCCCAAGATCCCCTTCAACCCCCCCTCCCGCCACCAACTCTCCCCCGCCATCGCCGCCCGCCTTGTCGCCGCAAATGATACCTTTTTTGAAGAGAGACTTCCTTCCGCGCTTGAGTAGTGCCTTTCTTCAACGAAGTTCCGGCGATCAGCTGTTTCGATGCCGGCGATGCTGGTTTCTGCCAGGTACCTGTGACCTGGATTGGCCACTGTTGGAAGCAGGATACTAGGCTAGAGGGACCATTGGTCTGACCCAGTATGGCTATTCTTATGTTCTTATGATTGGCACCTGGCTGATTAAATGCCTCATAACCTGCAATCCGGCAGTATTCAGTGGGGGATAGCTGGCTATCTCCTGCTGAATATCACTGGCTATCGGCTATTTGCCAATTTTCAGCCTCACTTTAGCGGCTTTATTTGGCTGTATGAATGCATGGGATATCTTTGGCCGGTTTGAAAATAACTGATTAAGTCTGAATATCAACTTAGCCGGTTATGTTCAAACCGGCCAAAAATAAACTAGATATTCAATACCAGTTACTGGAAAAGGCCTGCAACTGAATATCTACATCTACCTATGTATGCTCATGTTAAGGGGTTCAAGCTTTGAACCAGAAACTGGCAAAATATGAATCTGTGTTGGCAATTTATCCCCAATAAGATAAGTTATATATTTTTTAAAGTAAAAAAATCATTAAAAATCAGTATTTATAAAAAATAATTTGGAGAAATAAATATACAAAAATTATGCAAAAAGGATTAAAATTAAACATGGACTGATAAAGATAAAAGTGATTGATTATACCAACCAGTTGAAACTTCTCATTGTAGATGAGAATCACTACTGATGGTCCATTACTTCATAGATGAAGGTTACAATTCTTGTGTGCGTGAGTGTTTATATAACATTAGTGTGTGGCCATTAATTCAAATAATGGAAAGTTGACCATTTTACTGCTGCAGTAAAAATGGCCTTAGCATATGGGAAAGACCTGTAAGGGTTTGCTAAGGCCACTTTTTACCTTGGCTTAGTAAAAGGGCCCTTTGGTCACATATATACAATTCATACAAGTTCCAACTTGTACTGAGTCTTTAATAAAGGCAATATTTGGCAAAAAGAAAAAACATTTTGTTCACTATTATGTTGCTATTAGGTATTAGGGATGTGCAATTATTAGAATGTATTTAGATTATAAACACACTATTTTTATCAGAACAAATTTTTAAAACAAAGCAAAAAAAAGTAAATATTGGGAAAAATTTCCAATAAATATTTTAAAAATGCTAATGTTTTGAGTATGCCCATCCCTATTAGTTAAGTTCTGCTATAGCAGGATTAATTGTTCTTGAGGGTGTTTTCATGGCCTGTAGAGTGCAGGAGGAAAGGACCACGAGCTGGTGGAAATGAGCCATGGGGTTGACAGGGAGGCCAGGTACTATTGTCTCAAAGAGAAACAGAAACTGTCAAAATTAGCCATGAGATTGATGAGTAGCCCAGGCCTAAAGAGGACTGGGAGCCCAGGAAAATGAAAAGAGAGAGGTAATTCTGGTAGAGCTCAGAGCGAAGAAAAGGAGAAGGAAAGCTAGGGGGAGAGAACCAAATGAGGTTCAAGTAGGGTGGAGGTGAGGAAGATTTGTCAATTGATTTTAATGTTGATGTAATAACTAGTCAGCATGATTCTGCACTCATAAAAGTTAAGCAGTAAAATAAAATATCTGTTTGGTTTACTTTTTCTGTACTAAAACATGAGAAATCAAGCACTAATCCTACTCTAAGCCATGTCCAGGGGAAACAGGCAGTCCTTAAGATAAAATTTGTATGACAGGCTCCCTTTAGTATCTTCATGGCATAATCAATTCTCATTGTACTTCCTCATTAGAGCAATCAGGCCTCACATTTCTTTGTTGCATTGTTTACATTTTGCATGCATGAATGCCTCTCTTACCCATAAGAAAGGATGCCGCCCAACTACAGATTTTTAGGACAGGCTGATTTGGTACTGGTTTATGTCTATACATGTATTCTTGGTTTTCTTAGAGCAGGGCCAGCCCAAGGGTATTTGACATCCTAGTCAAGCCTTCAGCCATATTATCCTCCAGAGTGGCTCAAAGCTTACCCTCCCCCTCCCCCAATGGTTTAGCATTTCCCCTTCTTCCACTTCCCTTGACTTAGTCCAACATTTCTCTTTCCCTTTCCTACTCCCCCCTCCCCCAGATGGCCAGCATTTCCCCTTCCTCCTCATCTCCTCTCCCTTAGTCAGAACTCCACAAACTGGGTTGGGACCCCAAATTAACTCCCTAACCCCTGAGTTGGCTCTCCATAACTACATCAGCATTATGCACTTTTGAGGGTCACAATTGTATTTGCCCATGATCATGGGGTTGTGACCAAAAAAGATTGATAAACATTGACCTTAGGTGTCCAGCATCTCATCTTCTCTTCCATATCCTCCTGTGTCTAGCATCTACCTCCTCTTTCCTCCCCCTGCCACCACCATCAACACCCTACCTCCACCTAGGCCTGTGACTCAATAAAATAAAATTACTACTACTACTTGACATTTCTATAGCGCTACTAGGTTTACGCAGCGCTGTACAGTTTAACAAAAAGGACAGTCCCTGCTCAAAGGAGCTTACAATCTAAAGGATGAAATGACAAATTGGGGCAGTCTAGATTTCATGAATAGTAACATAGTAACATAGTAGATGACGGCAGAAAAAGACCTGCATGGTCCATCCAGTCTGCCCAAGACAAACTCATATGTGTATACCTTACCTTGAATTGAATTTGTACCTGTCCTTTTCAGGGCACAGACCATATAAGTCTGCCCAGCAGTATTTCCCGCCTCCCAACCACCAGTCCCACCTCCCATCACCGGCTCTGGTACAGACCATATAAGTCTGCCCTCTCCTATCCTTGCTTCCCAACCACCACCCCCGCTTCCCCCCACCTGCTCCGCCACCCAATTTCAGCTAAGCTTCTGAGGATCCATTCCTTCTGCACAGGATTCCTCTATGCATATCCCATGCATGTTTGAACTCTGTTACCGTTTTCATCTCCACCACCTCCCGCGGGAGGGCATTCCAAGCGTTCACCACCCTCTCCGTGAAAAAATACTTCCTGACATCTTTCCTGAGTCTGCCCCCCTTCAATCTCATTTCATGTCCTCTCGTTCTACCGCCTTCCCATCTCCGGAAAAGATTCGTTTGCGGATTAATACCATTCAAATATTTGAACGTCTGTATCATATCACCCCTGTTCCTCCTTTCCTCCAGGGTGTACATGTTCAGGTCAGCAAGCCTCTCTTCATACGTCTTGGAACGTAAATCCCATACCATCCTCGTAGCTTTTCTTTGCACCGCTTCCATTTTTTTAACATCTTTCGCAAGATACGGCCTCCAAAACTGAACACAATACTCCAGGTGGGGCCTCACCAATGTCTTATACAGGGGCATTAAAACCTCCTTTCTTCTGCTGGTCACTCCTCTCTCTATACAGCCTAGCAATCTTCTAGCTACGGCCACCGCCTTGTCGCACTGTTTCGTCGCCTTCAGGTCCTCAGATACTATCACCCCAAGATCCCTCTCCCCGTCCGTGCCTATCAGACTCTCCCCGCCTAACACATACGTCTCCCTTGGATTTCTACTCCCTAAGTGCATCACTTTGCATTTCTTCGCATTGAATTTTAATTGCCAAACGTTAGACCATTCTTCTAGCTTCTTCAGATCTTTTTTCATGTTTTCCACTCCCTCTGGGGTGTCCACTCTGTTGGAAATCTTGGTGTCATCCGCAAAAAGGCAAACTTTACTTTGTAACCCTTCAGTTAGGTGGTTAGGTGCCAAAGGCGACATTGAAGAGATGGGCTTTGAGCAAGGATTTGAAGATGGGCAGGGAGGAGTCCTGGCGTATGGGCTCAGGGAGTTTATTCCAGGCATGGGGTGAGCGAGGCAGAAAGGGCGGAGCCTGGAGTTGGCGGTGGTGGAGAAGGGTACTGAAAGGAGGGATTTGTCTTGAGAGCAATGAAGGGCTCCTGTACCACCTCTGGAACTTCCCTTCTATGCATCCAGCCCAACAGTGATGAACTCTCTCATTCTTCTCTGAATTAACAACAAATATTTCTGCAGCTTGGAACAAAAAATGTTCAAAAAATGAACAAAAAATTCAGTGTAGTATATAATCTTGAGCACAAGTTCACATTCCAGGACTTCTGTATCCCACCCCTTCTGATGCATGTTTCCTTGTGGGAGGATCCCAATAGTTAAACTAGCTTGCAAAGAGAGACAAATGTAATCCTGCTTCCTAACAACTCTCTGTATAAATATAATAAAGTGTCTCTATAAATAAACATTATTGTTGAAATAAATTATAAGCCCAACAATAAGGCTCTAAAATTTTGTAAAAGAGGATCCTCTCAGTGTGCATGCTTAGGTGCCATAGTCCACCTATAATGGCTAAATCGCTTCTAAAGTGATTTCTTACCACACATCCCTGGGGTCCTTAACAGAGATATTTTTCAACAATAACAGTGTTTAATGTGAGTCCAGTGCATGCTTCAAATCCAAAGCCCAATAACCATTGAAGTGTATAAATTCATGCATTCAAACATGTAAGCCAATAAAGCTTATCTGTGTAGAAAAAGTTGATCCAACTGCGGCCCGACGAGGTGCCCCATTTCGTGTCCTCCTCAGGAGCTGTAGCTGTCAGTTTGCTGCATTCACCAGAGGAGCACTGATATCTACTAACGATCTCTCACATCTCAAAATAAGGGCTTACGTCCTTGTGGGATGAGGCAGGGCTTAAACATGGACATTGTAGAAGGCCCTGTGTTGTGCTGACAGCAGCATTAGAGTGCTGCTTATATGTCACACTGGAGCTGTGCTACTGTCCCCCAAATTCTGCTGCCCAAGGTAGATGCCTAGAATGCCTAGTGGTAGGACCAGCCATACCTTAGAGCAGTGTTTGCCAAGTGCAGTCCTGGAGTATACCTTGCCAGAAGTTTTCAGGCTATCCACAATGAATATGCATGAAAGAGATTTGCATATAATGGAGGCAGTGTATGCAAATCAAGTTCATGCATATTCATTGTGGACAACCTGAAAACCTGACTGCCAAGAGGTACTCCAGAACTGGATTTGGGAAACACTGCCTTAGAGAATACAATAAAATTACAGGTTCCAGCATGCAATGGGGCAAAAATTAGGACTTGACCAATGTCCTGAATATCTAGAACTAGTTGGCAATCCTACCCACAGGTATGGGAACTTCATTAAAATATAAGAAATATACAGGAATATACTAGATTCCACAAAATCATCAATCACAAAGAACAACCTGCTCTCTCCCAGGTATAAAGGTACTAGTTACCTGTAACCTGGAATGTCCAGCACTCCAGGGAATATGGTCCTAACACCACCAGGTGGAGAGAGAGAAAGACACAGAAGGCTTATAGTAATATGAGGATAATCAGTAATAATCAGTAATTGTTTATTACACTTACCAATCAGGAATACAATTAGACTATGTAATATAATTAATTAATTCTCATATGACACAGCAACCGGGACACAAACGTGACCTCTGACATTAGCTCTCTGACTGCCTCAACCCAAGATTCTCCTTTTATACTCTTTTCTCTCATAGGCTAGTATTGGAAGTACAAAGTCAGCTTATTCTAACATATTCCAGCATATTTTAGCAAATTCTATCTTACAGAACCAAAGTTCTTCATAACATATTTGCTTATCATAAATAAGGTCAGTAAGGTTATCCTACTTTGCAAAAACCATCTTCCCAGCAACCAAAGTTATGTCTCTGCTTTCATGGTCAGCAGCAAATTTCCCCTTACATATGCACAGTATTCTCCTGCCACACATATCTCTGTTATGACTCCATATCTGCCTGTCTCTCCAATAGAAGGGCAAGCTGACATGAGATTCACATTCTGAGTAATTCTCTTTATTTAGCTTCTCAGTGACTCTTAACCTGTTCATAGCCTGTTCACAGAGGCCTAGCTTTGCTCATAATTCTCAGTTACTGTTGTAAAGCTATTTTATGGTTATATGGGACCTGCATGTCCCATATAAACAAACCATATCTCAAACAACTAATTATTACCTGGATTGATTATTACTCTGTTTACCATTAACTTTCTCTTTGCTTCGTGTACAATTTCTCATTCATAATAGATTTTTTAAATGTTAAATATCTATAGCTATCCCAGTACGTTTATAATACTGTATTGTAAAATTGGATTCTTACAACAAATTACTTTCTTATGCATTATTCTTTGTTATGTATCCTATACTGTTTATTGTAAGCCACATTGAACTCAAAGTTGTTTGGGATAATGTGGGTTATAAATGTCACAAATAAATAAATAAATGTTCATTTATGGCCTGCTTCCATGATAGGTTTCCCTTTTATATTTTCCTCAGTAAATACAGCAGTGTTTCCAGACCTTTCCTGGAGACACACCTAGCCAGTTGGATTTTCAAGATTACCACAGTGAACGTGCATGAAAGGGACTTACGTACATTGAAGATCCAATGTATGCAAATCTTTCATGCAGATTCAGCATGGTAATTCTGAAAACCCATCTGACTATGTGTAACCTCTAGGAGAGGATTAGGAAACATTGTGAGGGTACATGCAGAATCAGATACGTATTCCTCGGGAGCAATAGGTTCTGCTGCTCAGTTTTGTTTCATTTTCTATTTCTGTCCTAATGCCTTCTACTTACATGCAGACTTCTCCTCTTTGCCCAGATATATTCCATTCCCCAAATTATGTATTCAATGACCTTCTCTGCCCTTGCATTGATAGGAGGAAGGACTTGACTGTGCCTACTTGCAAGGGCTGATCACGGGCTATGTTTACTAAGCCGTGCTGTAGGCGTGCTAACTTTTTAGTGTGCGTTAAAAATGAGCATGCGGTAATACTAGAGACACCAAAGTCCATTATGAGTTAGGTTCATTTTTTACAAAATATTTTAAGAAAAATTTTAAAAATCCAATTTACATAAAATTCACCAATTTTCCTTCACCCTGGTTATGCGTAAAATCCATGATGAACTCGATTGTTCCATGTAAATGTTGAGCTATATGAATTCTTTTCCTCTGTTATTTTAACTCTGTGGTTATGTTGAATCAAATGTTTCATGGGCTCAGACTGATCTATAATAATAATTAAATGATTTCTTACTTTGGGGTCCTTTTACTAAGCCATGCTAACATGTGGCCAGCACTGTGAATAACACGTGGGTTTCCCATGTGCTCTGGCCACTCTTTTAGTGTGGCTCTAAACTGGCCAAATTTCTGTTTGTGCCATTGATGGCCACACACTAATTTCCAAATAAACACGTGGCCATTACCGCGTGAGCCCTTACTGTCACCTATTTTTTAGGTAGTAAGCCAGCTTATTTTCGAAAGTGATCGCCGGCCATTTCCCGACATAAATCGGCAGATGGCCGGCGATCTCGGAAAAGTGACGAAATCGGTATAATCGAAAGCAGCTTTTTTGACAGCATCGCCGCTTTCCCATCGCCTCGCCGGTGAAAGTTCAAAGGGGCATGTCGCCGGCTAAGCGAAGGCGGGACATGGGTGGGCGTGGCTACCAGATGGCCGGCTTTCGCCGATAATGGAAAAGAAAACCCGGCGATAAGCAGTATTTCGCCGGATTTACTTGGTCCTTTTATTTTCACGACCAAGCCTCAAAAAGGTGCCCCAACTGACTAGATGACCACCGGAGGGAATGGGGGATGACCTCCCCATACTCCCCCAGTGGTCACCAACCCCCTCCCACACTAAAAAAACAAAATTAAAAACCTTTTTTGCCAGCCTGTATGCCAGCCTCAAATGCTGTACCCACCTCCATGACAGCAGAATGTGTTCTATCCTCCGACAGCCTTTCCCTGGTTGTGAGTGTGACACCTTTTCTGTTAGGTGCACTGCAGAGTCACATCAGCAATGCATTGTGGTGGGTGTAGGGTACTGGGCTGTACTCCCATGCTGCTTTTCCCCCTGCTAACTGGGTCAGAGTGTGCCCTGTTTTACTTCCGTTAGTCCATGAGGTAGTGGCCATTTTTGTAAGCCAGTTTTAGATCCCTTTCATGTGTTACCCACGTTAGAGAACTTAGTTCTTACCTTGAATGTGGCTGAAAGAGAGCATTGTACAGCATTCTGCCAGCTCTGACCTACTGCCAATCTCAGTACCAGGGAGACTCTTTGCCAGTGGGGCACAACCTCTGATCTGCAGTTAACTGTGAGTAAACGTGCTTATTCAAATAAAAGACTTTTTCAAAGACATTAGTCTTCAGGTGTCAACTGCTGTGCCAAGCTTATACAGCAGCAACAAGTCCTGTCCCTGGAGCACTTTTAGTGGGTACTGCAGTGCACTTAAGGCAGGCGGACCCAGAACCATTCCCCCTCCCCCCCAACCTGTAACACTTGTGCTGGTAATGGGAGCCCTCCAAAACCCACTGTACCCACTTGTCTAGGGTGCCCAGTTGGTGTCCTGGCATGTCAGGAGGACCAGTGCGCTACAAATGCTGGCTCCTCCCACGACCAAATGACTTGAATTTCGCCGGGTTGGAGATGGCCGGTATTTTTTTCCATTATCGCTGAAAAACAAACCCGGCCATCTCAAACCCGGCGAAATCCAAGCCATTTGGCCGGGCTAAACCGTATTATCGAAAAAGAAAATGGCCGGCCATCTTTTTCGATAATACGGTTCCGGCCAGCTGTAGTGCTGCCGCCACAATAGATCGCCGGCGAATTATTTGGCCGGTGACGTTCGATTATTCCCCTCAAGGGCTCACATGCTAATTGTGTGCTAATTAAGCAGTATGTGGCAGTGGCCATGTGCTAGCTGATTACTGCAGGGCACGCCCACTCTCTGTCCCTGTGCTAGAAAATAATTTCTATTTTCTAGAGCGGGAATTGGAACACGCTGATCTCAGACCTACCATAGGATGCTTTAGGGTGCCCCGCGATAGTGCTGATTGAGAACACACTACCCATGCGGTAGCCCTACTGATGCTTAGTGAAAGGACCCCTTAATAATAATATTTGAATTTCATGATCCTTTATGTTTCATCGTATTTGTTGCCAGTGATCTGTGTTGTGCACCTAGTTGTTTTCCATTTGTTTTATATGGATTCTGTTTTTTCCTATTTTACCTCTACTACAGGGCTTTCCAAACCAGGGGCGTAGCTAAGGGGGGCCACGGAGGCCTGGCCCCCTGCAAATTATGTCCGGCCCCAACCCCCACCAGCCGAAGCCTTCTTCCACGACGTCTCTGCGAAGGTATTTGCGAGGCGAAGGGGGTGCGAGACAGCGCAAGGCGTTGATGGCGGGGATAGGTGAGGCAAAGCAAAGCGAGGCATGGTGGTGGTGGGGGTGGCGGCGGGGTGGCATTCAAAATGTGCCCCCAACCTCGGACTCTGGCCCCCTCCCACCGTAATGTCTGGTTACACCCCTGTTCCAAACCTGTCCTAGTGACCGGCATTTGGGTTTTCAGGATATCTACAATGAATATGCATGAGATTAGTTTGCATATGGGGAGGATTCTGTATATGGCGCCTAAAATATTGGCGCTGAAATCAGTTCCGACTAAACGTATTCTATAATCGGTGCCTAGATTTAGGCACCGATTACAGAATATGCTTAATTTATATTTCAACACCTAAATCTACGTGCATCCATTTACACCAATGAAAACTTGGTGTAAATCCCGGCGCGTAGATTTAGGCGTAGTAGGCCATAGTCTATAAATAGGTGTGTAAATTTTGGAATGCCTACAAAATGCCCATTTCCCCACCCATATCCATGCCCCTTTTTGCCTGTACGCGTTAGAAATTAGGCGCACTGCATTACAGAATGTGCTTAGCGAGTTGTGCGCCTAAATTCTAATCAGTGCCAATTAGTGCTCATTATTGCTTGTTAAGTGCTGTTATCAGCGCTCATTAGCTTGTTAAATAACATGCAATGTTGTAGAATCCACGACGATTTCAGCGCAGATCTCTAGGCACACTATATAGAATCCGGGGGATACTGGGTTTTCAACGCAAGACAATTATTATTTATATAACTTTATGGGGCCGATATTTAAAGGCACTTATCTGGTTGGCAGGAGCTTTTTTACTGGATAAATGCTAGTGAGAGGGCTATTCAACAACACTGTATTCTCTGATCACCTCAGCATTATCTGTACAGTACTGGACTGGTCCGTGGGTGGAGCTTGGGCAGAGCTAAAAGTTATCTGGTTAATGACCATATTCAGACTTTCTAATTAGATAATAAATTGGTAGGGTCCCTTTTACTAATCCGTGTAGGCGCCTACGTGCGCTCAATGCACGCCAATTCAGAACTACCGCCCGGCTACCACGTGGCCCAGGTGGTAATTTCATTTTTTACGTGCACCCACTCCGTAAGCTGGAAAATATACATTATTTTATTTTCTGGTGTACAGTGCTAACCGGGCAGCAATCGGCATTGTATGCGTGCTGACGATTACCGCCTGCTAAGTGAATAGTGGCGGTAAGGTCTCAGGCCCAAAATGGACACGCATCAATTTTCATCTTGCCACATGTCCATTTTTGGGCCAAAAAAGGAGGCCTTTTTTGCAGGTGTGCTGAGAAACGGACCTGCACATGCCCAATACACGTGTCTATACCAGTGCAGGCCACTTTTTGATGCACTTTAATAAAAGGACCCCTGGATAAAATTAGGACAGCAAAAAGGCTTTGCTATCTGGTTATTGGTCAAAATATGCTGCTAACCAGATAACACTTCTGGGGCGGTGCTGAAACTGGATAGTCAGCGCTACCTATTATCTGGGTACTGGTGCAGAATATCCTCTTTCATTTTAACTGTGGAAATCACTGTTTTACTTACATGTTGGCTGCTGCATATTCATTATTGGTATCATGAAAACCCAAATGACTGTTGGGTCACTAGGACAGGATTAAGAAACCCTACTCTAGTGTTCTATGGCTGCCTTCTCTATGGATCAACTAAAAAAGGTTAAAATTCAATATCTTTGGGAACCAATAAAGATAAAAAAAATAATAATCCCAGAGAAACAAATATATCACTTAAATCTAACTGTAAGCAAAAGGTACACTCATTCTGCACCTGGACTAGCTTGCTACACACACTGTAACTTAGACCAGTTCCTTATATCTTAATTACTACTACTACTATTTAACATTTCTATAGCACTACAAGGCATACACAGCGCTGTACACCATACACAAAAATGACAATCCCTGCTCAAAGAGCTTACAATCTAGATAAGACAGGTAAACAGACAGAACAATTAAGGGTAGGGAATAAAGAGGTGATGATAAAGGATAGGGCAGGTGAGTAGAGGTTAGGAGTCAAAAGCAGTGGTAAAGAGGTGGGCTTTAAGTTTGGACTTGAAGACGGCCAAAGATGGGGCTAGGCGCACAAAATGGACGTGTTTTTTTTTAAGCGAAGCTTTATTAAAAAAATCAAACAGGCTCCGATGCTGCAGGCTCTTTTTTGATCATCATTCAACCCCGGAATAATAAAAACGCCCTTTTTGGCCATGCTTCACTCAGCTGAGAGACCAGGAAGAGTCTGAGCCAAGGGGGAAGGTGACCAAAATGGGCGCCCATCCAAAAAAAAACCCGTCTATTTTGGCCCCCTTAATAATAAAAACGTCTTTTTTGGCAGTGCTTCACTCAGCTGAGACCTGGAAGTCCCTGAGCCAATCACAACGCGTTCAGCCAAGCTAAACGCGCTGTGATTGGCTCAGGAACTTCCAGGTCTCTCAGCTGAGTGAAGCACGGCCAAAAAAGACGCTTTTATTATTCCAGGGTCCAAAAAAGAGCTTGCAGCATCGGAGCCTGTTTGATTTCAGCGCTTGGGCTGTTTTTCGGGTGGAGCACTCCCATAATGGCCGTCCATGACGAGCACTTGGCCGTTCCCCCCCCCCCCCGATTTTCCTTTTTTACATTTGATTAAGTTTTCCAATCCCGCGCAGCCCCAACGAGAGGTACACTCCTCTCGTTAGATGTTCCATCATTTTCCAGCGTTAAGGCAATCGGAAAAGGTTAGTGCATCTCATCACAATAGGGGTTTCTACACAATTTGTTCATCTGCATTCAGTTTTCGTTAGCTGCTACCGTCTCGGAAAAAAGTATTTAGTGCATGCCAGGGTTTACTACTTGCTCGTTAATGGCTCTTTAATGGCTCTTTAAGGGCTCCTTAAATTTAGTGCATCTGGCCCACAGTGATGAAAATACTCTAATGTCTCTTGACTTTCTTTCTTTCAAAAGTTTGCTTATGTTTATATATCCTAACATTTGCTACTTTTCATCTCTCAGAGAATGACATATGTATGGCATTATATATAAATAAGGAAGAAGAATTATTTGCATAGCTATATATAAATGGTAACATTAAGACTAATTTGGGTGTTACCAGGATGACACCAGTACATGATTTATTAATTTAAATACTCATAATTTGATGACAGATGTGGAAATACAGAAGAGACATGAAGCAGAATCATTATGTGGGCTGAAATGCGTCTTTTATTTATTTATTTTTTTTAACTAGGGCTGCACATTTAATGTAATTAGAGGCCCTTTTACTAAAGGGTTGGCAGGCAGCAACAGGCTTGCTGGGTGCCAATCCGGAACTACAGTGCCACAAAATATTTTCTATATTTGTAGTACTGGTACTTACCCAGTGGTAATTGGGCAACGCTGTGCACTGCCAGGTTACCACCGGGTTGGCACAGGAGCCCTTACCTGGTGGTGGTAAGTGCTCTCTCCAAAATGGCCATGTGGCAAGTGGTTCACTTACCACACGGCCATTTCTTTTTCAGAAAAAAAGACAGCCCTTTTACTATGCTGTGGTAGGGCTGCCGTGGCAATGGCCCCCACCGTGCCCCATTTCCTTCCTACAATTATTTTTTAGTACAAGCGGCGAGGGTGCACTCGGTGGTAATTGCTGCCTGGTTACCACGGGCTACCACTGGAGCCCCTACCATCTCCTAGGAAATGGCCGTGCAGCAAGTGTTTCACTTACCACATGGCCTTTTCCTGTCCCAGCTACAAAAATCTTTTTACCAGGTGGCGGTAAAAGAGGGCCTTGGCATGTGGAAAAATCCATGTGCCCATGCCACCGCAGGATCCCTTTTACCACCGCTTGGTAAAAGGGGCCCTAAAAGTTTAACGTGCATTAAAATTTTAATGCATGCTAATGGAAAGTCTCTTACCCTCATCTAGCATTGCTCTGTTTCCCTCCCCACCATACCAAATTATCTGCTGCTTCTCTCACCCACTGCAGCTCTGAAGGCATGCTTCTCTCATCTGTCTGAAGCTTCTCTCTGTACTGTCCCACCTGGAAACAAGACGTTCCATCAGAAGAGGCAGGATGCAACAGAGAGAGGCTTTGGGTGGGTGAGAGAAGCAGCATGCCTTCAGAGCTGCAGCATTAAAGGCAAGGTTGGAGGGCCAAGAGGGGTAGGCTGAAGGAGCCTGAGAGTGATAGAATACAGAATGTGGAGAAATGGGGAGAGAGAGAGAGAGAGAGAGAGAGCAAAATGCAGATCCTGGGGGGAGAGGAGGGTTCAGGAGTGCAGGAACAGGTGCCAGGAAAAAGGGGGTTAGAGAGAGATGCGGGGCGGGGGGGGGGGGGGGGGGGAGCTGGTGTGGTGGCCGCTGGACCAGTGGCTGGGGGGCCTGAGGATCTCAAGCTCCACTTCTTAGCAGGTGGTTCATGTGCAGAGGTGGAAGTCGATGCCAGTTGTTGTTGCTGCTGCACAGCTGGATTAGGTGCTCTCAGGTCACGCCGTAGGCCCTCGATGCTGTGCTCCAGCCGTTGGAGCTGCTGTATCACATCACGTTGGGCCTGTACCGCTTCCCGTTGCACCTGTACCGCTTCCTGTTGGGCCTGGAGCGCTTCCCGGTGCACCTGTACCACTTCCCGTTGATAGCAGTATGCAGGTACCTGGAGCAGTATTTAGTGGGTGCAGTGCACTTCAGGCAGGTGGACCCAGGCCCATCCCCTCCCTACCTGTTACACTTGTGGTGGTAAATGTTAAGCCCTCCAAAACCCCCAAAACCCACTGTACCCACATGTAGGTGCCCCTCTTCACCCATAAGGGCTATGGTAGTGGTGTAGAGTTGTGGGTAGTGGGTTTTGGGGTGGTTTGGGGGGGGGGGGGCTCAGCACACAAGGTAAGGGAGGTATGCAACTGGGAGCAATTTTTGAAGTCCACTGCAGTGCCCCCTAGGGTGCCCGGTTGGTGTCCTGGCATGTGAGGGAGACCAGTGCACTACAAATGCTGGCCCCTCCCATGACCAAATGCCTTGGATTTGGCCGGGTTTGAGATCGCCGACATTAGTTTCCATTATCGGCGAAAACCGATGCCGGCCATCTCAAACCCGGCCATCTCTGACATTTGGCCGGCCCAAACCGTATTATCGAAATGAAAGATGGCCGGCCATCTTTTTCGATACTACGATTCAGGACTGCTCTTTGTGGCGCCGGCCAAATAGATGGCCAGCGCCGTTCGATTATGCCCCTCTATGCGGCTCATTTTCGAAAGAGAAAACCGTCTAAAAAGTGGCATAAAGCAACATTTGGACGCTTTTCTCACAAAAACATCCAAATCAATATTTTTGAAACCTGTTTTGCAGACATTTATCTATGCAATTCATCCAGATCACAAGGGGGCATGTCAGGGGCAGGAATAGGGCATTCCTAACACTTGGACATTTTATAGTCATAATGGAACAAAACGAAAACGTCTAGGGCTGAAACTTCTATGTTTTGGTCTAGACCTGTTTTCAGAACAAATAAGGCACAAAAAGGTGGCCTAAATGACCACTATCCCAATGGCTTATTTTGTGTGGTTTTCAGTTGAACTTTTTTTTTTTTTTTTTAATGGACCAAAAAGATAAATGCACAGAGCACAAAACATCTAGTAAATAGCCATTTTGGAAAAAAAAAATAGACATTTTTCTATTTCTAAAATGCCTATTTTCCCCACTTGAATTATGGATGTTCTGAGCAAAATGTCCAAAGTTGGACTTAGACACCATATCAAAAATGCCCCTCCACATAACTTTGTAAGTCTATTTGCTTTGAAAATGAGCACCAAAGTGTATTAAATCAATAATATTTGTGTTTATTAGTTTTCCTGAAACTTTTCATTTTTAGGTGATTTGGACTGTGCATTGGGAATCTCATATCATTTGCCTTTGCCCCACCCCCTGTCTTGCATGCTTTTTTTAAGATGGCAGATAATCCTATTTATCTAAGTTTTCTGCATGTAGTAAAAACATATCATGTGACCAAAGTAGAGAGTTTCACTATTTTATGGTGTAGACATTTTACTAGTTTGTACTTCTCAGCCCTGGGTGTTTTTATATAGATCAGCATAAATTATCTGTAAACAAAATGTTGGAATTGAACTCATGAAGAAGAGTTCAACTTCCATCTCTTTTATATATGTAGAAGCAAATGTTGAGAAAGTAGTAAGTGGTAACTTCTTGCTGCATTAACTACGTTTGTGTCTGGGCTTCCTATGCAGATAGGGGTAGGCCATACCAGTAGGGCAACTGAAGCGGCATCTTTCCTCAACTCCCTTCCACAGCCTACCTCCTTTTCTTTGTTTTTTAAAAGTCGGCAGTGGCAGCAATCCCCATACTCTATCCTGCCACCAGCACTGGCGTCTCCTTTATTACTGTGGCCTGCCTCTCTGACGTAACTACCTATTTCCTCAGAAGCGGGCTGCAGTACAGAGGAGACAGCAGTGCCGGCAACAGGGCAGCATATGGGAATTGCTTCTGCCTCCTTTTGAAAACAACAGCAACAAAAAAAGAAGGTAGACTTGGGGTGGGGAGGGTGAAGAGATGCCAGACCACGGCTGGGGTTGTGGGAAGGAGATAGCAGGAGGGAGCGTGATGCTGGGGGGCTGGGGCGCCATTTCATCCCAGCCTCAGGCAGCAGATTGTCTTGTGCTGCCCCTGGGGTAGGCATTTCCTTCCCTTTCCCCATTGGACAGAATTGGTCAAAGGGGGACAAAGGCCAGCTTTCAGGGAAATTATTCATATGCTCACTCATGTCCCAGGTCAAAAATGAGCACATTCTCAAGAAGGTAAATGTCCAGTTTGGTTGACTGTTCAAAAGAAAATGTCTTTACTGATGAATACCTTGAGAACAAAGTACAGAAACAAGTGGATTTTTAACACAATTCAGTCTTTAACTGCTGAAGCACAGAAACACAAAGCCTGATCTTTTTCCTTTTTTCTCTGTAGATTCCAATCTTCTTCAAATACAGTATGTGAAGGGCAAGTCTATAAGCTACAGTAGGTGCCTGCATTTATGTGCTCCTTGCATGCATAAATGTATAGAAATGCTTGTAAGTGTACACTTTAACCCGTGAAAGTGCCAGTGGGGTGCCTAAGCGCTATTCTTTAACAGTACATGATGTGGCATAGCATGTAAATGTAAGGGGGCATACACATGGGCAGAGCAAGGGTGGTACATGTGCATGCCTCCCCCTTACATGCATAACTTGCAGAGGACATAAATGTAAGGTGAGCTGATATTGGGTTATATTAGTATTCTAAAATGATATTTGGGGCCCAGATGCCATTATAGCATAGGCTCTCACTACTCGTCCTCTAGGCACATAAATGGAGGTGTCCAGTTATAGAATTGCCTCCTTAGACCATAGGTTCCTTCCTCATCCTCATCAGCCTCTGTGTCCCTCTGGGCTAGTACCCACTTCCAGCTACCATTCTCTTCCCCTTTCATGCTCTCCTTCCTTCCTTGCTTCACTGAAGCTCTTTACATGATAGCTCCTTGAACCTTCCCTCCAGAGATTTGTGGACAATATACACAACACCACATAGCCTCCTGCTCTAATAACCTGTTCCTTGGATCTCAGATGCTTCCTCTGAGTCCCAGCACGCGCAAGGATGGGAGAAAGAAAAGATCCAGTTCCTTTCCTTACTGTGGGTTTTATACTCCAAAATACATCATTGCTTACACCTTCCTTTTCAACAAAGTCATTAGAATATCCCCCCCCCCCCCAATCACTCACTAAAACCACAGACTGTAAAGCCTCTGAAGCCAACTGTTACATATTACCAACCGACCCTGTGAAGTCTCAGGAACTATTATTACATAAGGGGAATTTAGTTACCTTGTTACATACATTTGTACAATCTATTTAATTTATACTTACATTTAATTTAAAACTTATATTCTGTCTTTACTGGCTGAAGACTGTTTAAAGTGGATTGCAATCACTGCCAAGATAGTGCCAAGCAACGGGACCAGATTTATGTTGTGGATGCCAACAGGCAAGGGGCGAGGGGGTGAATATGAACCAAAAATCACCAGAGGGGTCTTTCTCCCTCTTCCCTCAATCACCCTTGCCTAGATCTTCTCTTATTACCTTGTGATTTTTGTGCTGTGTAGCTTAAATTGCCTCACAGCAGTCAGCAATGCATCTCTGTGCGGGGCTTTCCATGCACTGAGCTCATAACTACATGAGTAGACATTGGTCTCATACAAACAGAATAAGTAGACAAATTACAGCTGATGTATATAGGTTCTGTTTGACATGGATGGCAGAGTATTCTAGCAGATCTACTAAACCACTGTACTGTGACCTGTCTATACCCCTACTGTTTCCAGAACAAGGGAGGGCTCTGCTGATCAGTGAGGTAAAGATAGGCGACCACAACCTTGGGAGTGAAACCAGGACTGGTGTACATTGATTTCTGGTTCCCTGGCAATTACACTACACTGCAAGGGGACATGGTCCTTGGCTAGCCCTGCCATTGTACCATAAGGAGCAGAAGAGACATAGGTTGCTTCGGCTTCTGCAGGTCCCTGGAAAAAAAATTAAGCAGCCCTGGAGTACAGAGCAGCAGGGAGTCACTGACCCTGAAAACGACAGGATACAGCAGATATCGCTTGGATTTGAACAAGGAGTGCCAGGCAGCCAGAAGAAACTGCATCTGTGACCATATCCGAGTTCAATCCAGCTTTGAAGGTATTTAACATAAAGCAGTGAAAGAGGAATCTTAGGGACTGGAGAGTCCTTTGAGATTTAAGGACAATTCTATAACTGGGCATCTCCAATTAGGCATCCCTGACAGGAACCTATTCTGCAAAGGGAAGTGGGTGCCTATTTTCTGTTATAGAATACCAGCATAACTCATACTGAACGCCAGCCATAGAGCTGATGTAAGTGTAAGCATTAAGAGCAGGAGGAATGTATGTAACTTACTTTCTCTGAGGACAAGCAGGCTGCTTGTTCTCACATGTGGGTTGGTGTCCACGGTGAGGTGAAGAGGTTATTCCCTGTTCACTTCGCTGACCCAGGAAAGAGAGTCTTGACGATTTGTTTATATCCTTGTCTTTTATCGTTATTTGTTTTTTTTTTGAACCCGGTATTTTGTCTTAGTTTTGGTCACTTTCTAAACTTTCTTTCTTTTCGACGCAGCCGGCCTTAGGCCGTGCGGTCGGATTTTTCCCCTTTTGTGCCTTTACTTTTTTGGCACGATCACGTTGTTTAATTTTGCTGAAGTCGTTTTTCCTTCCATGTCATCAAAGACACCCAGAGCCTTCAAACATTGTACTCGGTGCAACCGGACCATCTCAGGTACCGATACCCAAGCTTGGTGTATCCAGTGTCTTGGGCCCGACCATAGCCCAGCCACTTGCAGTCTGTGTCTTTGCATGAAGAAACGGACCCAAGCGTCTCGAGAAGCCCAACGAGAGAAGCTTTTTGGGGCTCAGTCTGGTCCTTCAATGTCGACATCAGTACCGAGGTTGGTGGCATCAATATTGAGGAACGCATCAACGTCGGGAGCGAAGGTAATGGCTGCGGAACGACCAACTCGTGCTGGGAGAAGTGAGGCATCGAGTGGGACTCCACCTATCTTGAGGCCTCCTGTTATGCAGCCCCCCCAGGACCGACCCTCGTCGGACCCAGCCCCGAGGAGACGTGAGGATTCCACGTCTTCCTCATCGGTACCGAGGAGTCTTGATGACGGGCGTTGAGCGAAGGCGAAGAAGCACTGCCATCGTTCTCCTTCAACACACGGTGCCGGGAGCTCTGGGGCTTCGAGGGATTTGGCACCTGAGAAGCGTCGGCACCGAGAGGATTGCTCTCCCTCTATTCAGGAGGTGCCAATGCGTCAGTCTAGCAGCCCGGTACCTGCTCCCGAGCCTCGACACATTCTGCCACCGGCTCCTTTACCAACCCCGCAGCCTTGTCCGATGGCGGCTCTCGACGAGCGCATCAGGGCCCTTCCAGAGCTTCTGGAAGGGTTGCTGTGCCAGTCTGCTTCGGTGTTGGGGGTGCTTGCACCTTCTGTATCGTCTGCTGCAGCGGCATCTGGCTCTTCTCCTGTGATGAGGTCCCCGAACTCGGTGCCGCCTGCAGCATTGGTGTTGGCTGCCACCCAGGTCAACTCTCCTTCGACGTTGGTGGAGGAAACTTCATTGGAGTCCAGGTGGGCGTCGACTTATCAGCACCGCCATCAAGGACGTCGTTCCTCAGCGTCGAGGCAGGCACAGTTTCGGACTGCTCTGAGGGATGTCTTGTCCAATACTGAAGGTGAGCGTTCATGGGAGGAAGAGGAGGATCCCAGGTACTTTTCTTCTGACGAGTCCTATGGGATTCCTTCTGAACCTTCTTCTCCACTAGAAAGGAGACTTTCTCCACCGGAGTGTCTATCTTTCACCTCCTTTGTCTGGGAAATGGCTGCGGCTATTCCCTTCCCTAAGGAGGTTGAGGATGAACCCAGGGCTGAGATGCTCGAGGTCCTGGATTATCCTTCTCTGCCTAGAGAGGCTGCAACGGCTCCTTTGCATAATGTACTGAAGGAAGTCCTTATGCAAAACTGGTTGTTCCCTCTGTCTAATCCCGTGATCCCGAAAAAGGCTGAATCCCAATATCGGATCCACGGGGAGCCTGGATTGATGAGGTCTCAGCTACCTCACAATTCCATTGTGGTGGACTCCGCTCTCAAAAGAGCCAAGAGTACTAGGGACTACGCCTCGGCGCCCCCAGGCAGAGAATCTAGAACCTTGGACTCTTTTGGGAGGAAGGCGTATCAGGCCGCTATGCTCACTGCCAAAATCCAAACATACTAGCTCTTCATGAGCATCCACTTGCGGAACTCAGTGAGGCAACTATCTAGCTTGGTTGATGCACTCCTTCCGGAGCAGGCCAAGCCTTTTCGCTAGGTGGTCAGGCAGCAGAAGGTGTGTTGAAAATTCCTGGCCAGGGGTACGTTCGACAATTTTGATGTAGCATCCAGGATCGCTGCCCAAGGTACAGTGATGCGCAGACTCTCATGGCTGCATGTCTCTGTCCTGGATCATTCGGTCCAGCAGCAGATGGCAGATGTTCCTTGCCGGGAGGATAACTTTTTTGGTGAGAAAGTAGAGGATCTAGTTGACCAGCTCAAGAAGCACAATGATGCTATGGATTCTCTCTCCCGCCAGGCGTCTTCTGCTACTACCTCCTCATCTAGGAGGTTTTTTGGAGGGAAGAGGGGTGCTCCCTATTCCTATGCTAGGTACACTGCTTCCTATGTAGGTACACTGCTTCTCAGCAGCCTGCCCAGGCTCAGTCCCAGCACGCTCATTCTCGTCAACAGCGTGTGCCTAAGGCCACTGCGGCTCCCCAGCAAAAGGGACAGGGTTTTGACTGGCTCCAGTTCAGGATAGCCTCAGTAAACGTGTCCTTACCGGACGACTTGCCGGTTGGGGGGAGGTTAATGTTTTTTCACCAAAGGTGGCCTCTTATAACCTCCGACCTGTGTGTTCTTCAAATTGTCCAGTTAGGATAAACCCTCAGTCTGGAATCCAAGTCTCAAAATTACCCATCAGGAGCTCAGTCCTACAGCTCCCAGCACAGGCAGGTACTTGCAGAGGAATTCTCTGCCCTTCTAAAGGCCAGTGCGGTCAAACCTGTTCCACCAGGGGAAGAAGGGCTGGGATTCTATTCCAGGTACTTCTTTGTGCAAAAGAAAACAGGGGGGATGCGTCCCATCCTAGACCTAAGGGCCCTGAACAAATTTCTAGTCCTTGAAAAGTTCAGGATGGTTTCTCTGGGCACCCTTCTTCCCATGATTCAGGAAAACGATTGGCTACGCTCTCTGGACTTAAAGGATGCTTACACACACATCTCGATACTTCCAGCTCACAGGAGGTATCTTCGATTTTGGCTAGGAACACAGCACTTTCAGTACTGTGTACTGCCTTTTGGCCTGGCGTCTGTGCCCAGAGTGTTTACCAAATGCCTAGCTGTAGTTGCAGCGTTGCTACGCAGACTGGGAGTGCATGTGTTCCCTTATCTCGACGATTGGCTGGTGAAGAGCACGTCAGAAGAAGGTGCTCTAGAGTCCATGCGAATTACTATTCAGGTGCTGGATCTACTGGGGTTCGTAGTAAATTACTCTGTCCCATCTCACCCCAGTCCAAAAGCTGGAATTTATTGGAGTTCTGCTGGCACAAAGACAGCTTGGGCTTATCTCTCCGAGGCAAGGGCAGACAACCTCCTGTCTCTGGTGTCCATGGTTTCAGCGTCTCAGAAGATCATGGCTTGGCAGATGTTGAGACTTCTGGGGCATATGGGAAGCTAGGGTCCATTGAGCTGACCCATGGCACGTCTCCACATGAGGTCAGCTCAATTGACCCTAGCTTCCCAGTGGTATCAAGCTGCGGGGGATCTAGAAGATGTGATCCAACTAGCCACCGATTTTTGAAATTCTCTTCAGTGGTGGACAATCCGATCCAATTTGACCATGGGATGACCATTCCAAATTCCTCAGCCACAAAAAGTGCTGATGACGGATGCATCTCTCCTAGGGTGGGGAGCTCATATAGATGGGCTTCACATTCAAGGAGCCTGGTCCTTTCAGGAAAAAGGTCTTCAGATCAACCTCCTGGAACTACGAGCGATTTGGAATGCTCTAAAGGCTTTCAGAGATCGGCTGTCCAACCAAGTAATCTTAATTCAGACAGACAATCAGGTTGCCATGTATTACACCAACAAGCAGGGGGGCACCAGATCTCACCCTCTGTGTCAGGAAGCCATCCAGATGTGGCTTTGGGTTTGCCGTCACAGCATGTTTCTCAAAGTCACTTATCTGGCAGGCGTAAACAACAGTCTGGCCGACAGGTTGAGCAGAATAATGCAACCTCACGAGTGGTCACTGAACATGGGTGTGGTCCGCAAGATCTTCTGAGCGTGGGGCACCCCCTCGGTGGATCTTTGTGTTACTCAGATCAATCACAAGGTCCCTCAGTTCTGTTCCAGACTTCAGGCCCATGACAGGCTAGCGTCAGATGCCTTTCTCCTACATTGGGGGACAGGCCTTCTGTATGCGTATCCTCCCATACCTCTAGTAGGGAAGACTTTGCTGAAACTCAAGCAAGTCTGTGGAATGATGATCCTGATTGCACCCTTCTGGCCGCGTCAGATCTGGTTCCCTCTTCTTCTGTCCTCCGAAGAACCGTGGAGATTGGACTGTTTTCCAACCCTCATCACTCAGAACAAGGGGTTGCTTTTACATCCCAACCTCCAATCTCTGGTTCTCACAGCCTGGATGTTGAGAGCTTAGAATTCGCCTCTTTGGGTCTTTCGGAGGGTGTCTCCCGAGTCTTGCTTGCTTCCAGAAAAGATTCCACGAAGAACTGTTACTTTTTCAAATGGAGGAGGTTTGCCGTCTGGTGTGACAGCAAGGCCCTAGATCCTCTTTCTTGTCCTACACAGACCCTGCTTGAATACCTTCTACATTTGTCAGAGTCTGGTCTCAAGACCAACTCCGTAAGAGCTCACCTTAGTGTGATTAGTGCTTATCATCGCCGTGTAGAGGGTAAACCTATCTCTGGACAGACTTTAGTTGTTTGCTTCATGAGAGGCTTGCTTTTGTCAAAGCCCCCTGTCAAACCTCCACCAGTGTTATGGGATCTCAATGTCGTTCTCACCCAGCTGATGAAAGCTCCTTTTGAGCCACTGAATTCCTGCCATCTGAAGAACTTGACCTGGAAGGTCGTTTTCTTGGTGGCTGTTACTTCAGCACGTAGAGTCAGTGAGCTTCAGGCCTTGGTAGTGCATGCACCTTATATCAAGTTCCATCACAACAGAGTAGTCTTCCGCATGCACCCTAAGTTCCTGCCAAAGGTGGTGTCAGAGTTCCATCTGAACCAGTCAATTGTCTTGCCAACATTCTTTCCCTGTCCTCATACCTGCCCTGGCGAAAGCAGTTTGCACACCTTGGACTGCAAGAGAGCATTGGCCTTTTATGTGGAGTGGACAAAGCTCTTTAGACAGTCCGCCCAGTTGTTTGTTTCTTTTGATCCCTACAGGAGGGGAGTCGCCATAGGAAAACGCACAGTCTCCAATTGGCTAGCAGATTGCATTTCCTTCACTTACACCCAATCTGGGCTGACTCTGGAGGGCCATGTCACGGCTCACAATGTTAGAGCCATGGGGTGCGTCAGTGGCTCACTTAAAGTCAGCCTCCATTGAGAAGATATGCAAGGCTGCAACGTGGTCATCAATCCACACATTCACATCTCACTACTGCCTTCAGCAGGATACCCAACGTGACAGTCGGTTTGGGCAGTCAGTGCTGCAGAATCTGTTCGGGGTTTAGTATCCAACTCCACCCCCCTAGACCCATTTCTCTTCTGTTCCAGGCTGCACTCTCAGTTAGTTGTTCATGGTTTCAGGTCAAGCTATGTTATGACCTTGCTGTTGCGAGGCCCAGTTGACCAATGTTCATTGTTTTGAGTGAGCCTGGTTGCTAGGGATACTCCACATGTGAGAACAAGCAGCCTGCTTGTCCTTGGAGAAATCGAAGATACATACCTGTAGCAGGTATTCTTCGAGGACAGCAGGCTGATTGTTCTCACAAACCTGCCCACCTCCCCTTTGGAGTTGTTGTTTGTTTATTATTTGCTCTTTGATTAAACTGAGCGGGAACGCTCATGCGACGGGCGGGAAGTTGTCCGCGCATGCGCAGTGTGCGCCAGAAGGCTCTGGCAAAACTTTTTTATTTTTGCTGTGCAAGAATTTGCCGTTCCTGGGCCGCCGTGGATGCTGACCTGTTGTTTGTTTATTATTTGCTCTTTGATTAAACTGAGCGGGAACACTCACGCGACGGCTGGAAGTTGTCCGCGCATGCGCAGTGCGCGCCAGAAGGCTCTGGCAAAACTTTTTTTATTTTTGTTCTGCAAGAATTTGCCATTCCTGGGCCACCGTGGTTGCTGACCCACATGTGAGAACAATCAGCCTGCTGTCCTCGGAGAATACCTGCTACAGGTATGTATCTTCGCTGTATTCTGTAAGTTATTTGTGTAAGAGTGAGCCCTGCCTATGTCCTGCCCTTGTTCCACATCTGTGTAATACATGCTATGTAAGTTAAGTGGGTATTTGCAGAATAGCACATATGCTTGTAAATACTAGTATTCTAAACATCTATGTGTGTAAGTGTAGGTTACAGCATTGCTCTGTAAGTGCCTGATGTTATTTTTATTTGCTGCCTTTAGTACTGTTGTGTGCCTTTTTGCTCCAAGACTAATTTTTAGTAAACCTTTGGTTTGGAAGCATAATTTTGGTCTGGACTGGAGTCGTAGTCATTTGGCGCATTTATAGGTATATAAACCAAAAATGGCCTCAAATATTGCATTTTTCCATTAGTTTTAAAACAAATCCACATCCCTGCTTTCTCCTCAGACAAGCAGAATGACTTAAATCAGAGCTGAAACATTTGGTAGTCAGAAATTCAGTATACCATTAAAAGATTGTCTTTAGCATGTCATGGTAATAGCATATGTAAACATGTAAAAAAAAATTATTTGTACTGGGAGCAGTTCTGAAAAGAAGATAAACTTGTTCAGACTGGTTTTTCATCAAGCATAGACTATTACATAAATGCTCTAGTAAGGAAAGGGAGTGAAATCACATTTACCGTATAAATTCATAACAAACACCAAAAATCAGAACTGTAAACACATGGACATATAAAATTCTATACTAAGTAAGTAGCAGTTGGGGAAAGACATGGCATGGAGTTGCCTAGGCTTAGAAATGCATTGTTAATGGAACAATTTTGGACTCATTTGAAACCTTTTCAGCTAGCACATACAGCTGCTCTATCCTGGTAAAGTCTGAACAACTCTACCTAACCAGTGTATGATTCATTCCTCTCTGTTTGGGAAGTATACGCCAAATTGGCAAGAACCGATTCAGGTCTTAGGTTTCACTATCCACCTTATAATTGAAAGAGAAAAACGCCTAGATTTCGACCCAAATCGGGAGATAGACATATATCTCACAAAAACGAATAAATCGGTATAATGGAAAGCCAATTTTGGACGTTTTCAACTGCACTCCATCGCGGAAGCATACAAAGTTGACGGGGGCGTGTCGGAGGCGTGGCAAAGGTGGAACTGGGGCATGGTTATCGGCCGAGGAGAGGTGGGCGCCTTTCGCCAATAATGGACAAAAAGTATGCGTTTATTGCTAGAATTTAGGGCACTTTTCCTGGACCCTGTTTTTTCACGAATAAGGCCCCAAAAAGTGCCCTAAATGACCAGATTACCACCAGAGGGAATCGGGGATGACCTCCCCTGACTCCCCCAGTGGTCACTAACCCCCTCCCACCACAAAAAAAATGATGTTTCACAACTTTTTATTTTCACCCTCAAATGTCATACCCACCTCCCTGGCAGCAGTATGCAGGTCCCTGGAGCAGTTGTTAGGGGGTGCAGTGGACTTCAGGCAGGTGGACCCAGGCCCATCCCCCCTACCTGTTACAATTGTGCTGCTTAATGCTTAGTCGTCCAACCCCCCCCCCCACAAACCCACTGTACCCACATGTAGGTGCCCCCCTTCACCCCTTAGGGCTATAGTAATGGTGTAGACTTGTGGGCAGTGGGTTTTGAGGGGGATTTGGGGGGGCTCAACACACAAGGGAAGGGTGCTATGCACCTGGGAGCTCTTTTACCTTTTTTTTTGTTTTTGTAAAAGTGCCCCCTAGGGTGGCCGGTTGGTGTCCTGGCATGTGAGGGGGACCAGTGCACTATGAATCCTGGCCCCTCCCACGAACAAATGCCTTGGATTTATTCGTTTTTGAGCTGGGCGCTTTCATTTTCCATTATCACTGAAAAACAAAAACGCCCAGCTCACAAATTGTCGAATAAAGCATGGACGTCTATATTTTTTCGAAAATACGGTTCGGTTCACCCCTTCACGGACCCATTCTCGGAGATAAACGCCCAAGGAGATAGACGTTTTCGTTCAATTATGCCCCTCCACATGATTTTGGAAAATGCCAGAGCTACAATAGCCTAAAAAGGTAACGTGTGTGGCTATGACCACTATTTTCACTGGGATAACTGGATATTCGATTGAAGCTTAAGGGTACATTCTCAATAGTACACGTATCACGTTCAAACTTTGCACCCTAGTCCATAAAATCATCCATGGTGATGCCCCAGCCTACATGTCAGACCTAATAGAATTACCACCCAGGAACACAAAAAAATCTTCTCGCACATTCCTTAATCTTCATCCTCCCAAGTGTAAAGGTCTGAAATACAAATTTATGCACGCATCTACCTTTTCCTATGTGAGCACGCAGCTCTGGAACGCGTTACCACGCAACCTGAAAATGGTCTATGAACTGACCAATTTCCGAAAACTATTGAAGACCTATCTCTTCAACAAGATATATCACAAAGATCAACACATGTAACTGTATAATCTTTAATATATCCAGAAATGTCTTATATCGTCTTTTGCTTTAACACTATCATGTATTTCACTACCATGTAACCCAAAACCCTCTGTAAAACCAAATGTATATTCTCTTCTACTTCCAGTATCCATGATGAATTGTAAGCCACATTGAGCCTGCAAAGAGGTGGAATAATGTGGGATACAAATGCAATAAATTACATTATATGCATAGTTTTGAACATGTACAAAAAAAGTTCATTTTCAAACATAAGATACCCATAGAATTTGGGTGTGAATAACAGGTTGCTATGAGGCTACACGTGTGATATGAAAACAGTTTATAACTGGTCAACAGTGTCCCAAGCTTATAAAAATGATCATGAAAAATACATTCCTTAATTCATTCCATGCAAAAATGACAACATGCTGACACTGAAAATACCATTACTGCAGCTCAATATTCCTGCAATGGAGTCAGAGTAACAGAACAGTAGAAGGCAGCATATAAATACCAAAATGGCCCATCTAGGGTACTCAGGAGTCCTTTTATTAAGGTGCGTGAAAAATGGCCTGTGCTAGTGGAGGCACGTTTTGGACATTCACAGATCCATTTTTCAGCGCACTTGTAAAAAAAAAAATACCTTTTTAAAATTTTGGCCGAAAATGGATGTGTGGCAAAATGAAAATTGGCACGTGTCCATTTTGGGTCTGAGACTTTACCGCCACCCATTGACTTGGCGGTAAGGTCTCATGCATTAACCAGGCGGTAATGATCCATGCGAGTAGAATGCCTTTTACAGCCCGGTTAGCGCCACACGCCAGAAAATAAAATATATTTCTTGGCGCTCTTAGTGGATGCGCATAAAAAAATGAAATTACCGCTCAGGCCACATGGTAGCTGGGTGGTAATTCCAAACTGACACATGTTGGGCGCATGGAGGTGCCCAGGTGGCTTAGTAAAAGGCCCCCTAAGTAAGGCAGTTAGCATTTTTTTAACTGCTACTGTAACCTACAAATTCCCATAGTGACTGCAAATCAAAATTCCCACAGACCTATTAGATTTGCTCTGCTTGGGGTCCCATCCTGACACTATCTGTTGTTTTGGCATTTGTTTGGGGTAGACTCTACAAAATACACATTTTGTTTCCCATTACTGGCACAATCGGGTCCCAAGATACTGCATCTGTTTGCAAAATATAGGGGGTGTTTTTACTAAAGGTTAGCTCGAGTTATCTGCAGAAGGTTCTATTTTATTCCAATGGACCCTGCTGCAGATAACTCGAGCTAATCTTTAGTGTATAAAATTATTCACTGTGTTTTATATATGATGCCCCCCCAAAAAAATTGGCGCTGGAAAAAACGTGCTTAGTGCAATTTAATGCCAAGAAGTGCAGAGTGATGCACTGTGTTTGTGTCCGAAGATCTGAAGGTGAAGAAACATTGTGACAAGGTGACAGCCGTGGCCAGAAGGGTGCTAGGCTACGTAGAGAGGGGCATAACCAGCAGAAGAAAGGAGGTGTTGATGCCCCTCTACAAGTCCATTGGTGATGCCCCTCTTGGAGTATTGTGTTCAGTTTTGGAGGCCATATCTGCTAAAGATGTAAAAAGACTGGAAGTGGTGCAAAGAAAAGCTACAAAAATGGTATGGGATTTGTGTTGCAAACCGTACAAAGAGAGACTTGCTGACCTGAACATGTATACCTTGGAGGAAAGGAGAAACAGGGGTGACATGATACAGTCGTGTCGTTCAAATATTTGAAAGGTATTAATCCGCAAATGAACCTTTTTTGGAGACGGGAAGGTGGCAGAACTAGAGGACATGAATTGAGGTTGAAGGGGGGCAGACTCAGGACTAATGTCAGGAAGTATTTTTTCATGCAGAGGGTGTTGGATATGTGGAATGCCCTCCCGTGGGAGGCGGTGGAGATGAAAACAGTAATGGAATTCAAACATGTGTGGGATACAAAGGAATCCTGTTTAAAAGAAATGGTTCCGTGGAATCTTAGCGGAGATTGGGTGGCGATGCCGGTAATTGGGAAACAAAATGGGAGCTGGGCAGACTTCTCCGGTCTATGCCCTGATTGTGACTGAATAGATAGGGATGGGCTGGAGTGTAAAATTTAAGGGGCTTCGATGTTAGCTCCAGAACTTAGTACAAGAACAGTGTATCAGGTATGTGAATGTTTCCTTGGCTATGCTCACCTCACCCTCTGGTGGCCAGAACCGGTGGCTGCTATGAACTATCACATGTTCCAGACTTCAGCCCAGTCCAGTCCGAATCTTCCAGGCTGTCAGACTTGCTTCTCTTGTTTGTGCCTGAACAGCACCCGTAGCTGCCTTGTGATTCCTGCAGCTAAACTTCAGCTGCTGATGGGCTTTATTAACGACCTGGAAACTTATGTGTTTGCCTTTGCTTCGTCTAAGGTCCCTGGTTGTTGGTGCTTTGTTGCACTTCTGCCTAGTCTTGTTTCTTGTTTGAGTTTCTTGTCCAATTCTAGTTAGTCTGTGTGTAGTTTAGCTTAGGTTTGTTTGCTTATTTCCCTAGTCTTGTTTCTGGTCTGTATTCCTTGTCTAGTTTCTGTTTGTCTGGGTCTCTTGCTTAGTGGCTGCTCTGCAGCTTTCAGCCCGGTCTCTTGTCTGTCAGTATTTGTACCCTGTTTCAGTGGCTGCTTGGCAGCTTTTAGTTCCTGTCCTTTAGCTTGTCCATTTTTCTGCCTTGTGTAGTATTGTCTGTCTGTGAGTCCTAGCCCAGTTCCCTGCCTTGCTGCCCATGTATATTCCTTTCTCCTCTGACCCTCAGTCTCTGTTCAGCCTAGTTGGTATCCAGTTCCTGCCCTGTCCGGTAAGTCCTGCCGGCTGCCTGCACCCAGGGGCTCAACTCCTGGGGAAGGGCGGTCAAGTGCAGGTGAAGTCTAGCTGTCCCTGTCAGAGTTCTGCCTTGTCTCTGGTGTGGGGTGGTTTTGCCTGCAACTGCTGCTCCACGGCAGTGGCCCAAGGGCTCACAAACCTAATTTCTGTCTTGAAAACGTGACACAGTGCTGGGTAGACTTCTAAGGTCTGTGCCCCAAGAAAGGCAAGGACAAATCAAACTTGGGTATACAAATAAAGTATCACATGTAAATGAGTTTGTTGGGCAGACTGGATGGACACTGCAGGTCTTTATCTGCTGCCATATACTATGTTACTATGGGTGTGGCCATAGGAGGGGCATGGGCGGATCGTGGGCATTTCTAAAATTTACGCACAGTGTTATATAATAACCCATTCTGTGCCTAAAGTTAGCCATGGGCATTTACAGCAGCTTTTCATTGGTGTAAATAACTGCACCTAAATTTTAGTTGCGTGGACGGTGCTATGTGTATTCTGTAAACCACATCTAACTTTAGGCGTGGTTTATATAATACATGTAGGCTTGTTTTTCATTGGTGCCAAATATAGAATCTGCACCTCTATGCCCAAGCTCTGGGAGTGAAAAACCCACACCTGGGTAAGAGAATAGAGAAAAAGGCAAGGACTTGGCCTCTGGTATTGAGTGTGGCTTTGGATAGGAGTTTATACTGAAAAAATGAGTAATAATTTGAAATATATATACCATATCATTTCCTGCAGTCTACCTTGGAGAACACCATGGTTTCTAAAACCATTGGAATAGCAAAAGTGAAATCATTAGCTTGAAAGTAAACTTTGCTTGGTTTGTTATCCATACAGCCAGTTCCACAGATGCAAGATTTCTGCCATCTGTGGATCTGGCTGTATTGATAACAAGTAGCTTTTTCCAAGGATTGATAGTATTTTCTACTTCTGAATTTGGGATGAAACTGTGCACACTGGAGCAACACTCAGCACCAGTCTGACTGGATAGCCTGGACATGGGGGTGGGGGTGGGGGGAGGCAGCATTTTCCCATTGCTATTTACATGTGTAAATAGACTGAAAACTACCCACCCTATATAGGGATGAGCAGTTTATATACATTTACCTGCAGGAAAAAGTAGGTGGGTTTAGGTTGGGGATAGCATTTTGAAAACTATTCACCTGTGTTTCAGGCAAAAATATCTGTGAAAAAGCAGGTGCAAATCTACAGGTACTTTTTGCTAAGGAATTTTCAAGGGAAAGGTATGTACAAACATTTACCTTGGAACTAGATACTGGTTTTCAAGGGGAAAGTACCTTCAGACATTGCAACTACACATAAAGTACTGAAAAATGCCCTCATGAGGACCTCTCCCAGCATGTTTGCATGAGACTCTAACTTGGATTTCAGAGGTGGTCATTGGGTTCATTAGTTACTGGCCAGTATATATTTTTATTGTACTTCAGAAACATACATGGAGTGGAGTAGAGTGGAATGGAATGGCTAAGACTGCATTAAAACAATATCTGATATATAGGCATTTAGGTCATCCAACATACATACAGGCTTATTTTCGAAAGAGAAGGATGCTCATCTTTCGACACAAATTGGAAGATGGGCGTCCTTCTCCCAGGGTTGCCCAAATCGGCATAATCGAAAGTCAATTTTGGGCGTCCCCAACTGCTTTCCGTCGCGGGGATGACAAAAGTTCATGGGGGCATGTCGGAGGCATAGCGAAGGCGGGACTTGGGCGGCCTCGATCCATAATCGAAAAAAGAAGGGCGTCCCTGACGAGCACTTGGATGACTCTACTTGGTCCTTTTTTTGTTACGACCAAGCCACAAAAGGGTGCCTGAACTGACCAGATGACCACCGGAGGGATTTGGGGATGGCCTCCCCTGACTCCCCCAGTGGTCACTAACTCCCTCCCACCCTCAAAAACTTCTTTACAAATATTTTTTGCCAGCCTCAAATGTCATACTCAGGTCCATCGCAGCAGTATGCAGGTCCCTGGAGCAGTTTTATTGGGTGCAGTGCACTTCATACAGGCGGACCCAGGCCCATCCCCCCCTCTACCTGTTACACTTGTGGTGGTAAATGTGAGCCCTTCAAAACCCACCAGAAACCTACTGTACCCACATCTAGGTGCCCCCCTTCACCCCTAAGGGCTATGGTACTGGTGTACAGTTGTGGGTAGTGGGTTTTGGGGGGCTCAGCACACACGGTAAGGGAGCTATGCACCTGGGAGCAATGTCTGAACTCCACTGCAGTGTCCCCTAGGGTGCCCGGTTGTTGTCCTGACATGTGAGGGGGACCAGTACACTACGAATGCTGGCTCCTCCCACGACCTAAGGGCTTGCATTTGGTCGTTTCTGAGATGGGCGTCCTCAGTTTCCATTATCACCGAAAATCAGAAACGACGAAGTCTAAGGACGACCATCTCTAAGGTCGACCTAAATTTTCAGATTTGGGTATCCCTGACCGTATTATCGAAACGAAAGATGGACATCCATCTTGTTTCGATAATACGGGTTTCCCCGCCCCTTCACGGGGACGTCTTGCGAGGACGTTCTCAGAAAAACTTGGGCGTCCCTTTCAATTATGCCCCTCATAATGAGTTAAGGTCTGAACGCACAGGATCAATTTGTACCTTGCAATAGAAAGCTTCAAATTGGCAGTCTGGTCAGGTAGCTAGTAATGAAGGAATCAGGGCCGGTCTTAAGGCGAGGCGACAGAGGCGGCCGCATAGGGCCCCGTGCTCAGGGGGTCCCGCGCGGAGCGCCTAAGGTCGCCCCGCCCCGACCGCCCGAGTTCCAGTCCTCCCTCCCTCCCTCGGATGGCGCGCGACGGCGGAGTGGTGGGGGCGGTCCGCCCCGGCTGTCAGCGGGTGGGGGGTGCCCTGCACCCGCTGCTCCCACCCTGTCCTACCTTGCTTTAAAAAAAGACTGTGGAAGCGCCAGAGGGACAGGCAGCGCCTCGTGTCTGCCCTCCCTGCTACTAAAAATGTCTTCGACGTCGTCATTGGGCCTTCTCACATTGAGTCCCGCCCTTCTCTGAGGTAACTTCCAATTACCGCGAGGGTGGGCGGGACTCAATGTGAGAAGGCCCAATGACGACGTCGAAGACATTTTTAGTAGCAGGGAGGGCAGACACGAGGTGCTGCCTGTTCCTCTGGCGCTTCCAAATTCTTTTTTTAAAGCCAGTGAGGGTGGTGGGGACCGGAGAACAAAGCTAGTAGGTAGGTTGGGGGGGGGGACTCAGATGGGAGAAGGGTGTGTGGGGTGGGGGTTCTCAAATGGGAAGGAGACTACTACTTAACATTTCTAAAGCTGAGGTGGGGAGGGGGTTCATGGATGGGAGAAGGGGGGTGGGGAGGGGGTTCTTGGATGGTTAAAGGGGATGGGTGGGGAGGGGACTGGGGTTCTTGGATGGGAGAAGGGGACCGAGGTGGGGAGGGGGTTCTTGGATGGTTAAAGGGGACGGGTGAGGAGGGGACTGGGGTTCTTGGATGGGAGAAGGGGACCGAGGTGGGGAGGGGGTTCACGGATGGAAGAAGGGGGTGGGGAGGGGGTTCTTAGATGGTTAAAGGGGATGGGTGGGGAGGGGACTGGGGTTCTTGGATGGGAGATGGGGACTGGGGAGGGGCTTCTCGGATGGGAGAAGGGGGCAGGCACTGGGGTCTGAGAAGTGGCCATATGGGAAAATGGGGGCCATGCCTGGGGCTGGTGGGAAAATGGGGCATGCGTGGGTCAGGTGGGAGAATGGTTCTGAAAAGGGGGCAGGTGGGATAAGGGGGCTAGTACTGGGACTGGAGGCTGAAAACGGGATAGGGAGAAGTGGTTGGGGGGGCTGAAGCTCGGGACTGGTGGGAGAAAAGGGCTGGGGCTGAAATGGGGGACTGGTGGGATAGTGGGGCTGGAACTGGGGACTGAAAAAGGGGCGGAGAGAGGGGCAGATCCTGGATGGGGTAGCGAGAGGGAGGTCAAATTGTGGATTGAAGGGGCAGAGAGAAAGGGCAGACAGTGGATGGCAGGGATAGAAAGGGCAGACAGTGAATGGATGGGGGAGAGAGAGAGAGGGCAGACAGGGGCAGATGGTGGATGGATCATGGAAGGGGCAGAGATAGAGGGCAGATGTGGATGGAAGGAGCAGGGAGAGAGGGCAGACATTGGATGGAGGGGACAGCAGAGAGGGCAGACACTGGATGACAGATGCTGGATGGAAGGAAGACAGTGAAAAGAAAATGAGGAAAGCAGAAACCAGAGACAACAAACTGTAAATAAAATATATATTTTTATTTTTTTGCTTTAGGATATAGTATTGTAGCTGTGTTAATAAATGTTTATAAATAGAACATGTAAATAAGGTAATCTTTTTATTGGACTAATTTTAATACATTTCAACTTAACTTTCAGAGAAGAAAACCCCCTTCCTCAGGTCAGGATAGGATACTGTAACAGTACTATACTGTATTGACCTGAGGAAGGAGATTTTGGCCTCTGGAAGCTAAATGTATTAGTCCAATAAAATGGTATTATTTTATTTTCTGTATTTGTTTTATTTCTATTTGTTAATTTGTAAAGTGGTGATTGGTATTTGTTAGTTTTTTCAAATTTACATCTGCTGTCTTTATATTTTGCACAGTACTAGGGGTCATTTTCTGTTTCTGTGGTGTTGAATTGTATGCAGAGTCTGGCATCTTGGGGGTTCAGTTTAATTTTTGTCTAAATAGAAAGTTTAAATATTACTACTTATTCTATAGTGGATTAGGGTGTATCTGTGTTTGTGAAAAAGACATGGCTTTCAGTTGGCATTGACTGTGCAGGATCGACGATCTGTACTATTCTGTCAGGTTTCATTTTACAGTAGGTGAATTGATGTTCTAGTGCTCACTGTAGTGTTTTAAGATGTTTTCCTTTTCTTTGTGTGATTCGTAGAAATGACTGCTTATGGTATGGTAGAATTGCTCAATAGGTCCTAGAGTGTTTTGTATTCTCGGCATACCTAGTACTGGATTTTGGAGGGGGTGTTAAAAAATGACCAGGAGGGAGGGGGGCCTTGGAGCTGGGAGCCCTAGGGGGGGACGCCCTGGAGCTGGGGGCCTTGGAGCTCAGAGGGAGCAGCCCGGGAACTCAGAGGGAGGGGTAGCCGGCCCTGGAGCTAGGGTGGGGACGGAGTTAGGTGGGGGCAGGGCTAGGGTGGGGCCCCATCAAATTGGTCTGCATAGGGCCCCGCACTTGCTAAGACCGGCCCTGGAAGGAATGTTATTTTCTTTTTCCTTACCTAATTTGTGCGTTGATGATTGTTGGTATTGTTTGTGGAAAAAGAAAAAGAAAAAGCAGAACCTGTGATCCAAATATAAGTGCTGTAGTTATTAAGTATTATGTAATTCTTTAAAATTAATACAAATTTGAGTAAAAAAATTGATCCCCTGGTGAATAGACTCAGAGCTGCCAAAAATTGACTGGCCCTAAAAACTATTATCTTACCACAATGGGTGAGCTATTGAAAATAGTTTTGGTGCAGACTGGGACTGGTAGCCTGGGGAAATATATACACAGTTGCTGCCTTTTCCTGTTTTTGTATCTGCTCTGTGGAGGAGAGACAGTGCGCTAATGTTGCCAGATCTTGCACAATGGTTACTTAAGGAACAAAGGCTTCAGCTTAGCACAAAGAGTGGTGTGTCTTGGCTTCCTCTATGTGGCAACAACCTTCCAGGGGATATAGTTTGTATTTCTTTGCAGCTACAGTATTGTATGCTGACATTTTATTGGATGTTGCAATGCTTTCATTCTGTACCTTTTATCTTCCTAATTTTATGCAAATATTGTTTCAGCTAAAAATAAAACAGTAAAGACAATAGGCCCGATGTTCAGACTGTGGGAGGTAGCTGGGCTGCCTCCTGCGGTCAGCACTGAGCCCAAATATTCAATGCCAGCCCATTTCCAGTGAGTGGCATTGAATATCTGGTTTATTTTTGGCTGCTAAGAACATAGCCGGCCAAGTCGATATTCCACACTGGCCGGCTAAGTTCATAGTGGCCAAAGATAGACCTGCTATTGACGCGGCCAGACTTGGCCACCAAACTAGCCAGTGATGCATTGAAATTTGGCAGATATAACGTGATATAACCGGCTATCTGCTAAGCACTAACTTGGAATATTCAGCAAGAGACAGCCAGCTATTTCCCGCTGAATATCGGCAGATAGGTGGTTAAGCACCATTTAACCTTGGTTAAATGGTTTTGAATATTGACCAGAATGAAATATGGAAGATTTTTGGTCCACAAGTGTGTGTCCACACCCTTGGGTACCACTCCTGATGAGCATATGGAGAGATGAATGTGTACTTTGCAGTTTATAAGTAAATCAGCACTATAGTACACCGAGCCAATGTTTATCAGTTTAGACCCAGATGCACTAAGATCCCCACTAAGAATCCATTCGAATTTTCAAATCAGTAAAAATTACCGATTTGAAAATACAGCTGGATTCACAAAGAGAATCACATGCAAATGAGCTACTCATTGCTTTTGCGACCCAGCTCATTTGTGTGCGATATGGGGGAAGCCAGTCGGCCAGCTGAGCATGTGCAGAGCAGCCCATCGCTAAGCTTGGCTGATCTGCGCGTTCTAGAGATAGCTCTCATACCTGTTTCATACACAGCCCTGTTTCGTTTCGTCTTTTCTAACACAGCCTAGTATATATAAATATATAATATATATTTTGTCCTTTTTGTCTATTAGTTACATAGCTTTGAGGACATTTTACATTTTCCTCTTTCAAGAATTGCCACAAAGGTTTTATACAGGTACCATATTTAAGCAATATATTTCATAGTTTATTAGTAACTTATAATAAAAAGATTGTCATTAGACTACCTTAAAAAATTTTTTTTAAAAATGTTAAAAATTCTAATTCAAATTAAGATTTTGTTTATGAGCCATACTCTGAATGTTATTTTATTTTTGTATATTTATATAGGCATAGTATAAATCTTTGCTTTTCCCTATTTTTTCACTATTGTTTCATTTTTGTGCCCAGAATGTTTATGTATACAGATATTATTGTTGTGCACCAATTTGCCCTTATGTATGCAATGTCATTCTGGATTACTAATTACTTCTCATGTACTTACCTTTTTAATATAGAAAAGGTTTTCTTTTGGTACACACATTTTGACTGTATATAAACGTTACTTTGAGCTGACATTTTTTACTTTATATACATGTATTTTAATTTAGCTTTTATTAATCTAAATATACTTAGACTGTGTCTTTGCTTTGTATTTTGATACATTTTTTATGTAAGAATAACTGCTTTAGATGCTTTTCAACATGCTTACTATTTGACAACGTGTGCTTTGTACTGTTTTAGGGACTCCTGAGGCAGGCCGGAGTGGCTGAAACACGACTTGTGTCGAGTCCAGGTTTTAGTAATAAACCTTTGCTGTGAACTGTTTGAGTCCAGAAGAAGTTTTTTCCATCATCTGTTTTGTCTCCTTTCTCTGTGACATTTTTGCTTTGGCTTTACCTGTGCGAGGGTTTATGTTCTTCTATACTTGTCGCTCTCATACACACAGACAAGCTGCGTGTATGAGATCTGGTGTAGTTTTTTTTTTCTTCAAAATCAAACAAAAAACTATGGATGCCTCCGATATCACTGTGCCAAAATGCTGTTCAGATGGATGTATGGCACTCCCTTGGCTCAATACTGGTTTTCTATGTTTCTATATCAGCGCTACAGAACAAAATCACATCACCAGTAGGGTTAAAGCAGACCAACAGCTGCCCAATGAGCCTTTTAATAAGCGGTCTCATCTTCCACTGTTCTATTACATGGAAACAAAAGTATGGCCAATATGCAGTTCAGATATGCACATGCTACAGACGTCTCTCATACACGCAGACAAGCTGTCAGGTTTATTTTTGAAACAGAAAGACGCCCATATTTCGACCCAAATCGGGAGATGGGCGCCTTTCTCTCATGGGCGCCCAAATCGGTATAATCGAAAGCCGATTTTGGGCGTCTCCAACTGCAGTCTGTTGCGGGAACGGACAAAGTTGATGGGGGCGTGTTGGAGGCGTGGTGAAGGTGGGACTGGGGCGTGTTTATTGGCTGAGGAGAGATGGGCGCGCTCAGCCGATAATGGAAAAAAGAAGGGCGCCAGAAGCGAGAATTTGGGTCACTTTTTTTTACCCTTTTTTTTCACGAACAAGTCTCCAAAAAGTGCCCCAACTGCCCAGATGACCACTGGAGGGAATCGGGGATGACCTCCCATGACTCCCCCAGTGGTCACTAACCCCCTCCCACCAAAAAAAAGAACTTTAAAAACTTTTTTTGCCAGCCTGTATGCCAGCCTCAAATATCATACCGAGCTCCATCACAGCAGCATGCAGGTCCCTGGAGCAGTTGTTAGTGGGTGCAGTGGACTTCAGGCAGGTGGACCCAGGCCCATCCTCCCCTACCTACCCCTACCCCCCTGTGCTGGTAAATGGGAGCGCTCCAAACCGCCCCCAAAATCCACTGTACCCACATCTAGGTGCCCCCTTTCACCCATAAGTGCTATGGTAATGGTGTAGAGTTGTGGGCAGTGGGTTTTGGGGGGGATTTGGGGGGGGGCTCAGCACCCAAGGTAAGGGAGCTATGGACTTGGGAGGTATTTAAATATATTTTTTAATTGTTACAAGTGCCCCCTATGGTGCCCGGTTGGTGTCCTGGCATGTGAGGGGGACCAGTGCACTATGAATCCTGACCCCTCCCACGACCAAATACCTTGGATTTGTTCATTTTTGAGCTGGGCACCTTTGGTTTCTATTATCGCTGAAAACCGATACCGCCCAGCTCAACTGCCAATACTGCCCATGCAGGTTCCTCTCTGGAGCACAGATCCTTCAATGAATTCTTGTGCATATTGTGTTGTAAGCAGAAAGCATTGGATGAAACAAGAAGCTGAACGGAGCTTCTAAGCATCAGGGAGGGAATTTGGCATGGATGTATTAATGTCACCGCACCTGTTCCTTCTTTATACTGAAATGATAATGTTCATGGTTCCCAATGGTTGCAATGTTGGAATTCAGATTTAAGGCAGCAGATGTGGTAATTTCAAGCATGCTGATGGTGTTGTCTTTATCTAATTTAATGGGTGGTCTGGAGCTGTCAGGACCGACAGCTCCAGACCTCCCATTAACTTATCAACAGTATAGCTACGGACTGCTTCTGTGCATTGGGTCAGAAAACAGCTGTGCATCACCTTGCATGCACTTTATTTATTTGTTTATTTGTTACATTTGTAGCCCACATTTTCCCACCTATTTGCAGGCTCAATGTGGCTTACATAGTACCATACAGGCGTTCGCCAATTCCGGTATAAACAGTTACACAGTGATGTTGTGGTAGAATGAGATTCATGTGGAACAGACATATTAGGGAATCGTACAGAGGAAGAGTTACGTTATGTCCATTATGTGCTTTGGTTTTGTAGTGTTGCAGGGTTCAGGCATTTAAGTTGGGTCGGTAGGGTATGCCTTTTTGAACAGGTAAGTTTTTAGTGATTTCCGGAAGTTTAGGTGGTTATATGTTGTTTTCACGGCTTTTGGTAATGCGTTCCACAGTTGTGTGCTTATGTAGGAAAAGCTGGATGCATGAGTTGATTTGTATTTGAGTCCTTTGTAGCTTGGGTAGTGGAGGTTTAGATATGTTCGTGTTGATCCGTTTGTATTTCTAATTGGTAGGTCGATGAGGTCTGTCATGTATCCCGGGGCCTCGCCGTGGATAATTTTATAAACCAGGGTGCAGATTTTGAAAGCAATAGGCTCTTTGATTGGAAGCCAGTGCAATTTTTCTCGGAGGGGTTTGGCGCTTTTGAATCACGTTTTTCCAAATATAAGCCTGGCTGCCGTGTTTTGAGTGGTCTGAAGTTTCTTTATGAGTTGTTCTTTGCATCCCGCATAAATTCCATTGCAGTAGTCTATATGGCTTAGAACCATTGATTGCATCAGGTTGCGAAATGTTTCCCTCGGGAAGAATGGTTTCACGTGTTTGAGTTTCCACACTGAGTGGAACATTTTCTTATAACAGTAATTAGCTCATTATAATAGCTTTGCATTCCGTTGCTACCGTGACAGCAAAATGTCTTGGAGAACCCTTTTGTGGATGTCTCGTTTTACTAAACCGACTAGTTTAAAAACCACGTTGCTGGCTCGTTAGGTTTAATGCGTCTGGGTCTTAGTTCAACTACAAGCATATATTATGGCGCATTTTGATTCAAGCCTTCTGGTAAAAATAGGCTAACAGTGTGACAGTCAGCAAATCATATGATGGAAGAAAATATGCTAATGTCAACAGTCATTTTTAAAATTAAAGCAATTGCAGTAGAATGCTAATTATCCAGACTATCCTCTGCAGAGGGTAGTCCGCAGAGCATGGCATATTGAACATTAGTTTTATTTTCATCAATAAGTTGGCAGAAAGAAAATACAACATATAATACAGTTCTGTTTTGTCTGCCGTGTCCCTGCGAGCTGTGTAGGAGTCAGGAAAGGGCAGGGCTTTTCTCTGCTACATCCCCACTCCTGTTCACATAATTTCCTGTAACAGACTGTGTGGACCGCGAGGATTGGCTGGGAAGGCACATTACTATTGGATGGATAATTGGTCTGGATAATTGGCATCCAGATAATCGGCGTTCTACTGTACTTTTTTGTCCTGGAAAAGATAAGAGGATATCTGGATTTTGTTCTTTTTAAAACTACAGTGTACATTATAAATCGAACAACAGTGCTCAGGGAGAATTCATCTCTTTCCTGTTTACTACTGTATTTCTCTGATAAATGTGAGATTGTACACCGTTTTGTCCTGCTTGGCCAGTTAAAGGTGGTATAGTAAATTTGAAATACATATGAGATTTCTCCTTGATAAGAGGGATGACCTGAGCTAATGACAAAGGTATCAGAAGGTAAATCATAAAAACCTGTCTCTAGTTCTTTGTCCTCGTTCCACTTTTAAATATACACAAATGGAGTGCTTTCACTGACGCTGTGCTGCCGGACTCGGAGGTAAAATTAAAAGAAAAAAAAAGCAAAGGGATCCTGGGGGTGGGGGGGGGGGGAGAAGAGGGGAATTGCTGGATACGGGTGAATGGAGGGGGGCAGGGGAGAGAGGAGCATGGATGAACATGGATGGGAGGGCAGGGCAGGGCAGGGCAGGGCTCAAGGAGAGAGGGGAATTGTTGGATATGGGTGAATGGAGGGGGGCAGGGGAGAGAGGAGCATGGATGAACATGGATGGGAGGGCAGGGCAGGGCAGGGCTCAAGGAGAGAGGGGAATTGTTGGATATGGGTGAATGGAGGGGGGCAGGGGAGAGAGGAGCATGGATGGACATGGATGGGAGGGCTGGGCCCATGGAGAGAGGAGAAATTGCTGGACATAGAGGGGAGGGGAGAGAGAGGAAGGAGATGAGCTGAGGGAAAAGGAAGAGAGGAGAAAAACTGCACATGGATGGAGAAAATAGGCAGAAGCTGGATCCACTGGACAGTCAAGTCTGCGGAGGACCCAGCTTTTACTTACAGATGTAGGACAAGAAATGAAGAAGAAAGGCAGAAAGTAAAGAAATAAATGGAAAGGAAGCCCTGGAAACGGAGTTAAGAGGACAGAAAATACAGAAAACCAAAATACGAAAGTGCAAAACCCTTACGTGAGAAACTACACTGGCTCCCACTCAAGGAACGTATCACCTTTAAAGTATGCACCTTAGTCCACAAAATCATTCATAGTGAAGCCCCTGCATACATGTCTGATTTAATAGACCTGCCACCCAGAAACGCTAAAAGATCATCCCGAACTTTCCCCAATCTCCACTTCCCTAAGTGGAAAGGCATAAAATACAAAGTACTGCATGCATCAACCTTCTCCTATATGAGCACGCAATTTTGGAATACACTACCACGCAACCTGAAAATGACCTACGAATTAACCGACTTCCGCAAACGATTGAAGACTTATCTCTTTGAGAAAATTTATTGCAAGGATCAAAACACATGAAGTCCAAACACACTAATAGAAATGCATCAATACACTCTCTTCTGAATTCTCTTACCCCATATTTTCACAACACTTAAAACTCCACCCACAGATAAAAATGTTATACCCTATGTTCTCTTACTATTGTTCTATCGCCCTATCTTTTCCCCATTGTAACATTCCATGGTTTCTATGCCCCAAACGATTTTGACTTGACTTTGTCTTCCCATAACTCCTCATAATGTAACCCATAATTGTACTATAACACATTGTACTTCCATCATTCACTATGTATTGTAAGCCACACTGAACCCGCAAATAGGTGGGAAAATGTGGGATACAAATGCAATAAATAAATAAAAAGATAGCAGCAGAATCGGATACTGGACCAGCATGATCAGAAAAACAAAGTCACCAGACAACAAAGGTAGAAAAGATCATTTTATTTTCATTACAGTGTTTGGAATATGTCCACTTTGAGAATCAGGTGCTCGAGTTTATATTTATTTACTTATTTATGGCATGTTATCCCACATTAAACATGAATTAGGGTGTTTTGTGACTGTACATGAGAATTGTGATATTATGATCCCTTGTTTCATATTGTTGACGGTCTGCATTTTCCATATGGGTGGCCAGTGTAATATTTATGGTACAGTAAGGTTCTGAGTGTGTTTTTGCACAAAGTTGTGCATAGTGTTTTGCAGTTGAGCGATTGTGGTTAGTATATGCTTTGAGCAACCACTTTATTCTTTGACATATGATACATATCTAATATCTAAATTTAATAAAAGGTATTGTGACTTTTTTTTTTCTGTGTGTTATCAGACAATTATGGATTTAAGCTCCACCCCTGGCCCCACCCCTAACCCCACCCCCTTTAGCCTCCCCAAACAGTTGGGCCACCGACCGCCTATGTGCAAGGGGGTGCAGGGAGCAGCCAAGCGGCTGTTGGATCTGCCGGATCCCTGCTCCCTCTATCATTACTTCCTGTTCCAGGGCAGGGAACCAACAAAGCCAACAGCTGCATGACTGCTCCCTGCACCCTCAGGAGGTGATGAACCGGGGGTGGAGGTGATGCCCCAGGTTGGGGTTCGCAGTGGCGATCCGCCCCAGGTGGCAGCCGTCATAGGAACGCCACTGGGCCATATTCTCACATGTGGGAATCCATATCTACCAGGATCACCGTAAACAACAACCATAGGTCAACTGAAACTCGCAACGACGAGTTAAAAAAACTGATCAGCCTGAAACTATATGTAAGCTGTGTGAGAGTGCAGCCTGGAACAGAACAAAATGGGCCTACGGGGTGTAGTTGGATTCTAGACCCCAAACAAATTCTGTAGAATTGTCTGTCTAAACAGACTATCACTTCGGGTATCCTGCTCAAGGCAGTAGTAAGTTGTGAATATGTGGACTGAAGACCATGTCACAGCCTTGCAAATTTCTGCAATGGAGGCTGACCGCAAGTAGGCTACTGATGTAGCCATGGCTCTGACATTGGGAGCCGTGACATAACCCTCAAGAGTCATCCCAGCCTGGGCATAAGTGAATGAAATGCAATCTGCCAGCCAATTGTAAATGTTATGTTTTCAAATGGTGACCTCCACCCTGTTGGGATCAAAAGAAACAAAAAGCTGGGTGGACTGTCCATAGGGCCTAATCTGCTCCAAGTAAAAGGCCAATGCTCACTTACAGTCCAAGGTGTGCAGTGCGCTTTCGCCAGGATGGGCATGAGGTTTGGGAAAGAATGTTGGAAGGACGATAGAATGGTTCAGATTGAACTCCAACACTACTGCTGAGTGGCTCGAACCCGGATGGTGAATGCAACTAGAGCATCCGCCCTTGGCAGAGGGAGATAGACTCATGCCTGCTGTGTGTCTAGCAGGGCTTCAATGAACTCTAGTTGCTAAATGGGGAGCAGATGGTGAGGCAGTGGACAAAGAAATTGTTAATTCTGTTTTAAATTCTCAGTTCTGTAAAGTAAAGTGAAGGAATGCCATATGGTTTAGATTATTTAGAAGTTTAACGTTTGCCGGGCTAAAGGTTAGAAAGGTCAGAGAGAGAAACTTTCTTTGACCCCTTGTGAGTGATGGATGGTTAAGGCTAGTTCATAGTTATTATTTTACCACACATATGGGTGCTATTATGAACAAGGCATGTTGCAGACATATTGTAGTTTTAAAATGCTTAGAAGGAAACAGGTTAGATATAGATATTCTAGATATTATAGATACCATTATAAATATTTAGATTGTGCCTTATAAGGAATTTTGATTTCTGCTTATTTTAGAATATGTTTTATTCTGTGTAATTAATATTTCTGTGTGGAATGTCTGTTCAATTCAGTGTGACTCTCAAGTAAGACTGCAGTTGAAAAGGTCATCATCTGGTTTGAATTATCCACAGTCCTAGCGAGTTCTGTGAAGGAAGCTAATAGGTGAAAGAGGTCAAGAAAAGTCTTGATTAATTATAGGTAAATGTAAGAATGGTCCTGGAAGTAATAACTGATATGTATGCCATTAAGTAAGATTGGCCCTTAGCCCCTCTATGAACCTAAGTTAATAATAATAAAATGCCAAGAGATAGGAGCCATTGTCTAGCGTGAGAGGCCCCAGGTCATAGGTCAGTTTAGGACATCTCAAACCTATGTAACTGATATTTGGGAAATATATGTATAGAGATGATTGGTTCAGACAGGGTAATTAATCTATTCTTTACCATCTGGAAAGTAAGGGGGGCTAGGAGGGGGTTAGAACTGTATATAACTGGGAGCAGAGGCAGCTTACGTTGGAACAGACAGAAGAAGGAGAGAGAGAGGACAGACAAGAGATGCAGGATCCAGAGAGAGCTGAAGAAGAGACTTAGAGCTGATGTCCTACTTTGTTTGCTGGCAAATAAAGAAGATTTCTCCCTCATTCTGGTGTGTGCTGTTTGACTCCTGAAGTACCACAGATTCTGCTAACACTAGTGGTAATTCCTGCAACAATTCTTGGTGTCAGAGGTGGGATCCTGAACCCTGCATCAATTTCTGGCACCCAACTGACTGAGGAACATTAGCCGGGTATGTATTTTGTATTCTGTATTCTGTATTGTAATCCTAGCTAGGAAACTGTAAACCAGCCCCTCAAAAATTGAGGGAAGGGGAGTCTGATCAACTCTCGGCGAAGGCCTTAGTAGCTTCTAGTCGTGGGGACTAGTAGCAAAACCGTCTGAGCTTATCTGTATCTTAGAAATCTGAAATTGTTGGGTGGGATTTTCTGTACTGAATGTGTGTGCATGAATGTTAATGAGTGCGGACTTCTTATAGCTGCGTTTCCAGTTAACGCGAGTTCAATTGGCCAGCGACGGAAGGAAGCGATTGTTGTTTGTCTACCTTTTGTCTCGGGAGTGTGGACCCCTAACCACACTCCAAAAATTCCCTCCCTTTTTGTGTGTTGTAACTGTAAGCATTATGGGAGGGACATCGTCTAGAAAAATTGCTACTCCCCTAGATTGTATGCTTAAGAATTTCAAGAAAGGATTTTTAATTAATGATTATGGACAGACTTTAAGCTTAAGTACTCTAAGAACCTTGTGTGAAGTTGAGTGGCCATCTATGGGAGTGGGGTGGCCCCCTAGTGGCAGCTTAGATATTGAAGTAATCCGGAAGGTCTACAGCATAATTGTAGGAGAACCAGAATATTCTGAACAACTCCCCTATATAGATTCCTGGGACAGCCTTGTGACTGACCCTCCCTCTTGGTTGAAAACTTATATGGGATCCCCAGTAAAGTTCATGTTGGGCCGCGTTCAAAGAAAGATTAGAAAATCTAAACTGGAAGGGGGAAAGAGCCCCAGGAAGCCTACCACCCAATCGGTGGCTTCCGCCCCTACCCTGTCTGAGAAACCCATACTCTCTGATGACCCCTCAGATCTTGAGCCACCACCTTATGGCCCATTGTTGGGGTTCCGTGCCACCCCCAGAGATCCACGCCGTCCAGCCCAAGCTTCTCCGGATAGTTCCTCCCCTTCTGTGCAAACCCCGCCACACCCTAGGTTGGACCTTTCAGCCAGCCTCTACCCTTCTGTGCCACATCCTTCCCTGCTAACCTCCAAAGACCCGCTTTGGGCTCCACTCCCTGACTCCTCAACTCCTGACAGCCCAGCCTCTCCCTCTAATACCCCTCCCCACTCATCAGGGGCCCGGCATCCTTTTCAATGGACTGAATCACCTGTGACCACCTCTCAGTCTATGAGTACTCCTCCCCATCCCTTAGGGGTTCAACACGCCTCCTCTGAATGGGTTAGACCTGCTGCAATCACCTTTGAGCATGATAGGAGGGTAGCTCCTAGCTCTACCTCAGGTTCCATTCCCACCTCCTCGAGAGCTCTGCCCCTGCGTCAGGTAACCACCACTCGACCGGATCCTAATAATCCGGGTCAGGTTGTACAGGCACAGGCCTACCAGTATGTACCCTTCACAACTACCGATCTCCTGAATTGGAAGACGCATTACCCCTCTTATACTGACAAGCCTCAGGCAGTGGTGGACCTAGTGGCTAGCATTATGGCCACCCATAACCCAACCTGGACTGATTGTCAACAACTTCTCCTGACCCTCTTCACAACTGAGGAGAGGCGGAAGATTTTACAAAATGCTGAGGCCATCACGCGAGCGCGTGCCCCCGAGAGGACACCGGACCTAGAGGAATGGGTTAGAACTCGGTTCCCTCGCGCAGCTTGGGATCCAAATAATGAGCAGCACTATGAACTGTTGTCTGGCTATTGCCGGGACTTGCTGGAAGGTATGAGAAAAGGCATAAAGAGGCCCATTAATCTGGCAAAGGTCTCTGAAATTCTCCAAGGAGCAACTGAATCCCCTGGGGCCTTTTTAGAGCGACTAATTGAAGCCTACAGAACATACACCCCATTTGACCCTGAGGCACTAGAAAACCAGAGAATGGTGAATAGTGCATTGGTGGCCCAGAGTATGCCAGATATCCGGAAGAAGCTGCAGCGTCAGGAGGGATTCGCAGGGATGAATACCACCCAGTTAATTGAGATCGCAACAAAGGTTTTCGTTAATAGAGATCAGGAGATGCGCCGAGAGGCTGACCGAAAGATGCAGAAGAAGGCCGACCTTTTGGCGGCAGCCATTACTAATTCCACCCTTAACCGAGGTCGACCTCTAGCAAATGGGAAGCCAAAGTGGGACCCCGGACCGCCAGCCAGGCCCCGAGATTCCTTCAATCAATCCTGGCCACGAGGGGAGAATCCCAGACCAAGATATGAGAGGGATCAGTGCGCCTACTGTAAGGAAAGAGGGCACTGGAAAGATGAATGCCCCCAGAGGCGCCAGGGACTGAGAAGGGGACCAGGAGATCGAGGAAGCCGAGGCCGAGTTAGAGAGGGAAGGTATGAGCCTCCTGAATCTGACATCATTGGGATAGCCGAGATGGCAGAATGGGACGAATAGGACAGACCGGGTTCCTACAAACTGGGCTCCCAGGAACCTATGGTCAAGTTAACTATAGGGAGCCGCTCAATTCCATTCATGATTGATACAGGAGCTGAACATTCTGTTGTGACGGAGCGATTAGCGCCTGTGTCTGGAAAAACTGTCCGAGTGGTGGGAGCCACGGGGGTGCAGAACCGGAGGCCCTTTCTGACGACCCGTAGATGCCAATTAGGCTCACACACAGTCACTCATGAATTCCTGTATATGCCAGACTGTCCAATCCCTTTGTTAGGCCGGGACCTGCTGTCCAAGCTTAGGGCCCAAATTTCCTTTGACTCTGATGGCCAGACTTCAGTCTCCTTTCGGCCCCCGACATCCAGCCCTAAGGGTATATTGAGTTTCTGCTGCCCCCTTGAGGAAGAATGGCGGCTGCATCAGTCGCATGGCCAAGTTGACCTACCCCTGGCAGACAGTTTCCAGGTCAGTGGGGTATGGGCAGAAGATAATCCCCCAGGGTTGGCCCGAAATATTCCTCCTGTCCATGTAGATTTACTTCCAAGTGCCCGGCCAATCCATCTTCGCCAATACCCAATTCCCCGAAAGGCTCTGGAAGGGATTCAAGCACATCTGAATCGTCTGTTATCCCATGGAATTATTCGTCCTTGCCAGTCTCCATGGAATACGCCACTATTGCCAGTCCAGAAGCCAGGGACTGAGGACTACCGGCCAGTCCAAGACTTACGAGTGGTCTACAAATCCACTATTTCATTACACCCTGTAGTGCCTAATCCATATGTCCTGCTTGGATTGATACCTTCTGGAGCTACCCATTTCACGACACTAGACCTAAAAGATGCCTTCTTTTGTATTCGGGTGGCCCCCGCCAGTCAACTGCTTTTCGCCTTTCAATGGGAAAACCCAGTAATAGGACGGAAGCTTCAGTATACATGGACCCGCCTGCCACAGGGGTTCAAGAACTCCCCCACCATTTTTGGGACTGCCCTAGGACAAGACCTTAAGACTTTTAAATCTGAGCCTTCCAGGCGAGTTTTACTCCAGTATGTAGATGACCTCCTGATTGCAGCAGTGACCCAGGAAGAGTGTTTTGAGGCTACCAGAGAATTGCTGGAGCTACTCTTGGATGCAGGTTATAAGGTCTCACGCTCGAAGGCCCAACTCTGTCAGTCAGAAGTGAAGTATCTGGGCTTCTGCATCTCCCAGGGAAGTCGGAGACTGGATGTCAGTAGGAAGCAAGCGGTTGCTGCAATTCCCCAACCCAAGTCTAGAAGGGAAGTTAGGGAATTTCTGGGAGCAGCCGGATTCTGCAGAATTTGGATTCCAAATTTTGCATTGATGGCGAAACCCCTTTACCAGGCCACAAAGGGGGGTGAAAAGGAACCATTTGAATGGGGACCTACTGCTCAACAATCCTTCATTGTCATAAAGAAAGCCCTACTCCAAGCCCCTGCGTTAGGCCTTCCTGATGTGGAGAAACCTTTCTCACTGTATGTCCACGAGCGACAGGGGGTTGCTCTGGGTGTGCTGACCCAGATGATGGGATCCTGGCAGAGGCCTGTTGCATACCTGTCTAAACAGCTGGATGGAGTGGCTAAAGGATGGCCAGCCTGCATGAGGGGCATTGCAGCAACAGCCTTACTGGTCCAGGAAGCTGACAAGTTGACCTTGGGGCAAGAACTGGTTGTTAAAGTCCCCCACGCAGTTCTCACCCTCATGGAGTACAAGGGCAACCACTGGTTTACAAATAGCCGCATGGTTAAGTACCAAGCCAGCTTGTGTGAGAATCCACGGATACACTTGGAAACAGTGGCTACATTTAATCCCGCCACTCTTTTGTCAGCATCCGAGGGACCACCGGATCATGACTGTATCCAAACCATGGATGAAGTGTACTCCAGTCGACCAGATCTCAAAGATGTTCCTTGGAGGGATCCAGATGTAATTTATTTCACAGATGGAAGCAGTTACGTGGAGAACTCTAAGCGATTGGCAGGCTATGCTGTGGTGACAGAGGACAAGGTGATAGAAGCAAGAGCCCTGCCCCAAGGAACTTCAGCCCAGAAAGCAGAACTTGTGGCCCTCATACGAGCTCTGGAGCTAGCAGCAGGACTGGTGACCAACATTTATACTGATTCCAAGTATGCCTTCACAACTCTACACGCTCATGGAGCTTTGTATAAGGAAAAGGGACTCATAAATGCCGCAGGCCAACCTGTTAAGTATGGACCTGAAATACTGCAGTTGCTAGAGGCTGTTTGGGCCCCTAAGAAGGTAGCTGTCATTCACTGCCGGGGACACCAAAGGATAGATACTCCAGTGGCCCGAGGGAATCGCCATGCTGATCGGGTGGCCAAGGAAGCTGCTCGAGGACCCCCAGTAGGTACTGTGACTCCCATGTTCCAAATTCGACTGCAAGAATGGACGCCTATGTACACCCAAATGGAGGAGAAATGGGCTCAAGAGGAAGGTGCAGTAAGGAGACCTGATGGCTGGTTACATCTCCCTGATACCAGAGTTCTGGTGCCACGCCACCTAGCTTGGCCTGTAGTGTCTCAAGCTCATGACCTGTCACACTTAGGGAAAACAGCACTAGCCCGCCTACTCAGTCGAGTAGTGGTCTTGGAAGGATTGGATAGTCTGGTTGCCACTGCCTCTGCCCGATGTACTCTCTGTGCCCAGAATAATGCTCGTCAGGGACCCCGTATTCCACCAGGAGTTCAGTCTAGAGGACTAACACCCTTTGAGTCCCTAGTCATAGACTTCACAGAAATGCCCAGGAGCGGTAGGCTCCGATACCTCTTGGTCATGGTCTGCACTTTCTCTGGGTGGGTGGAAGCATACCCTACAGTCACTGAGAAAGCCACAGAAGTAGCTCGAGCCCTCCTTAGGGATGTCATCCCCAGGTATGGACTGCCCCTTGCCATAGGTTCAGATAATGGTCCCGCCTTTGTTGAAGCTACACTTCAGGCCCTATCCCGCGCATTGCGCATTACCTGGAAATTGCATTGTGCCTATCGTCCCCAGAGTTCAGGGCAGGTTGAGCGGGCAAACAGAACCTTGAAAAATAGCCTAGCAAAGATTTGTCAGGAAACCCAACTGAAATGGCCACAGGCACTGCCACTAGCCCTCTTCCGCCTCCGATGCACCCCAACTAAAGGAACAGCCCTCTCTCCCTTTGAAATTGTGTATGGGAAGCCCCCAGCCATTTTGCAGGGAATTAAGGGAGACATAGGGACTTTAGGGTCTGCCCAGGTGCAGGAGCAGGTAGCCCTCTTGGGCAGGATAATTTCTGAGCTTCAGTCGTATGTGAGAGAAATAAACCCTGTCCCCTTCCAGGCTCAGGTACATTCCTTCCTGCCAGGGGATAGAGTTTGGGTGAAAGACTGGAGGCTCCAGCCTCTGGGGCCCCGATGGAAAGGACCTTTTACTGTTTTGCTTTCTACCCCTACAGCTGTGAAGGTCGCAGGGATAACTCCATGGGTCCATTGGTCTCGAATTAAGTCTGCTGACCAGACTGAGCCCAGCACGGATCAGAAGGAGCCTAAACAGTGGAGAGCAGAAAGTGATCAAGCGGAGCCATTGAAGTTGCGCTTGACCCGAACCAAAGAATCTACTAGCTGAAAAGAAGGGTCAACTGCATACTGCAGGAGCTGCTGAACTTCGGCTTCATACTGAGACTCTTTCTTGCCTGATTCTGGCTTTCTTGGAATTTGAGAGCTTGATCCTTGTCAGTTGAGGGTCTATCCCAACTGGTATAAGAACTCAAAGACTGAGAACATTGTATTAGAGTAATCTGTGATTAGCACAGACTGTTGGAATATTATTGCTTAATTAGTTTGCTGTATTTGTTTTAGATTAGGGAAAAAGAAAATGTTAGTAGTTTGGGTGCTTTTGTTGTTTTCTACTCCTTGCCTCCTTGTTCCTAATACCCCAACTCGCTCCAACCTTTGGTTACACTCTGTCCAGGAACTAATTAGCCAGGCAAAGATTACTTCCCCTTGTATTGTGTGTTCCCGATTTTCTCCTTATACCACAGATGTCCCAGCTGTTCCTGTCCCTGTGCCGCTTACAGCTCTTATACCTCCCTACTTTTCGAGTTCAGGCCCTTGGAGCCAGGATTATACTTGGTGGTCCTTTTATAATGCTACTTCCCCCTCTGAATCTTCTCTTAGGCCAGTCTTTACGTCTCCCTATCCAGCTTCTGGAGTGTTTTGTTTAACAAGAAACATCTTGTTGAGAATTGGGGGGGTCCTGAGCCCCCCAAGAAGGCTAGAGTGACCTCAATCTGACTCCATCTCTAAATAACACTAGTACTGGGGTAATCCAGGAGTTATGAGGTTTTAAAAGGAATTGCCACTGAGAGAGACGTTAGGTTTCAAATACCCGCATTAGTCCGCCTCTCAGCACTGGCAAGGAATAGATACCAGCCTTATGACAAACTGGATTTAGGCCACAGGTTATATAATGCAGCGAATGATAGCCTGATGTAGCAAAAGCATTTATACTTACAGCCTTTCATCATTAAGTGAAGCCCACAAATCATCATTTGGAATGAAGAGTTTATTTGCAAATCAGACTTTAATCAGATACATTCATCAGACAAATTCTGGATTCAGCTGACCGGAGCTCTGCGTCCTAGATGCGTTGGGGAGAACCTCCAACGATCTATCTGATGCCCTTCCTTATATAGTATCTGGTCCTAATACAAGTCTATGGGAATTGCGCAATTTCCTTTTTTGTCAACAATTTGTTCTTATGAAGTTCCGTTTTAGCTATTGCAAGTTATTGCGCAATTTCCCTTTTTGTCAACATCTCCCTAGATACGGACATCCAAACATCCAAACATGGACATCTCCCTAGATACGGACATCCAAACATCAAAACATGGACATCTCTGTCTTATATCATCTTGTGATCTGGGTGCCAACTTATTAAAAACATTCTCCATCTTACAAACCAAACTTTCCATTTTCGTCCATAATTTCTACATCGTATGTGTTACATTCAATTTGAAAGTTGTACCAGATTTCATTAAGACTCTTGCAGGCTCTCTGCTATAAGGCCATCAGCTGGTTTCAGGCCTAGTCAGTGCTCTTCAGCTGTTTAAAGCTATGTAGCTTGGCCCACCACTATTCCAGTGGATAGGTCTCAAGCTAGAACACATATTAACTTGCAGGAAAAGCAAGTCCTTGCTCAGCCAGTCATAGATTTTTAAACCTAGCTGGTATTTTTACAGCCTGAGTCCTAAAATCTGGCCTTCCACCCTTCCGGTGGGCATCCAGTGAGGGCCTCTTGCTGTAGTATAATTATACAATCTCAACTGTTCTTCCCATTCCCTGTAACTATACCAATGTTCTCCCAGAGAAGGGGGAATCTGTGTGGGTAGTTTCTCCAGGTACTCCTATGTGCCCTACTACCGTACCTGCAGATTATGACCCAGGTGATTATCTGGCTCCTAACCGTACCACTAAGAGGACTATAGTGTCCAAGCTTATTTTCTACTTTCATAAGTCCCCGGGGTATGAAGAGTTTATAACAAATGAGCAGCCTGTCACAATTGGGGATTGGCACCTATGGTGTGCAAAGTCTCCATTTCGTCTTCGTTCCCCCTGGGATAGGGGCTCGCACTATGGGCATCCTAAGTACCTTGTCCAGCCTGAGCCAACATTTATTGGGAACTTTCCTCACCCTCTCCTTGGTCATTACTGGCTCTGTGATAATGTCCTCCACATGATTCTTCCCCCCACGTATGAGTTTTGTGTATTGGTAACCTTGAATTATTTTCCTAAAGTTATTCCTCTTCTCAGGCCACCATCCCCGCACCGCTCTAAGCGAGAGGCTTTGTCCTTACCCTCCTCCGTTGCCACAGAGGATGAGGCGATTGAATTAGCCCTCCAGTATATCAACTCTACTTATCCTCTGACTAAAAAGAGACTCGTAGCCCTTTCTGCCACGGCCTGGATTCCAATTGGGGGCCCGGTAGCGGGTATTACTGAACTAGGCATGGCTACCCGGCGACTTCAGTCCCTACTCCATGTTTTAGTTCATGAGCTGAACGTGGTAGTCAATGCATTGCAGGATCAAATTAATGAATTAAGTATAGTTTCTCGGTATAACCGTATGGGCCTTGACTACCTCTTTGCAGCCCAGGGTGGCCTCTGCACAGTGCTAAATTCTTCAGAGTGCTGTACCATTGTCATAAATAGGACGCATGTAGTTAGGCATGCTATGGATAAAGTCCTACAGTTGGCTAGCCTTAATGTGGAGGATTACCGAGGAGGATTAGACCTTACCTCCTGGTGGTGGTCATTGACCTCATGGATACGTCCCTTGTTCATTTCCCTAATAGTTTTAGTTTTAGCAGGATTGTTGTTTTGTTTCCTGGCCTCATGTGCTTCGGCAGTATGCCGTCGGACCTTAACGAGTAGGGTAATGGTGATTCACAAGCCTATTCCTAGTTAGGATCACTATAATCTCCAGAGTTTGAGTTGTGAGACTTATCTCTGCGTAAGCTGATTTTAGTCTCAAAGGGGGGAATGAGGCAGTGGACAAAGAAATTGTTAATTCTGTTTTAAATTCTCAGTTCTGTAAAGTAAAGTGAAGGAATGCCATATGGTTTAGATTATTTAGAAGTTTAACGTTTGCCGGGCTAAAGGTTAGAAAGGTCAGAGAGAGAAACTTTCTTTGACCCCTTGTGAGTGATGGATGGTTAAGGCTAGTTCATAGGTATTATTTTACCACACATATGGGTGCCATTATGAACAAGGCATGTTGCAGACATATTGTAGTTTTAAAATGCTTAGAAGGAAACAGGTTAGATATAGATATTCTAGATATTATAGATACCATTATAAATATTTAGATTGTGCCTTATAAGGAATTTTGATTTCTGCTTATTTTAGAATATGTTTTATTCTGTGTAATTAATATTTCTGTGTGGAATGTCTGTTCAATTCAGTGTGACTCTCAAGTAATACTGCAGTTGAAAAGGTCATCATCTGGTTTGAATTATCCACAGTCCTAGCGAGTTCTGTGAAGGAAGCTAATAGGTGAAAGAGGTCAAGAAAAGTCTTGATTAATTATAGGTAAATGTAAGAATGGTCCTGGAAGTAATAACTGATATGTATGCCATTAAGTAAGATTGGCCCTTAGCCCCTCTATGAACCTAAGTTAATAATAATAAAATGCCAAGAGATAGGAGCCATTGTCTAGCGTGAGAGGCCCCAGGTCATAGGTCAGTTTAGGACATCTCAAACCTATGTAACTGATATTTGGGAAATATATGTATAGAGGTGATTGGTTCAGACAGGGTAATTAATCTATTCTTTACCATCTGGAAAGTAAGGGGGGCTAGGAGGGGGTTGGAACTGTATATAACTGGGAGCAGAGGCAGCTTACGTTGGAACAGACAGAAGAAGGAGAGAGAGAGGACAGACAAGAGATGCAGGATCCAGAGAGAGCTGAAGAAGAGACTTAGAGCTGATGTCCTACTTTGTTTGCTGGCAAATAAAGAAGATTTCTCCCTCATTCTGGTGTGTGCTGTTTGACTCCTGAAGTACCACAGATTCTGCTAACACTAGTGGTAATTCCTGCAACAATGGAACTTTGGGTTGTTTAAAATGATCCTTAGTAGCTCCAGCACCTGAATAGTCCTCCGCATGGACTCCTGAGTACTGTCCTTCAATGTGCTCTTCACCAACTAATCATCCAGGTAGGGAAACACATGGACTCCCAGTCTGTGTAGCGATGCTGTGACTATGGCTAGACACTGGGTGAAAACCCTGAAAGCTGACACGAGACCAAATGGCAATACTGGAAGTGACATGTTCCCACCCAAAATCTGAGATACTCCCTGTTGCCTGGAAGTATTGGGATGTGAGTGTAGGCATCCTTTAAGTCCAGAGAGCATAGCCAATCTTGAACCTGAATCATTGGGAGAAGGGTGCCCAGGGAAACCATCCTTAACTGTTCTTTGACCAGGAATATGTTCAGGGCCCTTAAGTCTAGGATGGGACACATCCTCTCTGTTTTCTTTGGCACAAGGAAGTACATGGAATTGAATCCCTTTTCTTCTTCTCCTGGTGGAAGGGGCTTGACTGCATGGGCCTTTAGAAGGGTGGAGACTTCCTGTGCAAGTACCTCCTTGTGACAAAAGCTAAGATGAGATGCTCTCGGTAGGCAATTTCGTGGTCAGTGCTGCCAATGCAGGGTGTAACTGAAACGGACTATTTGAAGAACCCACCAGTCTGAGGTTGCAAGGGGCCACCTTTCTTGGAAAAACTCAGCCTCCCCCTACCAGTAGGTCATCCAGGCAGTTACTTTGAGTACGGCTATACTGCGCTGGAGCCAGTCAAAAACTCATCCCCTGTTTTGACTGGGGAGCTGGCTGGGCCTTGGGTGCATGCTGTTGATGAGAATGAGCATGCTGTGACTGAGATGCTGAGGTTGATGAGAAGGAGGAGCATACCTACGCCTCTGCGAGTAGTAGGGACCCCTCTTCAACTTGCCCAAAACCTGGATGAGGAGAAGAGTGTAGAAGGCACCTGGCGGGAGAGAGTATCAATGGTGTCAGTGTGTTTCTTAATAAGGTCAGCAGCCTTCTTCGTCTTCTCTCCAAAAAGGTTATACGTCAGGCACCCGTGGCATCTGCCAATTTCTCCTGGACTGCAGGGTCCAAGTTAGAGATATGCAGCCAGGAGATTCTATGCATCACTATACTTTGGGCAGAGATACAGGTCCAGGGTTGCCGAGAGGGGGGGGGGGGGGGCAAAGTTCCCTGGGCCCGGCCTCCAAGGGGGACCTGGCACCAGGCCCCGGGGTCTGTCTTTCTCCTTCTCCTATCAGGATCCTGTCCCAGCACACTGGAGCAGGTGAGAGAGAGAGAGAGACCACAGCACTGGGCCCTCCTTGGAAGCTGGGGAGGAGAGGATGCACTGACGTAGGGGGTGGGCCCCCCACATAAGTGCATCAGCTCCTCCCTGGCCTCAAATGGGGGGCCCAGTGCCGGGATCTCGTGGCAGCCCAAGAGTAAGTGAGAGGCAGCAGTGGCGGCTGCGTTCCGAGTGAGGGGGAGCCCAGTGACTGCGGCCCTGCCCCGAGCCAGGCTCTGTCTCTCATCAGCCCTGTATGGGATGCCACATCGAATGTATCATAAGCGCCCCTGGACAAGAACTTACGACACGCTTTCTGTTGCTTGACCAACTGGCAAAGAGATTCGGCCTGCTCCAGTGGGATAGAGTCTGCCAAATCAGACATATTGCACACCAGGTTCCACAAGTAAAGACTAATGTAGAGTAGGTAAGATTGTATTCAGGAGATAAGCATAGAGGCCTGATACATTTTCCTCTTAATGAATCCAGGGCTCTAGGCATAGTCTCTGGAACTCGTGGCTCTTTTGAGCGCGGATTCCACCACCACTGAATGATAAGGCAACTAAGGCTTGTCAAACCCTGTGGAGCTCTGGATCTGGTACATGGTGTTAATCTTTTTGGGCAGGACAGGGACTGACAGAGGGGACTTCTAGTTCTTCACTTAAACATCTTTCAGGATCCGGTGAAAGGGCCATCACAGCCTCTCTAGGAGGAGAGTCGTATTCCAGGACCTTGAACATCTTTAGCCCTGGGCTCGCTTTCTATTTCCAAACGAATTGGAATTGCATCTACCATTTTCCTTTTCTATGAATTGCTAAAAGTACTTTAACACTTCAATGTACAAATGGAGTGCAATCAAAAAAAATCTTGAAAAGGAAAAAAGCCTCAGCTCCTGCTCCTTCAATCTTAAGGTGGCAGGATCTTCAGCGGGTTAACTTTTTTCACAGGCACGAAAAGCCCTTTTCAGAAAAGTGATTGTTTATAAGTTGAAGAGCACCTCCTTACTAAAGCTAAGTATGCTTTTGAATATGATTTTTTTCTCTTTGTTAATTGACATGATCTGGCCCCTTTGATTGAAGGCACATGGAGTTTTAGCGATCTTTTCTGGAAAAGGTTTTTTTTAATGCCTCTAAACAATTTAACTCGCTGAAGACCCTATCGCCTCTTATATTAAAAAATAAGGGTGGAGGAGCGGGAGCTGAAGCTTTTTCCCTTTAAGATTTTATTGATTGCACTCCATTTGTATATTGAGGTATTAAAGTACTTTTAGCAATTTATAGAAAAGAGCATATTTGTTCTGTGGTAGTAATTTACTGGAGCTCTCTTCATTCTCTAGTTTGATTGGATATATTGTATGAATCCACCATTACCCTGACAAAACTGAGGAAGGAAAGGCACTCAGGTGGAGACTTCATCCTTTCCTCTGGAGGAGAGGGGTCAGATGGGATACCATAGGACTCCTTCTCTGAGAAGTACCATGGATCCTCATCACACTCCCATAAGCACTCCTTATTGGTGTCAGAAAAGAACTCCTCATGGGAGATCCAACACTGAGTGGGACCACTACCTCGAGAGGGGCGTCCAGGTGTAGGCTCCACCCTCAAAGCTTCGTCTACTGACATTGAAGGGGCGCCCACACAGGCAGCTGCCGACACTGGTACTGCAGATAGCACCAGTGTTGGAGACCTCACAGCAGGCTGAGGGCCTTGAGGGGCAGCAGCAAATGGCATGGCTGATGCAAGCACCCCAGACGCCGATGCACACTGTTGTAAAATCCCCGCCAAGTGCTCTTGAAGCATGAACTGAATGGGCTCATTGAGAGAGGCCATTGAGAAAGACTGGAGTGTCGGGTCGGAGACAGGTTGCTGAATTGCTGGGGTTGAGGGGAAAGCCTGATCCTGACTGCATGGATGCTCATACATCAGCACCTCCTGTATGGAAGGGGGGGGGGTCCTCCTGGCACTGATGCTTCTAAGGGACTGAATCCCTTGGTGCAGCTCCTGACACCGTGCGTCAAAGGGGATCGATGCTGATGTTTCTTAGCCTTCACCAGATGCCAGTCATCAACACTCCTTGGTGCCAATAAAGACTACGTCGAATCCCCACATCATCTTGGTGTCAGGTCTGATGCTGACCAGTTCCAGGGGCCCTGCACAGCAGCTGGTGTTGAGGCAGGTGGAGACCCACTCAATGCATGCTCACTCCCAGTGTCTGTCAAGGGTCTCACAGCCATGGGGACCAATGCACTCGATGCCGCTTCAAGGCTTGACGCCAATGCCGAGGATACAGACCAGGCTCCAAAAAGTTTCTCTCTTTGACCCTCTTTGGTGAGCTGTGTTCTTTTCTTCATATGAAGACAAAGAATACAGCTGGAAGGGGTATGTTTTATCCCAAAACACTGAAGACACCAAGAATGGGTGTCCTTGCCAGAGATTGCGCTAGGCACAGCACTTAAAGCCACTGGGAACCTTCGATGACATGTATGACATGTATGGAAAAATTTCCATGGCCAAATCAAATGACTTATTAGTGACTTGAAAAAAGGGGCTAAGCACCACGAAAAAGGAAAAAATAACCCTCACCAGAAATCAGGCCTAAGAGGGCCTTCTGAGCATGGAAAAAAACCCCCCAAAACATAGATGCAGGGAAAACTGCTAAAACTGTAAGGGTAAAGGAAAGGAAACTCCATAAGGGGAAAAAAAAAAACAAAAAAAAAACCAGGAACAAATCCAGTAGAGAAGGCGCACAAAAAAATTTGCTGCTGAAAAGCAACCGCACCAGACGCTGTGAGGGAGTCAAGAAACTGCACATCTTCTCCTCACGGCAGATGGAAGAAGACTACAGGTCCTGTGCTCTCATGGTGAGCGGGAAAGCACCTGAACATGCGTGGTGGGAACGCTGCATGTGCTGTTGAAAAGCTGTAATATGCTTTCAAGCGGTCCACATCGGGAGACATGGATGACATCACTCACATGCGAGAATATGGTGTGTTTGTCCTCGGAGAAATAAACCTTTCAGGACTATGATGATTTGCAGTTGATATTTGCCAGGACTTATTCAGGTAGGAGAGGATACCTACATAAGTTCATAAGCACTGCCACGCTGGGAAAAGACCAAAGGTCCATCAAGCCCAGCACTCTGTCTCCGACAGCGGCCAATCCAGGCCCCAAGAACCTGGCAAAAACCCAAAATTTAATAATGATCAATGGACTTTTCCTTCAGGAATCTGTCCAGACCCCCTTTAAACTCAGCAAGGCCAGCTGCCGTCACTACCTTCTCCGGCAATGAGTTCCATAGTCTAACCACGCGCTGAGTAAAGAAAAACTTACTCCGATTAGTTTTAAACCTACCACATTCTAATTTCATCTTGTGTCCCCTGGTTCTATTATTGTTAGAAAGTGTAAACAAATGCTTCACATCTGTCCGCTCTACCCCACTCATTATTTTGTAGACCTCTATCATATCACCCCTCAGCCGCCTTTTCTCCAGGCTAAAGAGTCCTAGCCTTCTTAACCTATCATAGGGTAGTTGTTCCATCCCTAGTTTTCAGCAGTACTTACCCAGATAGTGCCACTGAATATCCAGACATACCACTACAGCTCTATCCAGTAAGTGCTGGGGTGGTCCAGGAGGAATCCATAGTGGAGTTGAGGTGAACCCAGAAGTTATCAGGGCAGTGCCGTTATTCAGTATTTATGTTTATCTAAAATATGATATACCACCTTCTACTGACCAATAGGATGAAGCGGTTTACAAAACAAACATTAAGCAAGAAAAGAACACCATAAAATTATAAAAAAAAAGTGGTTGCACTCATACAGAAACATCAATGACACCAGCCAAAAAGGCCGACCCCTTGCAGTAGTACAAAAAGAATCCTAAACAAATATCATATAGTCAGGGTCAAGCCCTGTCCCTGGCCTGCCACCACCCACATAGCTCTGTTTGCAACTACATCCACCTACTGGCAGGAAAAATACTACAATTTGGTCATATTCAAAATACATTCAAAATAGGTAAGCTAAGGGGAACAAAAATATCCAACAAAATAAATCCTACAGGTTAAAACCAAAGAAGAAAGTCCTATACCTTTTATCATATGTTCTCAGACAAAATGGGCCAGAGTACTTAAAGAATAATTCAGCCCTTTACATACCTTTGAGACCTCTAAGGTCCTCTAAGGGGCATCACTATCTTTACCCTCATCAAAAGAAATTGTACGATGAGATACCCGCCAGTGAGCCTTCTCAGGAGTAGCCCCCAAGCTCTGGAATTTACTCTCAGAGGGCTATGTCTAACTTGAGACTACCTCTACTTCCACAAGCAGGTGACAGCATGGCTCTTCTCCCAAGCCTTTATACATAGGGTGACTGACTATATACTCATTCTGTACCTGGACTAGCTTGCTACACACACTTAGACCAGGTCCTTATATCTTATTTAACTGTACAAAGAACTTGCCTTCAGTTTAGCCACCCATCTATTTATCCCAACTGTCTCTGTACCACCCGTCTTGTCCCCATCTATATATCTGCAGTTGGTCCCTCAGCTATGTGGTAAGCTGTATTGTGAAAAGCATTAGCATCATATCTATGTTATCTGAATGTTTTAATGTGTGCTTAATAGGTGCTTCATTAGTATTATGCTGACATCGTATTATATTTCTGTTATTTGAATGTCAGTGCTGTTAAATGTGTATATTTTTGATACTGTTTCATGGTAGTCCTATTATTAGGTTTCAATTTGCTGTTTTCAAGTTTAGTACATTTATTGTGTTTATGTTTATAATTGGTTATTTTACAATTGCTATGCTGTTAACAGAACTAAGTTTTATGTTAAACTGTACCTGCTGTACACTGCCTTGGGTGAATCTCGTCATAAAGTCTGTTAATAAATCCCACTAAATATATAAATAAATCATTAATCAAATCTGCTACTGCTTATGTAAGGCAAAACACCAATTAAATAAGGAGTAATGCCTTCAGATGGTTAATATACTTGCATGACAGTCAGTCAGAGTAACGGCTGCTAAAAGGGTGAACTTTGCACTTCATTCACTGGGCAAATAACTCCATGTGGAAAAGTGCAATAGTGCATTAATGTGCATTCAGTGAATACCGAAACTGATAGCAATCTCAAGTCATTAAATCAGAAACTGCAAAAGCCAGAGTTCTATAACATCCAGCATCCAATTCAGAGAGACACAATTTACTTATCTTGTCTATCGCACATAGTTGCTGAAACGCTGAAGTACACAGAGACCATGCCAAGCTCCCCTGTAGTTGAACGCCCTGTGCTTCAGCACCTATGTGCAACAGATAAAAGAAAAAGAGAACTATAAAGAACAAGTTGCTCTAATGGATTTGGCATGAGCTAAAAGATAAGATGCCCATTATATTCCTATGTGCGTTTTATCATTTAGCACACGCTAATCATTAGCGTGCTCTAAATCTGTTAGCACACCTTAGTAAAAAGACCCCAAAGACATAGAAAATGTACAAAAGTTTCATTCTTAGGCAAGTTTTCAGCTTCGGATGGACGGAGACTGCTGAAGGGAGGAAGTGACCAATTTAACCAAAGACAATACCATGAATAATGAGAAATTAAGACTTCTAGTGTGCTTTTAATTGTGGAAACAAAATGTTTGGGGTGGGGAATGGTCAGGAAATGGGTGGACACTGTACCTTAAAGTTAATGAGTTTAACGTACTCTCCTGTGCTATAAGTGTATGGTACTGACTTTTTCTCTGTGTTACATACATGGTGGCCCTCCCCAAAATGTTAGGATTGTCCCCCAACAGTTAATACAAAGGGTTTTCCAGTTACAACACATTATTTCAACTGCAAGAATGAGATAATTGCAAAAGCTTAGTGCCAATAGTAAATAGGGACCTTAGTTTGTACCAAGTGTACATGAGATATTTTTTCCAGTAAAGAGCAAGCCTTTGTTCCCAATATGCTCACATACTCGCATTAAAAATTATTGGTTGGACCTTGTTAAGCTTTATTGCCTATGTAGTATAATGTAAATGTTACTCTAAAATTTCATTTTCCCCATATTTATCACTTGGCTCTCATTTGTAGTCAACTTGTGTTAAAATATTCTGCAAAGCCAGATGCTTTATTTATTAAAGAAAAAAAAAAGGATGTTAAGGGTTCACCTAAGAGAATATTTAGGTCTCTATTTATTAAAGCTTAGTATCATGCCAATGGCGTTATTGCTCGTTACGTGCTGCAAAGCCCATTTTATACAACAGGTTTTGTGGTAGCTAATGCCAATAATGCTGTTATTGCACAAAAGGTAAAGAGGGACCTTATGGATTTGGCTGTGAATTATGGGGCACTGAGCCAGGGATCTTACCTGAAAATAATATGAGGTGTTAGAAGTGCAGAGGTTGTTTTGTTCAGCAGAATGAGCTTTTCAGGACTAGAGTCCAGGTTTGTCATTAAGGAAGTGGACTCTTATCTTGAAACGCTCAGCCTCAATAAATTGGTTAACCCCTAAGATGCCACCCGGCTCTGTCATTTGCTCAAATTTGACACCTGTTATTCAGGCGGCTGTGATGGGAGGAAGTTGAGCCTGCATTTTCAGATTAGCAGGCAGCATAGGACAAGGTGCTAGACTCAGTACAGAAGCAGACTTGGGTATAGAGGTAGACTTGGTGGCTGCACCTGTCACCCAGAAACACAGGTGGATGGAGTGTGAATCATAAGCAGATGCCATCTCAAAAGCATACTGGGGCAACACTGAACATGCAAAGTAATTGCCATACATACAGTGCAAGTTTACAGTGTCCACATGTACCTTAGTGAATTTTATTAGCAACTCATGTGTGTTCATCATTGCAGGAAGCTCTTTCTCATTGGTGATGGTATTGTAGTGCAACAGCAACCACTCTGTGACCACCAGGGCTACTGGTTTAGAGGACAGAGGGATAGGGGGTGCTACTAGACAGTAGGGCTATTTTATGGGGAGACTGGGGGGGTATTAACTTTACTGCCCTGTTATAGAGGGTGAGCTAACCCTTCTACACCTCCTTAGATTAGGCAGTAATTTCTTGCATTGTGCTCATCTTGAAATCTGCTGTGTACTTCTCTGTATCACAGAGAAATAGCCAATAGTCTAGTTACAATTAATTTTAATATGCTGTGCACTGATGTCTACCACGAAGCATACTCCTTTGCTGAATCTGAACCTGCATCCATTACTTGCTAACTTGCACATTGAGCTCTCATGAACCGTTTGCTGCTTGCAGTAGCTTTCGGCATCACCTTTTGTATATGGAAGGAGACAGGGTATTGTATGGGGAATTGTGTCTGGGGGGGGGGGGGGGGGGGGGGTTGGGTTTGTGGTGTGAGTTGGAGTATTTGGAGATATGTTTTGTGTGCGTGTATGTATTGGGGGCAGAATATATATGTGGATTATGAGTGGAGGTGGGAATATGTGTGAGGGTAGAGGTTTGTGTGTATGGGGACTGGGAACTATTGGTATGTTAAGGGATGGGGCATGTGTGTACTTGGGTGTGTATCTGTCTGTATGAGGGTGAAGGGTGTATGTGTGATGTGGCTGCATGTATGTGTATGTTTTGCTATGTATGTATATCGGGGTGGGTGATGGTGGGAGTGTGTGTGCGCGCGCTCTGGGGTTGGGTGTGGGGTGGTGATGGAAGAGTGAGTGTGTATGTGTTGAGGAGCTAGATGTGCATTGGGGAGGGTGTGTGTGTGTAGGGGGCAATGAGTTTGTGTAATCGTGTGTGTCTGGAAGTTGTGGTATGGCTGGTAAGAGAGTATGTGGCCGGTGAGGTAAGGTGTGTGGTGGTAGTTTGAATGGTGTAGGATTTTAGTGGGTAGAAAGGGTTAAGCTGGTTGAATGAGATGTAGCACACCCTGCAGTTCAGATACATGCCTAAATTAAACCACATAACTATATGGATAGTGCTTAATATTGCCAGCTACCTGTAGAAGTTAGGCAGATCCTACACTCTGCCCTCACTGTGCCCTGGCACTATCTAGGTAGTGCTGGGAAGGTTTGTAGGAATTGTCAGTGGCACTATTCAGATAGTACCTCTGAAAATTCAGTTAGGGCACTTATCCATATAGCATCTGAATATCAGGTCTCTGACTTTTTATGAGTGTCTTTAATTGAAAAGCAGTGGTTCTCCACCTTTTTTCAGTTGGGACATACCTGATGGACAACGCTCGCATTTGTGACACACTGCATAGATGACCCTCATGGACCTTTGTTCTGACACAGTATGGTAGTTCTTATGAATTAATGGGTCCTTTTACTAAGCTGTGTTAGGTGCTAATCTTAGCATAACACAACTAAAAATAGAATACTGCAGGATGCGCTACAGCATCATGCAGTAATCCTGAAATATGTACACACTAACCACATGCTAAAAACGTTTTGAGGGGGGTTTGTCAGGGATGGAGAGTGGGCATTCCTGCGCTAAACAGTTAGTGCAGCTATAGTACCATGCGCTAATTGGTTAGAGCACGGATACCATGCAAACCCAAATTGCCTACAGAATGGGTGGTGGTACATGCTTATGTTCAATGCCCCCGTCTGACGGGGGCATGCCCAGGTCAGGGAAGGAGAGACGTCCTGAAGACTCGCGTCGATCAGCTGTTGTTCTTCTTGCCCGTTCAGCGCCTTTACACAGAGGTGAGAGGCACTGCGCGGGCCCGGTAAGGCGGGGGGGGGCCGAGGATGGCGAGAGGCGGAGCAGTGGTGGGAGAAAGAGAAAGAGAGAGAAAGGAAGGGAGGGGGGCCCGGCACTGCAAAAGTTTTGATTTTTAGTTTGAGTTTTTATTTAATACAGGGAGAAGCGGGGAGCAGCGGCGACCTCGGGGGGGGGGGGGGGGCAAGGCCGTCCATACAGGATGCTCCTGATGAGCGCCTTTGCCCCCTCCCCATCCTTTTTTGATGTTTGTTTAGATTTTATATTTTATGCAGGGGAAAGCGGGGAGCCACGTGTTTGTGTTGGTTTTTTTGTTGTTGTTGTTTTGACATTTGTGGCATGCGCAGAGCAGCCAGCATAACGCTTTGCTGCTCTGCGCATGTTTTAGGGGCCAATTACCAACGGGGATTACACCAATTTAACGAATATTTAATGCATTGTACTTTACAATACCGTACCGAACATTAAAGACTTGTTTTTTTGGTGCATTCTTCGTTTTTAAAAATTCGTTAAGGACTTTTACGTTTTACATTTTTTTACGTTTGGTTGATGCATCTGGGCCTTAGTCTGCTTAATCCTTTGCCTGCTATGTTTGCTTCCTGGCTCTTGAGCTCTGTTCCTGTTGTGTGTTTAAGCCAGGTTCTGCTCCTGCTCTATGTTTGAGCTAGTTCTGTCCCAGTTCCCTGCTAAGCCAAGTCCCTTTCAGTATCCTGTTCCAGCCAAGCCAAGTCTGTTCCAGTATCCTGTTTTAGTCAAGCCAAGCCCGTTCCAGAGTCCTGTTTTAGTCAAGCCAAGCCCGTTCCAGAATCCTGTTTGAGAATCCTGAATCCTGTTCCAGAATCCTGAATCCTGTTCCAGCCAAGCCTGTTTGAGAATCCTGAATCCTGTTCCAGAATCCTGAATCCTGTTCCAGCCAAGCCTGTTTGAGAATCCTGAACCCTGTTCCAGCCAAGCTTGTTTGAGAATCCAGAATCCTGTTCCTGCCTTGTTTATTGTCTTGCTTCTGTTATTCTTGTTGCTTAGCTCCTACCCTGCCTTGCCTGTCTAGTTGTGCTTTGTCTTCTCTCTTTCAGTCTAGTCCTGTCTGGATACAGTCCTTGCCTTGTCCTTGGTCTTGCCCTTTTCTGGACCCAGTTTTAATCTACTTCCGTGTTTTGCCTTGTCTTGCATTTCTGGGTCCCAGTCCCAGTTTTAATCCAGTTCCGAGTCTTGCCTTGTCCTGTCTGGGTTCCAGTTCTGGTCCTTTGCCTTCTTTTCTTTGCCTCGTCTGGATCCGGTTCTTGTGTTGTTCATTGTGTTTAGTTACCTCTGTCTTGCCTTGTTGAGTCTGTTAGTCTATCCTAGTCCAATCTGTTCTGATTCCTGCCTGTGCCAGCCCAGGTGATTTATCTGCCAATGCTCCGGCTTTGGTCCTAGGGCTCACTATTCCTGACAGTTGTGACATCCGGAAAGATTGTTTAGGAAAATAGTCTCTTATTCTCAGTTTCCATAGTGTTTTGAAGCATTGTGATGTTACTGCTGATATTTGTCCAGTGTTAGATGGTTGTCAATAAATTTTCCTAGTATTTTAAGTTGTGTTTCAATGTGGTATGTTTGTTGATTGATTGTGAATTTTTGGTAGGATGTGGGGTTTTGTGGGCAGGATAGTACTAGGAATTTGGTTTTGTCTCTGTTCAGTTTCAGTTTGAAAGTTGTTGCCCATTCTTCCATGAGGTCCAATCCTTTTTTTTTTTGTCCTGTATATTTGTGATATTGTTCTGGAAAGTTATGAAGATGGTGACATCTTCTGCATATATAAATGGGTTGAAACCCATTAATTCCAGTTTATTTCTGAGTGGCGCCATCATTACATTGAACAGTATTGGTGATATTGGCAATCCCTGTGGTACCCCATACTCAGAGATCCATGAGGCCGATGTTTGTTTGGACATCTTTACAATGTAGGATCTAGTCTTTAGGAAACCAATGAACCATATTGCTACTGCACCACCGATTCTGATGTTGTTGAGCAGTGTCATTAGTGTGGTGTGATCTACTACGTTGAACGCACTTGACATGTCGAATTGTAGTTGTAATATGTTATGTCCTTGGCATATTTTGCTTCTAAATTTTGTTATCAGGGTGGTTATGACCATGTCAGTGTGTTGTGGTCTGAAACCTGATTGGGATTTATGAAGAATTGAGAATTTTTCCGTTAGTTGCTGTGTTACTAGACCTTCCATTGTTTTGGTCAGTAGTGGTATTGAGGCTACTGGTCTATAATTTGTGATATCACTGATCTTGATGGTACTGTTTTTGGAGATAGGTGCGAGTACTATGTCGCCTTTCTCTGTTGGAAATTGATATTCGATGAACCAGTCTGGTGGGTTTTTCATCATGTAGTTGGGACATTTGTCAAGTTGGCAGTATGCATACACGTATTTTGTCAATAGTGTCTTTACTTAAATTACTACTGCTGAGCTCATGTGACCGTTATGCTTTATTATGATTGCTCTCTTTGTTTTGCAAATTGAAAATGTATTTTTTCTGATTAATTGATGTCTTGAGTCTTTTTGACAAAAGGCAGGTGAATAAGTCAAACATAAATAAATAAATAAAATACAGACGGTGAGGGAGAAACCCCAGTCTTGCACTAAATTTATTTTGTGGTCTACCAGCTGTCACTGCAATTCTGTAATGCTTTTCTGTTTTTTGTAAAAATTTCACAGGATTGATTTTCAATTTAAATAAACCCCTGCAATGATGTTGTGCAATTGCCTAGTGGTTCTGCATTTTTACTTAAGCAAGAGCATTATTAGAAGAGAAATTATCTACGAATCTACAGTGTTTCCTTTGGAATTTTGTTTTTGAACAGGGATTGCAGCACGAAACTGCTGCATCTATTAATCTTTAATTTGCGTGTGTGGGTTTAAAGCCTTACTTTTCTACCTAATAGAATGTGAAGTCGTTAATGACACTGCAAAAGATGTTTGGGGCCTTAAATAGATCAACTTTATAGAAGTTCAAAGCAAAAATCCCAGCCAAAAACTGTTAAATCAGTAGCATTTACAACATATGTGTGCCTGTAAGTGCTACTTGTCTGGCAATAACCTTTTCTCTATAGAAAACATTCAGTGGCTAATTCTTTTTTTTAATGTCATTTTATTATGATCCTAAGAACTTTTTATAGCTATTGTTGTACTATATAAAAGTGATGAAAGATAAGGAGAAGATAGAAATGGAACTGTCCTTGGTGGGTTCAATTCAAAGGTTTTGTTTACAGATTAAGTATATAAAAGCATGTAAGAGAGCGTATTATCCTAGAAAGGTTAAGCAGTTTAGAGCAGTAAAACGACTGCATCATAAAACAGTGTAACTCCTCTATTTTAGGCACAGTTAACAATATTTTTCTTCTGTGTTTAATGCTTTTATTAACCTATTCAGTATATAAACATATCCTATATAATAATTCTCACCTCCAACGTTCTAATGTGCCTGGGACCGTGGCTCCCTCGGAGGTGGTCTGCTAGGCAGTTTAGAATGCACTGACGTAAGTGATGTCACTGACAGCTGATTCCATGGCAAGGGGAGGAGTAGGGGGGGCACTGAGAGCTGATTGGTAGGCAGGGGGAGGAGTAGGGAAACACGCAGACTCCTCCCCCTGCCTGGGAAACAGCTGCCAGTGCCCCCCCCTCAGCGCAACACCCAAGCCCCTGCCCTGCAAAACCGCGAGCCAGGCAGGGGGAGGAGTTGCTAGCTCTGCAGGCTCCGCCCGTCTCCTACGTCACTGCCCCTGGAGCGACGCAGGGGCAGTAACGTAAGAGACGGGAGGAGCCTGCAGAGCTAGCAGCCAATGCCTCAAGGCTGCCTAGACAGTGCCTGCCGGTGCCGCGCTTTTTTTTAAAAAACATTTTTCGTCCTTAGCGTTAGCGCTTCTTCTTTTTGTAGCACCGGCCCTGCTGCTCAACAGGAAAAGCCGTGTCTTCCCGTGGCTCACTGCTTGAACCCTTGTCCCAATATGTAGATACGTTCCTTCAAGACGTGGTGAAAAAAACTCCTACATACATTAAGGACACTACACATTTTCTCAATATATTGCAGGATATACAGTTACCAGATTCACACATTATTATGGCAACCTTTGACATAAAATCTCTATATACTATGATTCCTCAAAATGAATTGTTAGAAGTTATTGGTGAAACCTTAAACAATCGTCCCAGCCCACATCAAGTCCCCACTGATTTTTTGTGTAAACTGGCAGAAATAGCATTATGCAGTAATTTTTTCTGCTTTCAAAATGAGTTATACAAACAAAAATCTGGGGTGGCTATGGGAGCGACATTCGCTCCCACTCTAGCCAATCTTTTTATGGCTCAGTTTGAAGATAAATGGTTAGCCAGATCTCCTTACAATGACATGCTAGGGACATGGAAACGTTACATCGACGATATATTCATTGTGTGGTATGGTAGTATCGAACAATTACAGTCATTTCACAGTTGGCTGAATCAATGTCATGCCAGAATCCAATTTACCTTAACGTGGTCAGAATCCAAGATACATTTTCTTGATGTTGAGATTCTTCTTACAGAGAAGCAATTCATTACCAATGTATTTGTTAAAAGCACTGACCGGAATACTTTTTTAGAATACAGTAGTTGCCATCCCAAAGCATTAAAACGAAGTCTTCCATTTTCTCAGTTTCTCCGCTTTAAGCGTATTTGTACTACAGATGCCGATTACAAGGTACATTCTGAATCTTTTGGTTCTAAGTTGTTGCAGAGAAATTATCCACACAAAACCATCAAGAGAGCCTACACCAGAGCCAAGTACAACAACAGAGAATTATTGCTTCAATCTCCACCACGGACACAACACGATGGACAAATTATGACTTTTGTGACAAGATACACTCCGGGTGGAGAGGCTACTGCTGCTATTATTCGCCGCCATTGGGACATCATTAAAGCACATCCAGTGTTCACAAATCATAACATCAGGATGGCATTTTCACGTTCCAAAAATCTGAAAGAAATTTTAAGTCCAGCGGTTTTACCTATGGTTCCCATTGACAACGTAGGCAACTTTGGACACTTTAAATGCATGAAACCTCGTTGCAAAACATGCCCCACAACCATTGAAGGGACAGATTTCGTCTGCAACGGCAGGAGCTATAAATTAAAGTGCAGAACTACATGCCGATCTACGGGCATTATTTACTACATCAAATGTCCATGTGACAAATATTATATTGGGAAATCAATGAGGTCACTACATGAGAGACTGATTGAACACCGTTCACGAATTACTGCACAAAATTTTGGAGCACCTATGGTACAACATTGGACATCGCAAAATCATACCATCGAAGATCTTAAATGTATGGTGATTGAACAAGTGATTCCCTCCACTAGAGGAGGTGATTTAAACAGAAAAATTTTACAGCGTGAAACCTTTTGGATTTTTACACTGGATACTATAGAACCAAGGGGCTTGAACACTTATACACAGTGGAGCTGTTTTTTCTAACATAACATTCCCCTTTTGATATAAGAAGTGAGCTATTCAGTTCTTGTCTCTGGTTGTATGGTTTATAACAAACACGTACACTGGTATTGGAATATTTCCATATCAGTCCTAGAGTGATGAGTAGGCATCAAGTTTAACATTTTTTTTCAATGTTTTTCAATTTTTTTTCATTTCCTAATATATAGAAAAATCTTTTGATATGTTAAAACTTTTGCCACAAACAAATGGTTAATCAAGGAGTGCTTGCTCGAGACATACAAGATGAATATCAACAGTGGCAGTTTTCTATACTAGTCTTAGACAGGGCTTTTATTTAGTTAGAAGACTGTGTTAAGGACTTTTATTTTGAAGCTAGCTTCACAACCAGCTGGCATGGCTGAGCACTAACAAAAAGACGCCGTGGCCATTTTTGAGAGAGACAGAGTAATGCTGCAGTTGCACTTGAGACTGTTACTTGGTAAGCTAACAGCAATTTTATTTAGAATACAAGTAATTATACAACTAATATGCCTTTTAGAACTATTTTGTAAGTAACTTTGTGCTGCATCTTGTTTTTGGTTTTAGAACTGGTGACTCCCCCTTGAAAAAGTAGCCACGAAACGGGGACCTGTCGGGGTTTTAAGAGCACCAACTTGTTCAAGCTAAGTGCTGTATAAAATTAGATGATAGCATATTGATAAATAGAAATATATCTTTATATATAAGATTAGCAAAGGGTGGTGGAGGTTCAGTCAATGATTAGACAATACACACAGATAATACACCCAGTCAGTGGGTGAAAAATCAAATAACCTCTATCGTGTGTTACATATGAGACTACTCCACTCTCAATAAGCTGAAGAAGCAATACACTTGTATTCATGTGTGTTTAAATATTTTGTTATATTTTGATGCTCGACAGAGCATAGGCACAATTGTTTGTTTTGTCAACAGGAAAAGCAGCAGTGGCCGGCCATGGGAGCTGGGGCTGACATGCAGGGCGGGCCTCGAGGAAAAGAGAATAGAGGGAAAACAGATGGAAGGATGGGGAGAAAGAGGGAAAAACAGATGGAAGGTTGGGGAGAGAAAGAGGGAAATGGATGGATGAGGAGAGAGACTCTGGATGGAAGGATGGGGAGAGAAAGAGGGGAGATGGATGAAAGGATGCAGAGAGAAAGGGGAGAGACGAAGGATGTGGAGAGAGAAGGGACACTGAACAGAATAGTGTACAGAGATACACTGGTTAGAAACAGGGAGAGAGAGACATTAGATGGAAGGATCAGGAGAGAGGGTAGATGGATGGAAGGATGGGGAGAGAAAGAGGGAAGACACTGGATGGAAGGGTAGGGAGAAAGAGGTGACACTGGATGGAAGGATGCAGAAAGAAAGAGGGGAGACTACTGGAAGGATGGGGAGAGAAAGAGGAGAGCTGCTGGATGGAAAAGGGGAGTAGTGAAAGACTGGAGAATAAGAGGAAGGGGCATGGGGAGAACAAGGGTGAGAAAAAGATGAAAAGCCATAAGTAGATGAAGGAATTTAAAGAATGAATTAAATGAGGACAGAGAGAGAGAGAGAGGCAGAAAAATATTGAAGAAAGCAAAGAAAAAGGAGAGAAACATGACAAATGGCCAGGAAAACCTGGCAGAAGAGTTAAGCGAATACAAGGAAAGCAGAATCTAGAGACTGGGAGCGACACAATGAGAAAAAGTAAATGGCCATACAAGAAAGGTAAAGAAAATAATTTTATTTTAAATTTAGGATAAAGTAATATGGTACCTGTGTTAATGAAGTTTCAGAGACCAATACTTCCTTCCTTAGGTCAGGCGAGGATACCGTAACAGCATTATACTGACCTGAGGCAGGAGGTTTTGGCCTCTGAAAGCTCACTGAAAAGGGTGTTAGGCTATTAAATAAATTTTCTGAAATCTGATGCACTGAAAAGCAACACTTTACCCTGTGTGACAAATGCATCTGATTAGCGTGACTAAATTTTGCTGGGGGAGGGGGGTAGAGAGAAAATTTTGTGCCCACCCACTTTGGGTTCAGGCCCATCCAAAATTGGCAGTCTGACTACGCCACTGGTCGTTGGACATGGGTGGCTGCAGGGGGAGCAGGGGAGAGAGGAGGGCCGCTGCACATGTGTGGCTGCAGGGGCAGAGGAAGGCTGGTGGGAGGGGGTCCTGAGACCAGATGGGTGGCTCCGGGGGGGGGGGGGGGGGGGGGGCGGATTACCTTGCCTACCGAAACGGGCCTTTTATACTAGTATATATATAAATCCCTATTTAAACACAAAAATAAAACTTTTATCCAACTACTACTAAACATTTCTAGAGCACTACTAGGGTTACGCAGCGCTGTACAATTTAACAAAGAGAGACAGTCCCTGCTCAAAGAGCTTACAATCTAATAGACAAGTGAACGGTCGGATGGATATGTTGCCATATTAACTAATATCTGCAGCGTATACAGATAAACAGGTTGCTGCATTTTACAAAATGCCATAGTTTTCTATAATTTCTCAGCTCCTATTATCTTCTCCCAGTGAGTAACACAGACATCAAAGTGAATGTATACAACTTCTTTCCAACTACTTAAACTTATATTTATAACTAATGCTACCAATAGGTCTGATGGCTTCCGATTTGATGACCATGACACTGCACAGGGTACTACCAGAGTTTTCCAAATCATACTAACAGGGGAAAGCATATACTGGACATTTACCATTACACATATTTCTTTTCAAACTTTTCTCCAAAATCCTGTAGATAACCATATGCGATAACAATCTCACTGCATGAATACAAAACCAACCTGCACTGTATTATCGTCTTTATGGTCTGTTCAGAAACGTTTCAGTGGAGTCCACACTGCTCAGTGTGCAATGAAGTATAGTGATTGGGAACGTGAAGCCACATGTGAAATCCTGAGGTATCTTCCCCAGTAAGTACTCCAATGCACCTGAGATAGTGCATCTCTCACATCTTGTTCCCATACTTTGTGTTCCAGTTTAGTTTGCTCTAAACTACCTATAAAATTCATATTAGTCTAATATCCTTACTACCTTAACAAATTTTAAATTATTAAACAACTCAATAATACTAAGATGCAGACAGACGTCAGCAGTGAGGAGAGTGCTATCCAGTGTTTTGCATTGAGTGTCACATGTATGATTATCTCCAAGTTGGTGAGAGGTTATATGTGTGTGCCCGATGCAAAGAGCTCCTAGCTCTCAGAGAATGAGTCTTTTTTGTGAGGCTAGAGTAGCAGACTTGGAGGAGCTAAGAGAGATACATAGAAGAGACCTACAGGGACATTGTAGAGAAGCCCTACCTCAAGTCTTGCGGCCCTTGTGCTGCCTTGGAGGAGGGACATCTCCTAAGAGGAGAGCATCACCCTGGTAAAGTAGGCTGCACTTCTGTAGCCAGGACCTGCCCACCAGGGGATGCACTATCCTCTCATACTGAGGATATGTCTCCAAGAACTTCTGATGTACACACAAAAGAAACAAAATCCTTGCAGTCTAGGAAACATGCAGGAAAACAGCAAAGATGACTCTGACAATAAACAGATGATGCTTCAAGGGGTCAGAGTTTATTGTATAACAAGCTATTGCTGTTCAAAGTTGAGAAGTGACTTGAGAAAGTGGTTGTTTTATTTATAGATGAGCTTGTGTTATCTGCAGCAGGGCCCATAGGAATAAAATGGGAACTGCTACAGATAACTCGAGCTTACCTTTAGTAAAAGACCCCCCAAGTTTATTATACTTCTTCCAAAATTAAACACAGACTTAACACAAGCACTGGAGTGGAGTTAGCCCAGCAGTATCCAGGATAATACATTCACTAATACAGTAGGTAGTCTTCTTCTATTTATGGTCATGACATTTACCCACCTCTGGAACAACTTTTTAAAGTCAGGTTTCCCTTCTCTCAAGGGCTGCCATGCCTCATGCCAACTTCTGCTCCTGTGGGGTCTTTGCAGAAGCATAGAGGAGGCTTCTTTACTCTCTCTGGGAATCCTCCTCATTGCCTTAGGCAGAAAACAAATATAGGCTTTATTTTGCCCTGGTATTTCAAACCACAGTCCAAGATTAGCTTTGAGCACTCCTCCCACTCTCAGTGTATCTTGCCCAACAAGCAAATATCCCAACACATTTCATGGAATACTCAGCTCTGGTCCAGTTGGTACTTTGGGGTCCTCATTGCCCGGGATAGGTAGCCCGCTTGCACTTTCACTGGCCATCTCTTAGGGAGTTCCCATCTCCTTTCTTAACTTTGAGCACTGCTCATGCTCTGGTGCATCTTGCTCAACAAACAAATGTCCCAACACATTTCAGGGAATACTCAACTCTGGTCCAGTTGGTGCTTTGGGGTTCTCACTGCCCAGGATTAGAGAGCCTGCTTGCAATCTCGCTGGCCAGATCTTAGGAAGTTCTCTCCTCCCTTCTCTCTCTGTCTGAAGAAACCCTTTTTCTAGGGTTAAGGACTGCCAGGTGCTTTCCGAACCCTGCCCTTATCCTATCCCATGGAGATGACATCATCAGCCCTATTCTCTGGGGAATAGGGCTAGACTACAACTCCCAGAAGACCTAGTGCCATTCCCTAGGCTCTAGCTGCTGTGGAGTTCTGAAAGTCTATTCACCCCTTCCCCATTGATCTCAGACATACAGCTTTCTCCTATGGCATGAGCACTCCCTTGCTGCTGTCCCAGGCAGAAATCCTTGTACCTGGTTTCTGGTTGGGCTAACACCAATCTCCATTCACTACATGACTGCTCCTGTGACCCCTTAGGTGTCACTATATATCTATATCTATTGTAAAAGGGGGGGGGGGTCCACTTCCTCCTCTTGGGTGGAGCCAGCAAACCTGCGGGTCTCCCAGGGTTCCAGGGCAGAATGCTGCTGATACTGGGACTCGGGGCCAAAGTATTTTATTATAAAGGCAATTTCATACCAAAGATCATAACATATTCTTCAAAAGAAAAAGGTACAGTCCTCTCAATATAGTCTTCAAAAGAAAAAGGTACAGTCCTCATAAGATAATCTTCAAAAGGTACAGTCCAGGTCACAAAATCCCTCAGCAAACGCTCAGGTCTTCTATTAAGGCATTAGCTTTCCCTTCCCCCTCCTTCAGAAGGGTTTAGTAAGAGTTCAGCACACTTCCAATATAGCACAACAGTTCAGAACAAATCTTCATGGACAGTCTTTGCACATCAAACCAATACCACAAATCACCTGCCTTTTCACAGCACAGAGGGAACCCTGTAAGGAGCAGGGTTGGTAGTTTCTCCCACCTCTCAGCACCACGCCCAGTGTGGCCTCCTCCACTGCCTTCAAGTGCTGGGCAGGGCAACCTTTGAATTCTCCCACTCCATGGTAGCTGGCTCCTCTCCCTTAGGCAGCTCTAGTGGCAGGCTACTTCCTTCCTCCACATATTCCATGGAATCTCTCTCTCCATTCGTTTCCCCTCTCTCCTGGTGAATGAGAGCCTCCAGGAAATCTGCTCTCCCCTTCTCACAGCTGGGGGGAATTATATACTGATGGCGAAGCCAGGGAAACTGAGCTTCATCCTTCCCTCTCCCTCTAGTGGGGAAGGGAGTAACAGGCTCACCCTGCCTTGAGACATTGCTCTTCCTGCTGGGGCTGGGAATCCATTCCATTTTTTTAGGACTACTCTCTTCTCTCATTCTTGCAAGGACTTCTGGGACCCGTAGTTCTGGGCTCAGCTGCTTCACTGGGAAATCTCTGGGACTTGCCTTGTCACAATACAAAATTACTAATAACAGCATAACATGAAATCCTGATAATATAACATGTTTGTAATACATAGGATAGAATGTGAATATCGACAGAATTGTTGTTATTGCAGTTTAGTTAGAGGGTTATCAAGTGATTTTTCAATAGTTTATGAAATATGAGATATTCTCCTGTTTGATAGAGTTGTTTGGGCAAAGAGTTCTATCTGGTTGTACTTTGGTATGAAAATCCAGCATTGTGGATAGTTTTATATTTGATTTTATTACATTGAGGAAAGTGTAGTACAAAAAGTCTGAATGATTTTTTAGCATTGTGTTTTGATAGCTCTGTAAGATTCTGCAGGTAAGATGGAGATGAACCATAAATTATTTGGTGGATGAATGCACATAATTTGAAAGTAATGTGTGAACTTATAGGTAGCCAGTAGTTTGAGTAGAAGCGGGGTCGCTTTGGAGTATCGGGTAGCTTTAAGTACAAGATGAGCTGCTGTGTTTTGAGCAGTTTGTAACATTCTGATTAGTGAGGTCTTATGTTCTTATGAGATGCTACTTGTGAACTAGATGACTGCTATAATCAAATGCTGTAATCCCAGGTCGGCAGATATGGCCCAATTTCCATACCTAGTATCATTTTAGACAATGTGTTAGCTGCATACACTTGTAGTACAGTAATATTAAGTTTACAAACCATATTTATCCTGCAAAAGTGCAAAGGGATTAATGTGTTCCTCTAAATTATGCTTGAGTTACCAAAAACCTTGAACTAACCAGATGTCCCACTGTATACACTTCTTATCAATCTTATGTTGATAGTTATGACCATAAGGATATCCATTTAGAGGCAGTCCATTGGACATCAGCTAAGGTATCCAGCTGATGAGGAACAGCATTGGTGGATGACAGTATAGGATGAGCTCTATTTATTTCTTTATTTGTTACATTTGTACCCTGCAATTTCCCACTCATAGCAGGTTCAATGCGGCTTACATAGTAGTAGAATTACAAAGTATAATTGTTACATCTGTGCTTACCTCGCCCTCTGGTGGCCAGAACCGGTGGCTGCTGTGGACCGTCACCCATTCCAGATTTCAGCCCAGTCCGGTCCGGATCTTCCGGGCTGCCAGACTTGCTTGCTTGGATTGAACCTACACAGCACCCGTAGTTTCCTGGTGATGGTTGCAGCTGAGCTCCAGGTGCTGCTGGGCTTATTAGCCATTCTGAAACCTTGCTGCTTTGCCTTTGCTTGCGTCTAAGGCCCTGATATGTTGGTGCTTTTGCACTTCAGTCTGAGTTTGCTTCCTTGCTCTAGTTCTTGCCTGAAGTCTTGCCTGTTCTAGTTAGTCTATGTTTGGTTTAGGGTATTGCTTGTTTCCCAGTCTTGTGTCTTGTTTGTATGTCTTTGTCTAGTTCTGGGGTTATCTGAGTTTGTTCCCTGTTTCAGTGGCTGCTTGTAGCTTTCAGTTCAGTCTCCTGTCTAGCTGTGTTTGTTCCCTGTTTCAGTGGCTGCTCGCAGATTTCAGTCCTGTCCTTTAGCCTATCCCTTCCCTGCCTTGCTGACCCTGTGCTACCTAGCTGTTAGCCAGTCCTGCTCTGTCCAGTAAGTCCTGCCGGCCACCTGAAGCCTTGAGCTCAACTCTTGGTGGAAAGTGGCCAGGTGCAGGTGAAGCCTAGCTGTTTGCCAGAGATCTGCCCTGTCTCTAGCGTGGGGTGGTTTTGCCTGCCACTGCCACTCCTCAGCAGTGGCCCAAGGGCTCACAAACCCAGTTTCCAGCTTTGAAAATGTGACAATAATGCAGTAGTTGAATTACAGAATATAATGCAGAGAAAAACAGGCTAAGCTTAGCGGAGTAATGGGGATGTGTGGATAGGTAATATTATAAGGGAGAGGGGGTAGAGGAGGTAGGAGGAGGTGTTAGTATTAGGTTAGATTGATATAATCAAGGATAGGGACAGGATAAGCATAGGGAAAATTGGAAGAGGTGTGGTCTGAGTCATTGCCGTTGTCACAGGAACTGGTGATGAATAGGTAGGTTTCGTAGGGTTAGGTTGTGTCGTTTGGATAAGCTTCCTTGAATAGATGGGTTTTCAGCGATTTTCTGAAGGGTAGATAGTCTTTAATAGAATGAATGGATCTGGGAAGGGCGCTCCAGAGTTGACTGCCTTTGAATGAGAAGTTGGAACCATACGAGGCTTTATGCTTGAGTCTTGTGTAATTAGGGTAGTGCAGGTTGAGGTAATTTCGAGAGGATTCCGACGTGTTTCTGGTGGGTAGGTCGATCAAGTCAGTCATGTAGTTTGGAGATTTATTTATTTATTTATTGCATTTGTATCCCACATTTTCCCACCTCTTTGCAGGCTCAATGTGGCTTACAATATAACATGAATAGTGGAGTATACAATGAAATATACATATAGTATTATGGAAGGATTTAGTTAACATGATAATGAAAAAGCATGATATAGAAGCAAATATTATAAGGCAACACTGGATGTATGTGTAGGAGTTCATATTTGTTGATCTTTGTTGTATACCTTATTAAAGAGATGGGTCTTCAGTAGTTTGCGGAAGTTGGTTAGTTCATAGATTGTTTTTAAGTTGTGCGGCAGCGCGTTCCAGAATTGTGTACTCAAGTAAGAGAAGGTTGATGAATGCATTAGTTTGTATTTTAGACCTTTACAGTTTGGGAAGTGAAGGTTGAGGAATGTGCGGGATGATTCTTTTGCGTTCCTGGGTGGTAGGTCTATCAGGTCTGACATGTAGGCAGGGGCATCTCCGTGAATGATTTTGTGAACTATGGTACATATTTTGAACGTAATGCATTCTCTAAGTGGGAGCCAGTGTAGCTTTTCTCGTAGGGGTTTAGCACTTTCATGTTTTGTTTTACCAAATATGAGTCTAGCTGCAGTGTTCTGGGCTGTTTGAAGTTTCTTGATTATATGTTTTTTGCAGCCAGCGTAGAGTGCATTGCAGTAGTCCAGGTGGCTGAGTACCATTGATTGTACCAGGTTCCGGAAGACGTTCCTTGGGAAGAAAGGTCTTACTCTTTTTAATTTCCACATTGAGTGGAACATCTACTTTGTTGTGTTTTTCGCGCGGTTTTCAAGTGTTAGGTGTCTATCAATGGTAACTCCATGGATGATCTTATGAATCAGTGTGTGGACCTTGAAGTTTATTCGTTCTCTAATAGGGAGCCAATGAAGCTTTTCATGAAGGGGTGATGCACTCTCAAATCGTGATTTGCGAAAAATGAGTCTGGCTGCCGTGTTTTGGGCAGTCTGAAGATTTTTCAGGATTTGGGCCTTACAGCCTATGAAAATGCTGTTGCAGTAGTCCACATGAGTAAGTACGGTGGATTGTACCAGGTTGCGGAATGTTTTCATGGAGAGATACGGTTTAACACGTTTCAGTATCCACATCATGAACTTTTTCTTCATAGTGGATTTTGCATGAGTTTCAAGTGATAAATGCTTGTCTAGTGTCACTCCAAGAATTTTCAGGTTGTTAGATATGGGGATAGTGACGTCAGGGGTACTAAGAGTAGATGGGAGGGGAGAAGAGTGTTGGGATGAGAGGACTAGGCATTGTGTTTTCTCTTTGTTCAGTTTTATCATAAAGGCGTTGGCCCAAGAGGTTATGATGTTCATGCCAGTAGTTATTTTGTCGGAGATTTCTGATAAATTGGATTTAAAGGGGATGAATATGGTGATGTCGTCAGCATAGATGAAAGGGTTGAGACCATGTCTGGAAAGGGATTTAGCCAGGGGGATTATCATAAGATTGAAGAGGATCGGAGATAGAGGGAGATCCCTGTGGTACACCACAAACTGATGACCAAGGAGATGAGATTGTTGAAGTTGATTTAACTTGGTAGGATCTTGTTGTGATAAAGCCTTATACCCATTTGATGATATTTCCGCCGATACCTAGTTTATCCAGAAGTCGTGTTAGAATGTGATGATTTACCATGTCAAATGCACTGGACAGGTCGAATTGAAGAAGAAGAATGTTATTTCCGAATGAAATTTCTTTTTTGAATATAGATGTTAAAGTGAGTAGCACAGGTTCTGTGCTGTGGGCAGGATGGAATCCTGATTGCGACTCATGTAGAATGGAGAATTTATTTATCATATTGAGACTAACACTAATGGTGTGCGTGAGCCTTGCATTGCACGACATTCGGAGGAACACTTTGGAAAACATCAGACGGTTGAAATTAGTCTGTTGAAGCCTCTTTTGTCATTGGTGTGACCCCTGACGCAGGTGCGGTAGCACTGAAACACGGCCCGTGTCGGGTCTTCCTCCAATCAAATTTTACTATTAAAGGATTCTTTTGATGAAAGAACTGTATTCCCTTTGTTTTTAAAGGCCCTTTGTGCTGTTTTTCTGCTTGAATTTATTTATGTAGTCATTGATTTGAGAGGTTACCCTGTTTTCCATAAGTTTGATTAGTAAGGGGATGGAGGTGACAGGGTGGTAGTTGGTAATATCGCTCGTTGACTTCTTAGTGTTTTTGGGTATTGGTATAAGTAGTATGTTGCCATGATCAGTAGGGAAGGAGCCTTGTTGGAGCAAGAAGCTGAGGTGGGAAGTGAGATCTGTAATAAAGCGTACAGGGGCATCTTTCATTAAGTAGTTGGGACAGGGGTCAAGATGGCATTTGGATCTGGAGAGTTTGGAGATCGTCATAGAAACTTCTTCAATGGTGAGGGGGGCAAAATTCATCCATGAGCGGTCAGCTGGAATTTCTTCCATGGTGGGGTCCAGTTCATCGAGAAAGGTTCAATGTTGTTGCAGTCTTGTGGAATCGTGTTACAGAGATTGATAATTTTGTCCTTGAAGTGTTTTGCCAGCTGGTCGGTAGATGGACAGTTCATAGGTGAGGTGGTAATTGGATTGGTGTTTAGAAGGTTTTTTATGAGTTGATATTGTTTTTTTATGTCTGTGCCGCTGGTTGTAATTTGTTGCGTGTAGTAGGATCTTTTGGCTTGTTTAATGGCATTTTTGTTATTCCTTTGTGACTGTTTCCAAGTGATGAAGGTGAGATTGTTTTTTGATTTGCTCCATGTTTTTTCAATTTTCCTGGTTTGTGATTTTAGGTTTTTTAGCAGGTCGTTAAACCAAGGCGCCGGTTTGTGCTGGCGTAAGGTTTTGGTGCGGAGTGGTGCAATATCGTCCAGGATAAGTTTGCATCTCTTATGCCAGTCAGTGAGGAAGTGGATTGAGTTTCGTTGTGCTGACCAGTTGTTATTGTAGATTTGTTGCCAGAAGTTATCCTTGTCGATCAGACCTCTTGTCTTGATTATTATAGGGTCTTGTATTTTAGGCAGGCCCTTTTTACGCCAGTATAAGGAAAGGGTCAATTTGTAATGATCAGACCAGGGGGTAGCTGACCAGTTGATGTCCGATATGCAAAGGCAACTTTTTGCCTGGAAGGTACTTCAAAAGTGGACATCCCTCTAAGAAGTCATCTAGAAGTAGATATTGGATCGTACACCTCAAATCATAGTACCCCTTTATGTATAATGAAAATCCAGTCATAGTGAAAGAATTTATAGCCCCTCTGACTTTAGGTAGCTCAACACTTTTATAGTTATTCTGGGGGTCTTCTTATACATAGAACATAAAATGGATGTTTTCAAGTTTCTTATAAAGAGCTATAGAAAAAAAAGCATGGTAATATGGCGTGGAGGAGTGGCCTAGCGGTTATAGCACATCCAGAGGTGGCCGGTTCAAATCCCACTGCTGCTCCTTGTGATCTTTGGTAAGTCACTTAACCCTTCATTGCCTCAGGTACAAAATTAGATTGTGAGCCCTCCAGGGACAAGGAAATATTCCGTGTACCTGAGCTACTAATGAAAAAGGTATGAGCAAAATCCAAATATATAAATATGCTTAATGTATAATAACAAGGTTAATAGATACGTCTATGCCACCTGCCTTGCCCACTGTGTTGTGTCCACTGCAGGAGAGAAAATGGATGGGGAGCAATTTATGCCCTGTGTGGCCTTTCTGCTCACACACACCTTGGGACAGCTGTGGAGGCTACCATTCAGCAGTAGCTGCTCAAACCGAATGTATGAGCCTTTCCAGTGTGGTTTCTAGGTGCAGATGAAACAAAATTCTCAAGTATCTGACCTGAGAAGTCTCCCATTGAATTGAGTATTCTTTTTAATTTTATTGTATTTATAAATAATTTTCAAATTTTACAAGAAAACTCTTCAACAGAAAGATACAATATCTCATTAATAAGGAATAAAAAGTCTCGTGCAGGAAAAAAATATGTAACTAATACAAATCCAACAACATCCTCCTTATATATCTCATAAGAAACAAAGAAAATCTTAAAAAAGGAGAATCATATTTAAAGTCCACAATTGGTAGAGGGCAAGGCACAATTCAAAGAAATATTGTTAACAAAAAACAAAAGAAGCAAAAAGCCTAGTCCAAGCAAATTATACTTTATGGAGTAGATGAAATAGGTACTGAGGCAGGGGGAGGGGGAGTAGAGGTCATCTTAGTGTCCAAGAAGGTCACCAAGAGAGGCATAATCGAACAGGGTGCCCAAGTTTTCCTGAGGGCGTCCTCGCAGGACGTCCCCGTGAAGGGGTGGGGAAACCTGTATTATCGAAACAAGATGGGCGGCCATCTTTTGTTTCGCTAATACGGTCAGGGGTGCCCAAATCTCAACATTTAGGTCGACCTTAGAGATGGTCGACATAAATGTTGAGATGGTCGTCTCCAGCTTTCGGCGATAATGGAAACCGAGGATGCCCGTCTCAAAAACGACCAAATCCAACTCATTTGGTTGTGGGAGGAGCCAGCATTCGTAGTGCACTGGTCCCCCTGACATGCCAGGACACCAACCGGGCACCCTAGGGGGCACTGCAGTGGACTAACTGATGCACTAACTGAACGGAAAAAGCCCTTCCCGTACCAATCCCTTAGCGATTCGGAAAACAATGGGCATGCATAAAGGAAATCGCATGCAAATGAGCTGAGCTGCTCGCTGTTAGCTCATTTGCACACGATTTCCTTCCTAAGGAGGGGAAGCCAGTGCAGAGCAGCCAAGCATTATGCGTGGCTGCTCTGCGCATGCTAAAGATGGCTTCATACACGCAGAGAAGCTGCGTTTATAATAGCCGTCTACAACCTTAAATAAATTGCCATCTACAACCTTAAAAAAACACAAGTCCAGGTGAAAACAGGACGTCCAAGTGTTAGGTGCCTTCGGGCAGTTGAGGATGTCCAAAATGTGGATGTTTCTGTGAGAAGGATGTCAATGCCTTTGCTATGCCTCTGACACCCCCTTTATTTATTTATTTGGATTTTGGATCACAGGTAGCAGCAGTGGGATTTGAACTGGCCACCTCTGGATTGCAAGACCAGTGCCCTAACCACTAGGCTACTCATCCAGTCCACTCCAGTCCCTTGACAATTTGGCCGTCTCTGTGGGGGGGGGGGGGCAGTTCAGGACTTCCAAAATGTTTGAAAGAAGGACGTCCACGCCTTCGCTATGCCTCCGCTGACATACACACACCTCCCCCCCCAGGGACCTGCATATTGCTGCGATGGACCTGAGTATGATATTTGAGGCTGGCAAAAAAAAATTTTTAAGTTGTTTTTTTCAGGGTGGGAGGGGGTTAGTCACCACTGGGGGAGTTAGGGGAGGTCATCCCCGATTCCCTCCGGTGGTCATCTGGTCAGTTCAAGCACCTTTTTGAGGCTTGGTCATAACAAAAAATGGACCAAGTAAAGTCGGCCAAGTGCTCATCAGGGACGCCCTTCTTTTTTCCATTATCGCTCGAGGACGCCCATCTATTAGGCACGCCCCAGTCCCACCTTCGCTACGCCTCCGACACGCCCCCGGGAACTTTGGTCATCCCCGCGACGGGAAGCAGTTGGGGACACCCAAAATCGACTTTTGATTATGCCGATTTGGGCGACCCTGAGAGAAGGACACCCATCTCCCGATTTGTGTCGAAAGATGGGCGCCCTTCTCTTTCGAAAATAAGCCTGCAAATGTACCAGATCAAAGAAAATATATTTAACTGACTGGATTTTAATTACACATTTACTGGGAAAATTAAGCCAAAATATGCCTCCTAGCTGCAAAACATGTGAATGTAATTTCAGGAAAGATTGACATCTCCACTCAGTTTGTCTGAAGACATCGGTAAAAACCCTAATCTTATAATTAAAAAATAAATTTTGTCTATGACGAAAAAACATCTTCAAAATCCAATCACAATCTGATTGCAGCACAGAATTTACAATCAAAGTAGCAGCCTGGATTCCAATGGTTTCATTCTCTTATCATCTGCGTCAAATTCAAATTATCAAAAGATACTTCAGACCCCTCTGTTATCACCTGACCCATAGTTTTCTTTGTATAGGGCAACAAATAATATAGTCTAGATACAGGTGGGTATGATTGTTCTGGTATTTTCAATATTTCAGCAAGATATTATTTTAAAGTAATTAAAGGGGCAACGGCAGGTAAGTTGGGAAAATCAATAAAGCACAATTTCTTTAATCTTTGCTGATTCGCCAAGTTTTCTATTTTCCTTTGTAGTACTAAGTTTTCTTTAATCAATGCACATTGTCTCTTCTGAAGTTTCCCAATATCAAATTTAGTAGATGAGCCAAAAGTCTCCATACTCTGTGTCCTTCAACACCAAATCTGCTACTTTACCCAGAAGTAATTGGGTTTGTGTCACTAAAGTTGAAATTTTAGTTGGAAAAAGAAGTCTCTAGACTCACCAGGGCTTCCCATATCAATTCCAATATAATCACAGCTGGTTTTGCAGGTAATGAAGACAAACACTGAATATTCTCACTGCTTCTCTCAAACGCCTCCTTCACCTTTGCTCCAGAAACTCTGACGGAATTGCTGCTATTTCCTTGCGCTGCTACACTCGGATGTTGATTGCTTTGGTCTACCCCTGCTCCTGAGACTGGCAACCCCTCCTCAGGGCATACTGACCTGGGAAGACTTCTGAGCAAGACTGCTGGCATCACCGGAGAACTCTGAATCTCCGGACTGAATGAGATATCTGCCTCAAGCGGAGGAAGCAGTTCACCTCCCGTTGCTCTGATCCGCAGTGAAGCTTCTAGCTCCGGCATCATGCTTGGGACCAAGAAGCAGTCCATCGGTCCCACTGAATGTCCAACATAAGCTGCACGATAAGCTCTGTTTCCCCTTTTGTCTAGGCATCAGATTGGGGATAAAACAATATAAAAACTCTCAAGGTAAGGGTGGGAGAGAGGAGCGATCAGCGGCACTTCCTACCAGGACGCCATCTTGCTGTCTGCTAGCAGAACTGAGTATTCTTTACAGTGGGCTTTTATACAGTATCTGCTTAAAGGTAGGGGCTACCATTTTGTCCAAGCTTACCTTATACCCCAAGGAATATGGAAAAAGTAAGCTGTGGGAGCAAATAGGATAAATCTTGTTTGTAGCTTCAGTATGTGTAGAAACTTTATTCTCACAGCTATTAGGATGATTTGTACTCCCCTGACCTTACTACTACTACTACTATAAATCATTTGTATAGTGCTACCAGTCGTACGCAGCGCTTCACAATTTAACATGAAGAAAGACAGTCCCTGCTCAAAAGAGCTTACAATCTGAATCAAGACAGACAGACAGGACAAATAAGGGATAAGGTAGGACAGACAGATAGGACATAAGGGGAAAGGGACAACTGAAGAGAGGAAGACAAGATAAAGGTTTCGAGCAGGTGACAAATTAGGAATTAAAAGCAGCATCAAACAGGTAGGCCTTTAGCCCGGATTTGAAGGCGGCCAGGGATAGAGCTTGACATAATCGCTCAGGGATTCTATTCCAGGCATAAGGTGCGGCAAGATAAAAGGAACGGAGTCTGGAGTTGGCGATGGAGGAGAAGGGTACAATTAGGAGAGATTTGCCTAGTGAACGGAGATCCTGGGAGGGAGTGTAGGGAGAGATGAGGGTGGAGAGGTAGTGAGGGGCAGCAGAGTGAATGCACTAGCTAATGACTGAAGCGCAATATTAACAGGGCTATCCCGTATCCCCTCTTTTGTCTGAGTTCCTTATTCAAACATTAGAGAGCCTGTTAATATGCTATTCACCCGAAGCCGAGCCTTAGGATAACTACAGAGTGCTTGGATCGTCTTGATAAATTGTTCCCAATTCCAAACCATTGTATCATATGAAATAAAAGGACCACTTGAGCCTGTCAAAGGCCTTTTCTGCAGCCATAATTAATGCAGCCATAATGTAAACTGCTATATAAGAGCCTAATGTTACTTATGTAGTGAAGTACTTTTAATGAAGTCCAATTGTTCAGAATAGATTATTTTTTAAATCCCTTGTCCCAAACACTCAGCCAAAATGTATGCAAATTTCTTAAAGTCAGTATTAAGTAGTGACATGGTGATAGCTTTTGCCTTCCAAGGAATGATCACCACTACTGAATCCAGAAGGTGCCATCTGCATTACCCCATTACTGCAAATAGGGGAGCAAAAAGCCCTTAAAAGCCCAGGAAAATTATACAGTAGGACTCTTCTGCATCTCATCCTTTGTGATGTTGGCATCAAGGGACATTCCATAGGAGACAGTGAGGCTCTCAAAAAATATTGCATCTCGTTCATGACAAGAGCTTGTTTCAGATGTATATAGTTACGGATAACTTTCTCTAAACCTCTTACTGATTTGTGATCAGAATGGAGCCATCAGCCGAGCAAATCGTGGGAATAACCTCTCCATTATTTCTGATCTTGAAGTACTGGGCTAATAGGTGAAGACTTATTGGCTTCTGCATAATAATGGGCTCTGTGAAAAATTAAAGAGGTACAGGGTTGCTGGGCGTAAAAAGTATTATATTTGTATTTTATAACTTGTAAAGCTCATTCCCCCAGATTCCATATATGGCACACAGAGTAGCTCATGTTAAATTGTGCGCATGGCCAATTTGCATGTTCTACTCAATTTATTAACGAGCCTATTAGTGTTGATAATTGACTGATAATGACAAATTGTCAACACTAATTGGCAATAATTGGAATTTATGCACGCATCTTTTTAAAGAGGTGTGTGTGAATTCTAGCACACATAGCCAAAAAGAGAGCATGACAATGGGAGGAATGTGGGCATGTTGGGGCCATCAATCAATCTACACACGTGGTTATATAATTCGGGGGAGTGCACCTAGATTTAGGGCTTTTCACTAGCGTAAATGTCTGTGCCTAAATCTAGGCACGTCCACCCAGGCTATTCTATAAACCGTATCTGAATGTAGACGCAACTTATAGAATACTGCTAGGTGCGTAAATTGGATGCGCCTAGATTTTAATCGCCATATATAGAATCTAGCCCATTATGTGTGAGAAGCCTCTTAGGGAAAAATTGCTGTTCTAAATGTTTGATTTCTCTCTCTATCTTGTTGAGGTCTCTGCTGCTATTCTTCTTTTTACCAGCAACATTCGGGTCAATATTATGCCATGACAGTCATGTTCTTTTTTTATACAGTGACCACTGTGGCTTTTAAACATATCTGAATATTCAGTGCTGGTATCCAGATAATGTTAACATTAGCCACCCTATCCAAATATTCAGTGCCAGCAACTATCTGGATAGCGGTGATATTCAGCCAGCTATTTTGAGAGCTAACTGGATAAAGTTAGGACAGTATTATTGCTGTCCTAATCCAGACAAAGTTATCAGGTTAGTGGACTGAATATTGCCACTAACCTGATAATTTCCAGGGAACACCCTTGCTCTGACCACAAACTGCCCTGGCACTGTCTGGATAGTGCTAAGGACAGTTCTGGCTCAAGGGTATATGATACCCTAGGTGAACCTTTGGTTATATCCCCCCCCCCCCCCCTGTGGTGCCTCAAGATCCTACCTCAATCCACCCCCATAGTCCAGCATCCCAAGTCTCATCCCTCCCTACTTTTTCTATAGTTCAGATGGCCAGCATCTCCCCTTCTCCGGTCTACCTCCTTACCCCTAGTTGGGCAGCATCTTATCTCCCCTTCTTTACCCACCTTCTGGTTTAGCATCTCATCTACCTTTCTCCACCTCTCCCTCCTGTTCCCCTATGAAGCCTGCCATTGCTGCTGCCCGACCTACTCCCAGTCCCAAAGCTGCAAGAGAATTGCATTCTGCATGGGGCTTTTAAGCACAGGTATGTGCTCAAAAATACTGCCATGCCCTGTCCCTCTCTAGCAGGAAGTTTGCATGGGAGAAGGATGGGACACAGCAGCGCTTGTTTAAAGGCCCCTTGTAGTGCTCAGTCCTCTTGTAGTTTTGGGCCTAGGCGAAGATAGAGCACTGGCAGTAGAAGTGGCAGGCCTAGCAAGGGGAAGGGAAGAGGGTGGAGATGCTGATCATGGGGTGGGAGTAGGCTGTTCTCCCACACTGGCTGCTGCTTCTCGCTCCAGCCCACCCCAAATTCTGCCATCCTGGGCAGATGCCTAGTCTTCCTAGAGGCAGTCTATAAGGATATTTAACAGCACTATTATAGGGCTGCTGAATATCCCTAGTCAGTAGCAATTATCTGGTTAGTAGGTGCAGCTGAAGATTGGACTGATAATTTATAATCACTCCTCTACTTTTGGCTTTAAAGTTTTCTCATCTAACGGGCTTCACAGTTAAAAGCAAAAAATTATCTAATAACATTAGCTATCCCAGTCTTAAAAGAATCATCGGCTAACAATCTCAAGATAAAGTGCCATAGAAACTGATTAAAGCCATGAGGCTTAAGCATAAGGTCAAGGAAATGACTGCATTGTTTGAGGTTAAAATACTGTTATACATCTGTCAAAATCACAAAGAGCATTAGAGATTTTTACATATGAAAATAATCTATGCAGGTATATGTCATGTGTAGTGCTGAAAAAAAAGTATATTCTCTACCTGTGGAATTAAGTAGTTGTCAGGGATCAATCAGATCTCTGACTGACGTTGCTGGTTTAATCACCTGAACTGTTTTGGAAGAACTTCATTTATTAATGGAGCTTTTGTCCAAAATTTGATCCAAATGCTCCACCAAGAATTATGGGGATATCCCAGCCAGTGTCAATTTTATTGGCCAATTCCCAGAAAAACTCAGGAGCATCCATGTTTGGGTCATGCGGAGGGGCATTTTCGAATGGGGACGACCATCTCTAAGGGCGCCCAACTCTAAGGACGGTGCTGCAAAGTGGCGGGCAATGCATATTATCGAAACAAGATGGATGTCCATCTTTCGTTTCGATAATACGGTCGGGGACGCCAAATCTTGACATTTAAGTCGACCTTAGAGATGGTCGTCCTCGGTTTTCGGTGATAATGGAAACTAAAGACATCTATCTCAAAAATGTCCAAATCCAAGCCCTTTGGTCTTGGGAGGAGCCAGCATTTGTAGTGCACTGGGCCCCCTCACATGCCAGGACACCAACCGGGCACCCTAGGGGGCACTGCACTGGACTTCAGAAATTGCTCCCAGGTGCATAGCTCCCTTACTTGGGGTGCTGGGCTCCCCAACCCCCCCCCCCCAGGTCCGCCTGCCTAAAGTACACTGCACCCACTACATCTGCTCCAGGGACCTGTATACTGCTGCAATGGACCTGAGTATGGCATTTGAGGCTGGCAAAAAAGTATTTTTAAACTTGTTTTTTTATGGTGGGAGGGGGTTAGTGACCACTGGGGGAGTAAGGGGAGGTCATCCCTGATTCCCTCCGGTGGTCATCTGGTCAGTTGGGGCACCTTTTTGAGGCTTGGTCGTGAAAAGAAAATGGACCAAGTAAAGTCGGCCAAGTGCTCGTCAGTGACGCCCTTCTTTTTTCTATTATCGGTCGAGAATGACCATCTCCTAATCAAGCCCCAGTCCCGCCTTCGCTACCCTGCTGACACGCCCCTGGGAACTTTGGTCATCTCCACGATGGAAAGCAGTCGAGGGTGTCAAAAAATCGGCTTTCGATTATGCTGATTTGGACGACCTTACAAGAAGGACGCCCATCTCCCGATTTGTATTGAAAGATGGGCGTCCTTCTCTTTCAAAAAAAAGCGTGATAGAGATCCTAACAAATCTTGTGATGATTCACGGACAATGTAACTTAAACCCATAATCCCACATTGTCCCATCTTTGGCATAGGCTCTGGAAACTAGATTCTTTTCTGAGGAGAACTGCTACTCCACATTTCTTATGAATTGTAGGGGAGAAAATACAGTCCTGCACCCACCTCTCTTGGAGTTTTTTAGATTCAGAGAAAATTAGATACAACTGATGCAGCAGGACCATATCTGAGTAGCTCTTTATAATAAAAGGCAATATTTAAGATGTCTTGTCCAAACCATTCACATCAGGATAAGAATCTCAAGTACTGTGTTTTCACCATTCTAGATATGAGAGAGGAGGGCCAATTCCAGAACCTTTGACGATGTCATAGGAAGCACTGAGCATAGTTGGTGGGCATATGATGATGTCATAGGAAGCACTGAGCATAGTTGGTGGGCATATGTTATTGTAGCAGCTGGACTGAAAACAACATGATAACGTTAAACAAACAGTCCTTCAGTGATGAGAGCCATGTAGAGTTTGAAACATTAGATCACCTCCAGAAAACCTCAACACACCACATAATACTTCTATAGCACAAAACAGTACAAAAGCATGACAGGACATACTGGGTCCTGTTGGGAGCCACATCCCACTGAAATATGAATATGTAGCAATTACAAAGATCCAAAGTTCAAACAACAGCAACAAGAGTGAAACCCACCTTAAAGCAAGCCATACACATAGTCATAAACTTATCACACAAGCATACATATGAGCAAAGTGTACAGACTTTGCCCTAGCTAGAGCAGTCAGCATCCACTTAGCAGTGTACCGATGAAAAACAGACCATTTGCAGTAATGGAGGCAGTGGGTGTAAAACGAATCTCCTAAACATCAGCTGGATTTAGCTTGATTTCCTGAGGCACTACCAGTACCTGTTGATAAATTGGAGGGCATCAGCCAAGTCACACGAGTGAGTGCTTGGTGATCCTCAAGAGGAAAAACATATCAGAATGAAAAGCAGGCCCTAGGGTGCTCAACATCCAAAATTACGCAGTCTCCATGTTACTAGCAGATAGATTTTGCAGGTAGTTATACAAAGCTTCTGGATCCTTGAATTTCTTAGTTACATTATTAATCATGATATCCATTCTGAGTAGATAAAAACATACAAATTGAGCATCTATTTTGTAGAGTCCTGTGCAATGCTAGAAATTGCTTGTGTTACCAAATGCTAGATTAAGTATATCCAGCAAGATCAAACTTTTACATCCCTGTCACATTAGTGGAGACTTAATCCTGGCAAGAGATAGTATTCACATACATTACGGATATCTCAGGATACTAATGATGATAATTTTGGGGCATTTAACCTGCTGTATCTTGTGGAAAGGTGTGCAATGGGCACCCTCAGGTTCCAGCACCATGGAAGATTCCA